>NC_057347.1:7984500-8303500 GCF_016509475.1 Prionailurus bengalensis
TTAGTGCAGCGGAAGGTTCGAAGGACCACCTTAAAACGCCTCCTGTCACGATGGATTTATACCATGCACTGGGACCACTGTCGTGCATTTGGAGCAGACCCTATTTTGGAGGGCGGATCTTTTGCAGAGATGCAGGAGATGATCTGTATTAAAAGAACGGGGCGTTGGCCTAAGACAATGCTCTTTGCTGCAGGAGATGTTGAAGAAATGCAGGATTTGGATCTCGGGTCCATTAAAGTGGTCTCCCCAGGGGAGAAGACACACTAAGCAGACAATTAAGAGAACAGTCTTATACCCCCAGATCACTCCCAGTTCCTTCCCCCCCAGCTGAAGGCCTCTCCCTCCCCCGCCAACTTGCTTGTTTCCAGACCTGGCTCAGCCCAGCCATTCCTCTTGATGTGCTGTTCCTAGGGTCCCTGGTGCCCTCCAGGCTGATTGTTCCAGAAATCTCCAGACACTTAGCATATGCTAGTGCTGCCAGTTAACACAGATACACAAAGAAGTAAACATCCTGTTCCCAGCCCAGAGCTTTTACAGAAGCCCCAAGTGGGTGAGTGGGTGTGGGGGGGAGGGGTGAGCACAGAGAATAGGGGAGGAGAGCCGATCGCTACTTTGTCACTGACTTGAAACACTCAAATGGAGGAAGTCAAAGGTGACCATTTTGAGCCCTTTTCTGCAGTCAGTGAAGAATACATTCTCCTAAATCACGCTGACCTATTTTATCCCCACTCGTTTAACAAGGATTTATTGAGCATTTACCTTAAAAAAAATGTGTATTTATTTTTGAGAGAGCACAAGCAGGGGACGGGCAGGGAGAGGGGGCCAGAGGATCTGAAGCACGCTCCGTGCGGACAGCAGCAAGCCCAACGTGGGGCTCGAACTCACGAACCGTGAGATCATGACCTGAGCTGAAGCTGGAGGGACTCTCAACCAACTGAGCCACCCAGGTGCCCGGAGCGCTTGCTTTTTAAAAAACATGCAGACTTTATCTTTCAAAAGCATTTTTAGGATCACGGCAAAATGGAGTGAAAAGACCAGAGTTCCCAGGTACGCCCTGTCCTCACAAATGCACAGCCCCCCTCACTGTCCCCATGCATCGCCAGAATGGTACATTTGTTACCATTGATGACCTTGCATGACACATCATTATCATCCAAAGTCCTTAGCTTACCTTAGGACTTAAAGAGTTTACAACATTGCTCTTCATGTCCTGTTACAGCTTTTGACAAACATATAATGACATGTACCCATCGTTTTAATATCCTACAGAATAATACGACTGCCCTAAAAATGCCCTGTTGGAGCACTCGCTTTTCTCAAGTGCTATCCGTGGCAGCCAATGGAAATACGAGAGACGTGAACTCGTTCTTGAGGGGCCTGTTTGAACCGGAGAACTAAAAAAATCTACAGGTTCAAAGACGCCGCAAAGCAACTTAAGCACGGATTTAAAAAATCGTGTGTCCTGGGGCGCTTGGGTGGCTCAGTCGATTGAACGTCTGACTTCGGTTCAGGGCATGATCTCACACTTCGTGAGTTGGAGCCCCGCATCGGGTTCTGTGCTGACAGCTCAGAGCCTGGAGCCTCCTTCAGGTTCTGTGTCTCCCTCTCTCTCTGCCCCTCCCCTGCTCGCACTCTGTCTCTCTCAAAAAAGTGAATAAACGTTAAAAGAAAATTAACATCGCTAGTCCTGCGAAATCGCTGGTAATTCCGAAAACCCTTTTGAGGAGAACAGGAAGCGTGCGATGAAACGGTGAAAATTGAAATGTGATTTTGTACAGTTTACTTTCCAGGAGCTTTCCAAAGACCGCTAAGCAGAGAGGAAGGAGAGGGAGTGTCCATTACTATGTGATACAGTGGGGGGGGGGGAATGGCTCATTGTTAGTGAGTGAGGGCCCGCTGTGTGCAGGGAGTGATGCTTCTGTGTGATTCCCCCCCACATGGTGGAGGAGGAAAGGGAAACTCTCAGAGATTGGTTGCCTAAGGTCCCACAGCTGGATCTGCAGGTGGTCAACCTCTTGAACCCAAAGCCCTCCCAGATGGCCCTTCGAACACCCCGTCTTGGAGCTCCTGTACATGGCGGAAATTCCACCTGGTGTTCCAGGGGACCGCTTCAAGCCATCTCTTCTCTTGTTTCCCTCCTCCCCACCCCCACAAAGACACACAGACTTTTTCACATTAAAATATCCCCAGGGTTATAGTTTCCCTCTCTTTTTCGGTCCCCGTGCCTACTTTTCCTTCTGCCCACACCCGCTCCTCAGCCTCAGCTCTGTTGGAATGACACGGGCATTTGATAGATGGCAGTTTTCACGATACCTATGTCACAGTCACTTTCACATCACCCCTGCAACCCCTACTCTAGCGCTAAAATCTGTGTATTTGATCTCCCTTTTCTGACCGCAACCTCCCTCCATTTCTTCACTTACCAACCTGTTCTCTTTCACCTGTTCTTTGAGCCTGCCCGCCACCACCACCGTACCCCAATTCTTGGTTCTCAGGATGACTGAAACTCTGCCGCTTGCTCCCTATGCCCTGTTGCTTTCCTTCTGCGTTCTCTGACACCCTAACCACCGTTGTCCCTACCAGCGGAGACCTCTTGCTTTGTACTGTCCCCAGCCGCTGTGCAGGAGAAGGTCTTAACCGTAGAGCAGACCTGGCCCATGCTGAGTTTATGCCCTTGTCCAAGAACTTGGCTCTTACTGTGCAGCTTGCTGGCCGTTCAGGTCACCACCGCTTACCCATGCCAAGACCCGTTGTGTACAAAGGAACTTCGGGATGGCATCGTCTTCCTTCAAGCACCCGTTCAGAGAACTCCTACACGGGCAGAAACCACAGAGAGACCGTGGTCTCTGTAGGAACATCGCGCACTTAAAATCTTCTCAACGTGGCTTTAGTTTCTGCTTATTTGCTTTTCATTCAGTGTCTTTTCATTCACTATCGCCTTTCTCCTTTTCCAAGACTTCCCTTCTTCGTTGCTAAGAAGTGTTGCGTTCTCTCTTTTCTGTGTGCTTTGAAGAAAATCCAAGACATCGCATTATTTTATCTAGAGGCCTGGCTTTTTTTTTAAGTCGGATTCTTATTTCATGTACCTACAAGAAAGTGCAAAGCAAGAATGTGCAGCCTGATGAATGTTCACAAAGTCAACATCCCAACGTAATAGGGGCTTAAGAACTCACCCCCCCCAAAGCCACCCTTGTGCCCCCTTCCAGTCACTGTCCCTGTCCCAAGGACATACCAACCCTCCTACGTTCCACCATCACACATTGTGGAACTTAATATACATGAAATCCTGGAGCGAATACTTGCAGCGTTTTGAAAACATGTAAATTCATCGCTGATATTGACAGGCTCCGAAGTTTCGCAAGCCAATCTGGGTTTTTTGATTCTTTTACAAAGGGCGGGACCAACGGCTGGCTGGAACCGGAAGGCAGCGGCACCTGTGAATGGGGGCATGTTCTTTTCCCGTTTGACACAGTCCTCACTGCTCCTTACTGTCTCCCACTGGGCCGGCTTCGCTCGTCTGTTACCTGCCTGGTCCTGGGTCAGGTCGGTGCCAGAGTGCTGGCTGCACACTGCCCCCTTCCCCCACCCCCTCGCCTCGTTTTTCAGGTACGCACTATTTCAGAATTAAACTCCCTCCGTCTCGTTGTTCGTCGTGGACGTTCTCGTTAGATTTGGGGGTTAGCCATTTCTCGTTGGACTTGGTTTTCGTCGGGCGCCTCTGTAAAAATCCTGGGAGAGGTTGCACGGAGCTCTGAGGCTCGCTGGGGCCATTTGAAATCAGAATCCTCGTCGTCAAACTTGTTCTAATGACCCGCTTCTATTTAAGAGATGTTTTGGGGGGGGTCAACCTTTTCCCACAGACTTTGTGACCTTCGGGAAAGTCGCTTTGTGTCTTTGGTGTCAGCGTTCCCACGTGTACAACGGAGGTGAGCCCGTATTTCCCCAGTCCACTGGGGATGTGTGGTCCTACTTCTCGTGACTAGTACACAGCTCGTGGCCTGTGCAACACGCACGCTGGTCTATACCCCTCAGTGAGTTCGCTGAGCATGACCTGAAGTGGGCTCCAGGCTCTGAGCTGTCAGCATAGAGCCCGACGCGGGGCTTGAACCCACCATCCGCGAGATCATGAGCTGAGCTGAAGTCAGACGCTTAACCACCTGAGCCACCCAGACGCCCCACTTAATGATAGCTTTAAATGCCGACTGTCCGGTGTTAACATTTATCTTCTTGAGGACGGTTAGCAGGTGGCCCGCCGGCCACACTCTGAGAAGTACTGTCTCCAGTTCCTTCAACGAACAGAAAGTTCTGGAAAGATGAATAGGTGATAACGCGGAAGAAATGGTTCGGTGTTCGGGCGTTAAAGGTCCTGAGAAGCACTACGGCCCGAAACAAAACACAAAACCAAACCAAAAAAAGCCCAGACAGGACAAGACAAAAATCTGTTTTCTTTTCTTGGAGCTGGCATTCCCCGCCCCCACCCCCACCATGTACAGGATTCTCTTTTCCTTCAGTATCACCTGTTAGTTACTCCACGAAGCGGTGCTTGTCCTGATGCCACTTTGGGGTACATTAGCAGGCCAGGTCCCCAGGGTTTCTTACACTTTGAAGAATTTGACCCCGGACCCTGTGCGCTCTCTGTCCACCTTTAAAAAGGTGCCCCTTTGGGGCGCCTGGGTGGCTCAGTCGGTTGGGCGTCTGACTTCGGCTCAGGTCATGATCTCACAGTCCGTGAGTTTGGGCTCCGTGTCAGGCTCTGTGCTGACAGCTCGGAGCCTGGAGCCTGCTTCGGGTTCTGTGTCTCCCTCTCTCTCTGCCCCTCTCCTGCCTGCCTTCTCTCATTCTCTCTGAAAAATAAAACGTCACAAAAAAACAACCTGAGGTGTCATCATCCCTTTAACCGCCCCCCTCCTCCTCCCCAGGGTGATAGTGCAGAAAAAGTAAAGAAAGAGAAGGGGTGGGGGGGTGGGTCGCGGTAAATCAGGGGAGCCAGCCGCGGCGGAAAGTTGCTGAGGCTGAGGCCAGGGGAAACCGACTTGCTCATGAGGATTTCAAGCCGGGTCTCGCTGCAAGCTTCTTGAGAAGGCTTCGCCCGGCTGGTGTGCCCTGAGCAGGCTAATTGCTGGTTCAGCGTTCCTCCAAGAAGCTTATGTCTGCTTTCAAAGGTGAGGGCCCCGTCTCTGCTTGCTGGTGCAGGGGGGCGGGGGTGGAGGGTGAAGTGTATCTTCTTGTATCAGAGCACCAGCAGGATTGCTCACGCCCCAGACAGAAGGCTGAGGTCTCTGAGAAATAACCGTTCACTAGCCGCACATAAACATCAGCGCCCTCGAGCTGCAGAGGGAGCCAATCACTTTAAAAAACAAAACAAAAACAACCTTGCATTTTCCCTTTTGTTGTCTGGGGCCCAGGGGGAACCCTTGAAAGTGTTCTTACTACCCACGGCACCGGAAACAAGGGAAACTTTAAGATGAGGTGTCCCTGGGAAAGAAGGCGGGTGGAACCTTTTAACGGAGAGCGAGAGGGGGATTAATTTACCTGTTTGTACCAAACTTAAGTTACAGGAGTATCTGGATTTCCCCTCCAAGCACTCTAAACTTGCTAGATAGAATGACCGTCTTATCTGCAGATACGCTTACCATCGACTCCTTGTATTTGGGGACATTCTAACACCTGTTTGCATCGCCTCCCTCACCTCTGCCCTGGGCTCTCGCTTACAGGGGGGGATGTCTGGCGGGGGGCTTTTCGCGTGGTCTGGAGGCGCGGACCGTTTCACACCAGAGTGGGGGCCCCCACTGCATGGACTTGACTAGTTTTTCATTCTTATCGCGCTTCCCTTCCTATAAAGTTACGTATGTTTTAGCGAGATATTTAATACCCGTCTTCTCTTTCTGTGGGGCCTTCTGGAAATCGGGCAGTAAGGCAGACTTCTCGCCAAGCCATGGCCAAGGCATCTGGATGGTAGAAAGAGGTGTGGGCTGAGCACTAGGGGATGGGGTAGGGCAGAGGGAGTGTCAGGATTGGGAGAGGAAAATGGCTCAGAAGCTGTTACGGGAGCGAAGCCTTTATCTTACTGGCCAGAGGGATTTGTTGGGGGGGAGGGGGGCGCGCAGCTGAGCCTCCCCTACTGAAGAAATTTACAGATGCTTCGTGAGTTTTGCACTCGAATTCTTTCCATGCAAGCATCTGCTCCCCGGGGTACTCATGAGAAGGGATGGGGCTCTCTTTGTCACCTACTCCAGACCCCACCTCTCCCTACTGCCTCCCTGGGTAATTTGGATGACTGTCCCGGAGGGCCTTTGCTCCGCGGTCTGAATTGAAGTGTTGGGGGAGCCTTGTCCACGGCAGCATGGGAAAGTGACTGCGGGTATCCGTCCCATGGGGCTTAGGGGCTGCATTTCCCTGGGGGGGTGTGGGGAGGCAGGGGGAGGGCTCAGGAGAGCACAGCCAGGGGGCTCCTGATGAGGGGTCTGCCCTACGCACCTTTCTCCTTCCCTCTGCCTTTCTCTTCCCCTGTCTCGTCTGGTTCCGTCATTCACAGTTCTCCTTAGCCTTGTGTTTTCCTCCTGTCGCAGCTGGAAACAAATACAGAATGCGGCTCGTGGCTTTTTGTGTCTGTTCTATAAAAAGAGCATTTGCCGGGGAGCACATGTGCTGGCTTCCTCAGGACGTAAGCTTTTGTGCGTTTTAAGGCCTTTGATCAAAGAAGCCACCTCATCTGAACCCAGATGGTGTCTTTCGGGGATGTCAGTTGTGGGCGGGAGGGGGTGCATGGGCCCACCACCTATTGGTGCCTGTGCCCTGTGGCTCTTCGGCCTCCACCTGTGGCACATGGATGGTCCGTAGGTCCCCCAGGCTCGAGGTGCGTACCCCGCACGAGTAGACAGCAGAGGTCCGGCTGCAGGGAAAGATAACACCGAGCGTTTGCACCGTTCAGGCCCAGCCGTGGGCTTTGGGTCCTACACGTTCGGCCTCGCTCAGCGTTTCGCACGTGAGTGCCATGAAGAAGCTTCCAGCTGCTTGTCTCTTACACTCTGACGTGGATTTGGTGCTGTTTCGCGGCCGTGGCAAAAATCCTTGGGCTTCTCTGTGCTCGGGGGCGCGGATTGAGGGGACCGCCGGGAGGAAGCCAGTGTCAGGGACAGCCCTGAGGACCGTGTCCCCTGGAGCCCAGCGGCAGGGACGGAGAACTAGGGAGGGCTTCCCTTAGCTCCGGGTACACGTGACCGTCCACTGGTGTTGCTTTTTGTTCCCGATGCTGCGTAGATCTGATTAATTTACGGAGCATCGACCCTGTGGCAGACTCTGGGGCTGCAAAGATGTGTTCATTTCTGAGACGCTGTTGCGTGTTTGTTTTATCAGCCTGGCCGGAGCCTGTCCTCGTGAAATTTGCATTCTCCTGGGGAGGCGGGCAGTAAAGGCATAGCAGGTGAAGGAATAAAACTAGAATACTCCCACTGATAAGAGCCAGAGGAGAAATAAAACAGGACGGGGCATTGGAGGGTTAGCGGGGAGGAAAGAGCTGCTTTAATTTTAGGCAGGGGGTCTTTTTCAAGAGGTGATGTTGAGGAGAGGCCTGAATGAAGAGAAGGGGTGTCCGAGGGTCCAGGAGGTGGGAACTTGCCCCCAGAGAAGGCATTGTGACCGCACTGAAGAGATCAAAGGAAGTTGGGGGGGGGGAGGGAGGACAGAGAGGAAGCTCTTTATGTTCTTAATGAGGATGCCAGTTGGGGGCTCTGTGAATGGGAGGGCCGGGGATCTGACCTACTTTTTTAGAAAAACCCTGACCACCCCATAGAGACTGGCCAGGGAGAGTGCGGCTTCGGGCAGGGGTTGAGATGACTTAAGTACAGTGGACCTTGATGGATGCAAAAAGGAGAGGCCTGGTTAAGGGGCGCCTGGGTGGCTCAGTAGGTTAAGCGGTTAAGCGTCTGACTTCGGCTCAGGTCACGATCTCGCGGTCCGTGAGTTCCAGCCCCGCGTCGGGCTCTGTGCTGACAGCTCAGAGCCTGGAGCCTGTTTCCGATTCTGTGTCTCCCTCTCTCTCTGACCCTCCCCAATTCATGCTCTGTCTCAAAAATAAATAAACATTAAAAAAAAAAAAGAGGCCTGGTTAAGGCAGGAAAAGATTGCAGAGGGAGACCTGTTCTGGATGGGGAAGGATCTCTACTGGGAAGGCCTCAGAGAGGAGGGGGCACCCTAGTTAAGGTTTTGACGGGTGAATAGGAGTTTGTGTGCAGACTGTGCGGGGGAAAGGGGTCTTCTTGGCAGAAGGAACACACGTGGAAAGGCAAGGAGGTCTACGTGAAAAGGTGTGGATGTGGGGAAGGATGGTCAGAGGAGAAACATAATAATTAGGGTAGGACAGCGTCAGAAGGATTGATGTCTTTGGTGAGTGAGCCTTAACTTGATGACTTCAAAGTGCCATTGGTAGCACTGTTTATCCCGTACCTTCCCCCCCTTCTCTTTCTCTCTCTCTCTCTCTCTCTCTCTCTCTCTCAAGTATTTCAACTTGGAAGTGGGATTTACAAGATGCCGTCGAGTAGCGTTCAACAGGCATCGCTCCCGCCAGCGATCAGAAGAGAAGCCGCCCAGAAAACCCGGCAATTGCCAGAGATGCTCACAGGATGTGTTCCGGGACCCACGTCCCCTAAGCCGGTTGCTTTTTTGCTTGTCTGGATGGAGCCTTTCATTAGGGTAAAGCCTAAAGCCATGTAATTAGAAATTCCACCGCTTGGCTCTTCGGACCTACAACAGAACAGCTCCGTGGACGCTCGGCTCCAGCATTCTTAGAAGCTGAGCAGGACCGGGCGGCTGGTGCCCAAATGCCAAACCTGGTAATTAAGAGGTGGCTTGGCAGGCACACACCTGTTCTGGGTGTGCAATTAGTGCCTGCCGCCCTTGTTACTGGAGGTTGTACCTCTGCACCGACCCCTGGGGGGGGTGTGTGGGGGTGTGGGGGGTACGTATGTGTCGATTTCCCCCCTCCCCCCTCCCTCTCTCCTCCTCCCACCCCCTTTCCTTTCTTCTTTACTCATCTGAAGCCATCTTTCTCTGTTTTTTTTTTTTTTTTCTGGACGCCACGTTTCCGATCGTTTAGTCCCAAGCCGCCCCTCTGGGGATTCCGCCAGGAGCAACCCCGGTTTTATCCGAAAACCAGAGTAAGAGGCTCTCGCGCCTTTTGCCGTCTCTGTCTTTTCTTACCGTTCAGGCGGGCCGTTGCAAAGAAGGGGACCAGCTTGGAAGGCCAGAGGGGAATGATGCTTGGGAGGAGAGCATTTGGTGGTGTGGGTTTTTTTTTTTTTGGTGTTTTTTTTTTGGTTTTTTGTTTTTTTCCCCAGGAGTTGCTCATCAGATACTTTTCCAGTCTGCATTCCTGGTTTATAGCCAGGCTAATTTAATTTCCAGCTGAGAGGCTACTCCCCATATGATGGTAATCTCAAATAGTTAATGAGCTAGAAGAAGAGGCAGCCTATTGAATTGATTCGTGGGGCTCAGCTCAGCGGTTTCTCAGTACTCATTTATCAGCCTGTTTGTTTCTGGGTTTGGGAGGCTCGTTCAGCCTGGCACGGCCTCCTGGATCTCCCCGCTCCCAGAGGTGGATTGAGCTGTGCCTTCTGGCCTCTGGACATTCGGAACCAGCTCGCCTTTCCTTTTCACGCCTGGCTTCCTCAAAGGGAAGGAGAGCCGAGGAGATAACCTTGGGTCCGTGCGTCTGTCTAGGACACCTGTAAAGCACACCAAGAAAAATCCCGAGTCTCCTTTCCTTCACTCCAGCCAGGAGGGCGCGTATCACCGGCAGAGCCTTTTGGGCCCGCTGCTTTGAGCCACGCTGCCCTGTCACACGGGTCCTAGGATCTGGGGCGAGGGCTTTCCTCCTGCAGAACGCCGGCACCGCTGAAGAAATTAAAGGCTCGAGCGCGCACCGGGAACAGTGACAGAGGAATTAGGGCCATGCTTGGGAGAAGCTAATCTGATTATTTTCGTTTGTGGGATCATTTGTTTCAGTAGGGTTGAGTTGAGAAATGAACTCGAATAAAAAACATAAGAGCACGAGTGCGGGGAACCAGTAAGAGGTTTAGCTCCTAGTTTCTAAGTTAATCTCTCTGGGAGCGTGCATGCGCGCACACATTTATTGAATGCAAGTAGGTTTATTTCATTATAATTTATGCCCCATGTAATTCCCCAAATTAACTTAAAACCAAGCCTTTTTATTTCTTATCATCAGAAAAGGAGAGAAGGTGGGGCGCCTGGGTGGCGCAGTCGGTTAAGCGTCCGACTTCAGCCAGGTCACGATCTCGCGGTCTGTGAGTTTGAGCCCCGCGTCAGGCTCTGGGCTGATGGCTCAGAGCCTGGAGCCTGTTTCCGATTCTGTGTCTCCCTCTCTCTCTGCCCCTCCCCCGTTCATGCTCTCTCTCTCTCTGTCCCAAAAATAAATAAAAGTTGAAAAAAAAAAAAAAAAGAAAAGGAGAGAAGGTGGAAACCTTTTAGGAAGCAGATGGGTGATACCAGATGGGTCGGTGGGTCAGGTGGATGACTGCTGTGTTGGAGCCTTTTAATCCTGGGGGCCCTTAGAAGTGTCGAGAACTGGGATGGACAGTGAGATCCGGAGCTGAACATTCTGATGTCCGAGGCCAGGCTCTGCCATTGCCCCGTGTTTGATTTGGGGCGGCCCCGTTTAACCGCCCCCAGCCTCAGTCTGCCCATTTCAAAGATGGCGCACCCTGCCCATTTCAAAGATGGCCCCTGAGAAGGTTGGTGTTGGAGAGGCAACCAGATCCTGGAGACACATTCCTTTCTGGTGAGTAAAGTGCAGAGTCGGTCTCAGAATTGACCTCCTCATGGTCAACGACGAGAGAACCATCTTCTGACAAAAAGGAAGCTCGTGTATTCTTTACCAGAGGCAGTTGTTTTTCTTTGTTTCATTCTTTTTTTAACACGTATTTATTTTTGAGAGAGAGAGAGAAAGAGACCAAGCGCGAGCAAGGGAGAGGCAGAGAGAGAGAGAGAGAGAGAGAGAGAGAGAGACCCAGAATCCAAAGCAGGCCCCAGGCTCTGAGCTGTCAGCACAGAGAGCCTGACACGGGGCTCGAACTTGTGACCCATGAGATTGTGACCTGAGCCGAAGTCGGACACTTAACCGACTGAGCCACCCAGGCGCCCCCAGTCATTTTTCTGTTGCCTGAACTTTGAGTATTACAGTGATCAGTGTCTTTGTGGCTTCCCAAGGCCACGCGTAAACCCATCATTAAGCCAGCCCATCATGGGGATGCCTGCTAAAATACGGAGGTGTGTCCCATTTGTAGGCAAAACCTTAGGGGGGTGGTGAGCAAAGCTCACGGGGCCTAAGTGTGATGCTGACGATATTACGTGGACGGAGAATGAGTGTCCCCTGGGCTCTGGCCACTGACCTCATACACCAGCCATCCCATTTGGACTTCCGAAGGTAAAGCAGCAGACTGGTGGCTGGGACATTGCTGTCGGGGTCGGGGCGGGGGGGGGTCATCACCATTGTGTTGGGATATTTCTGTTGCCTTCTGAATAAGAGCCGAGGGGTCTCCCACCCGGGGAAAGGGAGTCCTTCCTCCGACAGATACCGTATTTGTCTCCTAAAGATTCCAGATTCGTGGAGAGCGATGGGTGGGGCCCCGGCTTTAGGGAGCTTCTTTCTACACTCAGATGATTCCGAGTCTCAACTTGTTACCCAGTAGTGGCACCTGCCTCCAAATGACAAATGAATCAATGCGCATTTAGCGAGCACAGGGGTGAGGGGTGGGGGGGGTGTGGGGAAGCAGGGGAACTGCCCTTTGGAGGGGTTGGAGCTACACTAATTTCCCAAACGTGCTAATGGGGCAGCAGAGGGCCACACGTCTCTTGTTCTCTCCTTTAGGTGGTGTTTGCTCAGGGGCTTAAGTGCCCTGTGTTCCCAGCCCCCGGGATTTGGAAGTGGACTCATTTGGAAAAGTAGCAGCTTAAAGGCCTTTATTTGGTTTTGTCCGTGAATAGAGAACACCACTGAGCCTCTCAGGGAGAGGCGGCCCACTCTCGGCACCCTGCCTCTGGCTCGCCTCCCAGAGAGACCGCCCGCCCACCCCAGGCTGACCCACCTGCCCAGAATTGCCCTTTCCGGGCCAGAATTCTAGCCAAAATTTGGGGGTATAGTTATCTGCGTTCTCTCAGTTTCTGTTTTCATATATATATACACACACACACACACACATACATATGGATACAAAAACCTAAATCCTTGTTTAAATTTTTTTCTTTTTTTAACGTTTATTTATTTTGAGACAGAGAGAGACAGAGCATGAACGGGGGAGGGGCAGAGAGAGAGGGAGACACAGAATCGGAAACAGGCTCCAGGCTCTGAGCCATCAGCCCAGAGCCTGACGCGGGGCTTGAACTCCCGGACCGCGAGATCGTGACCTGGCTGAAGTCGGACGCTTAACCGACTGCGCCACCCAGGCGCCCCTAAATCCTTGTTTAAAACACTTCTTGGGTGAGAACCTACATTTTGCTGCTGACTCCTCCTCCCCCCACCCCCATCACTCTCTGGGAAGCTACAACTTAATGCCCGTGAATTCAGAGCCCATTAGTGCCATGCGCCACCCCTACCCCCCCAACCTTGCTTTAAAAACTGCAGGTGATCTGGGGGTGCCCGGGTGGCTCAGTCGGTTGAGCGTCCGACTGCGGCTCAGGTCATGATCTCGCGATTCCTGAGTTTGAGCCCTGCGTCGTCGGGCTCTGTGCTGATGGCTCAGAGCCTGGAACCTCCTTTCGATTCTCTCTCTCTCTCTCTCTCTCTCTCTCTCTCTCTCTCTCTCTGCCCCTCGCCCACTCATGCTTGTGTGCTCGCTCTCTCTCTCAAAAATAAATAAAAACATTAAAAAAAAAAAAACTGCAGGCGATCCTTGCTGCTACGTCTTTTCCCATCTCTGTCCTGTGTTGCTAGCTTTTCTCTTTTCCTTCCTACAAAATGGCTTTGAATTAGCTACTTTTTCATTCCCACTGCCCCTTATTCAGACGCACAGAATCTCATTTATCTTGCAACTCCCTTATTGAAAACATACTTAAGGTGATTTCTTTTTATTTTTTCTTTTGAGAAAGAGAGGAAAAAGTACAGCAGGGGAGGGCGGGTTGAGAATCCCAAGGAGGGCTCCGCACTGTCAGCACACAGAGCCGGATGCAGGGCCCGAACTCCCGAACCGTGAGAGAGACCCTGACCTGAGCTGAAACCGAGAGTCAGATGCTTAACCGACTGAGCCACCCAGACGCCCCTTATTTCACTCACGATTAATGAGAGAACCAGACAGGTGTTACCTGTGGTTCCGAGGAGACGTCAAAAGAACATAAATTCACTTGGAGTAAAGAAACGTTGCTGTGACTTTAGAAAGAGGGTGGGAATCGGACTTTTTTCCCCAAGCGGTGGGAAGTGGAGAAGGAAATCCACAGAGCCTCCCCCAGAAAGCGTTTCTCCGCATGCCTGTGGTCAAGAGCTATATTGCATTGCTGTGTTGTTAATTTAGAATTCCTAGAGTTGCAGAATATTTCAAAGGCAGTAAAAGCCTAGAGTCAGCTAACTGGAAGGAAGACCCCCCCCCCCCCCCCCCGCCGTTGGCAGTCTTTTTTTGTTCCTTCTAAATTTCTTCATGTTTTTTTTTTAATGTTTATTTATTTTGGGGAGAAAGCGAGAGAGGAAGAGACCGAAAATCCCAAGCAGGATCCCAGCTCTCAGTGCAGAGCCCGACGCGGGGCTCGAACTCATGAACCATGAGATCACAACCTGAGCTGAAATCGGGAGTCAGATGCGTAACTGACTGAGCCACCCGGGCGCCGCTCTTGACGTCTCCTTGTATCAGTCTCCAGTAGGACTCCCGGAGCCCAGATCTGTTCAATATGTGTTGCTGGGAAGCTCCATCGGCCACACTCCAAATAGATCTCTGTGCCACTCCCCCTGCTCCGTCTGATGTGGCTTCTCACCGCCTTAGATCAAATCCAGCTTCGGTCTAGCATTTGTCCATTTACCCACTTACCTACTTCATTCATCAAACAGCCAGCCCACTGGGGCGCCTGGGTGGCTCAGCCTGTTGAGCATCCAACTTCGGCTCAGGTCATGATCTCACAGTTTGTGGGTTCGAGCCTGCATGGGGCTTTGTGCTGACGGCACAGAGCTTGCTTGGGATTCTGTGTCTCCTTTTCTCTCTCTCTCTCTCTCTCTCTGTCCCTCCCCCACTCATACTCTGTCTCCCAAAAATAAATAAGCATTTTTTAAAAATTAAAAGAAAACAGCCCACTTATTGTTGCCACAGTGAAAATAAGGCACAGTCCATTTCTTTGGGCGTCGGGATAGGAGATCATCACCATTTTCTTTCTTGTTTTTTTTAATGTTTATTCTTGAGAGAGAAAGAGAAAGTACAAGCTAGGGAGATGCAGAGAGAGAGAGAGAGAGAGACAGAATCCGAAGCGGGCTCCAGGCTCCGAGCTGTCAGCATGGAGCCCGACCAGGGCTCCAACTCGTGAACCGGGAGATGATCTGAGCTGAAGTTCAGACACTTAACCAACTGAGCCACCCAGGCGCCTCTGAGATTATCACCGTTTTCCAACCTGGCCCCAAACAGTAATTTCTCATTCCAGGTTGCGCCCTCTTCTCTTTGGATATCTGCAAATGGCTTCCAGTCATTTAGCCTCAAGCATTGCTGGCTCATTTACGTTCGTTCATTCATTTACTTGTTCATCAAGCACATTATTTGCACATCAAGCACATCCATTTTTTTTGCTGTTTTGTGTGCCTTTTGAAGATAAAGGTCCTTGGGGCGCCTGGGTGGCTCAGTGGGTTAAGCATCCGACTTTGACTCAGGTCGTGGTTTCAGAGTTCATGGGTTCGAGCCCCATGTTGGGCTTTGCGCTGACAGCACGGACCCTACGTGGGATTTCCATTCTCTTATTCTCTCCCCTTCTCTCTGCCCCTGCTCCACTTTCTCTCTCTCTCAAAATAAGTAAATAAACTTAAAAAAAATCCTTAACATTCACAATCCAAACAGATACAAACAAAACATGGAGGGCAGTAAGATTGTACCAAACGTTTTGTTCTTAGAAATAGTCATTAAGCGGGGCACCTGGGTGGCGCAGTCGGTTGAGCGTCCGACTTCAGCCAGGTCACGATCTCGCAGTCCGGGAGTTCGAGCCCCGCGTCGGGCTCTGGGCTGATGGCTCAGAGCCTGGAGCCTGTTTCTGATTCTGTGTCTCCCTCTCTCTCTGCCCCTCCCCCGTTCATGCTCTGTCTCTCTCTGTCCCAAAAATAAATAAACGTTGAAAAAAAAAATTTAAAAAAGAAATAGTCATTAAGCTTAAAAATAGTTACAGGGTTAGTGTTCCGCTCAGGCTGATGCAGGGTAAAAGGCTAATCTGACTTGTAACTCTTAGCAGCCTCTCTCACTCACCATTTAGTTATTTGATCTCTTTGGTGCTTCAAGTTTTGTTCCCTTGGGGGATTGTGGTGTCGGTGGGGAGAAAGCGCTGTGTCTAAAAGCACAGAACTGCTGGAAATGCTAAAACTCACCAGGCAGGCAGGCTCATCCACCAAAAACTTCTCATTGAATGTAAAAAATCACCATGGGACACACACTCCCTGGAGCGTAGCATCAGCCTCCCAGCACGTTCCATCCCTCCTGTCCTTCCTTGGACGTGAAATCCACAGTCAAGTTGGACTCTACAATCTGTTCCAAATTTATTGCTTTTCTATATTAAAAAAAAATGGCGGACCATGACAAAGAACGGATGGGAATTGGGGAAGTTGGACTTTTCTTCTGCTGAAAACGGACTCTGGTGAACTTCCATACTTTTTAAGCTGAGAATTCCAAAAACGGTTGGGGGGTGGGGAGTTGGGGGACTTTGGCGAGTGTCTCTGGGGTTTCCATCGGCAATGTGGTGCCACTCATTTTCTTGAGACCCCTGTGGGTCAGTTTCAAGGACTTGGTCAAGCCCAACTGATGACGGTCAGGAGTGTGAGATAAGAACCAGCAATTTTTTCTTTTGTCAGCAGTTTCCTCTGAAGTTTATCCTCTCCCTTGGATATTCTCTCTGGGTAGAAAGTACTTCTTTTCTTCTCTAAAACGTTCTTGAGCTATTTCAAGCCTGCGATAAGGGACGTTTATTTGTACTCATTTCCTTTTACTTTAGCTTGACTTTAAACCTACATCTCGGGATTTTTATTGGCCTAGTTCACTTTATACGGTTTTCAGTTGATAACCATAAAACGGGGTCCTGTTTGTTGAGTCGAGGGGAAGGATGGAGCCCTTATCTTGGACTTCTGTCTAGAGTTGACTGGGATTTCTCTGGTCCCGAACTCCTACTGGCCGCACAGCCGGGAGGCAGGAAGGTAACTGATGATATCAAGTCTTCACTAGGTGGGTCTGGTTTCAGCCAGTGGGCTATTTCTTTCCTTCAGCCTCAGATGGACTCCCCCCCCCCCCGCCCCGCCCCCAAACTGTGGCTGGTTTGATCCTTGTAAACATTCTCTGCCATGTTTAAAAAAAAAAAAAAGGAAAGAATCTTCCCAAGTAGGTTGTGTTTCTATTCTATTAAAGGCTGCCTCATTTTCCATTCTTCTGTGGCTTGGATCACCACACTCATTCATTGAAGTCAACCCAAGAATGGGCACTCAATATTCCTTTGTCTCTGATGTCCTACCAGGGGACTAGGAAAGAAGGTGCAGTCATGAGCTCTTTCATAGCACGAGTGGAGAATTAAGGGAAGCTGAGACTTCTTCAGATAGCTTGTTTTTTCATGAGCCTTTGAATTTGAGAACCAGTTTAGTATTTTCTTTTTCCTTAGCAGTATTTCCGCAGAAATACCCCTAGGATCTACAGCCACAAGCCAGAGGAGATAATAAAGACATACGAGTGGGGTTCATTCCACCTTACCTTTGGGTAGGGTCTTGCTGCTTTAAGAGCTTTTATTCACCTGCAGATGACATCCAATTTTATTATTATTTTCTTGTAAACTAGGCAGGACAAATCTTTCCCCTTTACCCATGAGGAAAGGCAACTCCGAGATGTTAGGCACTTTGCCGGAGGCCACACAGCCTGACCCTGAACCCTGCTTTTCTTTCCACCCCACCAGGCACCAGGCTATTTAATAAGCGGGTGCATATTAATAAGCGGGCCCGTTGAACATTGGCCTCTGTCTGAATTCCACCCCAAGGTGTTGTTGGCCTATACCGGTGCCCCTGAGATGTAGTTAATGCATGTCAAAGAAACAGATCTCTCCATCCCGGTTCGACTTCACCCCTGCCAGCTTGGGTCAGACCACTGCTGGCTGAACAGGAGATGGAGGAGGGGTGCGGTGGGGAGAGATGGAGATGATCAGCGTCATTTTTCAGATTCTGAGAGCCCAAGAACATCCTTTTAGACCAACCCATTAACTTGCATATAGAGGGAAACAGAGCCCAAAGCTTTGAGTGCCTTCCTGTCCAAAGCGGGAGCCAGAACGCACGGTCTCATGAGCTCTGTAGCCTCTGCTTTTTTTTTTTTTTTTTTTAACAGTGTTAGAAAGCCCCCTCCCCCTGCCCCCCTGCCCTGTGTGTTCCCTCCCCCAGCTTCCCCGGTAAGCGGTAGTGCTTGCCCTTCGCTCTGTGTCCACAGCTAGTGCTGAGTTTTTTCTGCAGCTCTTGGGCGGGGGCCTGTTTACAAACATTTGCACCGAGTTACCAAGGGCACAGGGAAGGCAGATTGTCTCGGGATGAGGCAGGGAGCGATTTACAGGAGCCTGTGACACACACGAGGCGGGCCCTGTGCTGCCAGGCAAGTGTGTCCCCCCCCCCCCCCCCCCCCCCCCCCCGCCGCAGTGCTGAGGCTTCCCTGCCCCAGGAGCCTGTGCAGACCCCCAAGCCAGCACTGATCAGAGACCACCGCCTGGCCCCTGGCCCCGTCTCCGCCCAGGAAGCCTTGCAAAGCAGGAGCAGGACCTCGTCACCTCGGGCTTTGCTCACTTGGGGTCAGGTGCCCTCCTCCCCTCCTCCACGCTCGGTCCTCTGCCCTGTCCCTCTCCGCCCCACCAGCAGGGCTGGATTAACTTTCTTCAAAAGTCCGCTTCCCTGAAAACTTTTTTTCTTTCCAATGATCAAAAAAAAAAAGTGTGTGTGTGTGTGTGCGTGTGTGCGTGTGCGTGCGTGCGTGCGCCCGCGTGTGTTTGTTTCCGGGAAATGGGACACGTTACTCTGGTTGCACAGGATTGGTCCCGGCACACAGTCAGGTCCAATAAACGCAGGAGCGGTGCCCCAGAGAGCTCATCACAAAAGCCTATTAGCTTCTAATTGAAACCCTCTCTCCCTCCCTCCCCCTCACCACTTACCCCCCCCCCCCCCAGCCCCTTCCAGGAACAGGAACTCAGGCCTTTGTGAAGCAGCGTCTATAACAGAGGATTCTGCCAAAAAGAAAGGCATCTTGAGTTGACCCAAAGGAGCGAGATGCTCTTTTGCGCCCCACCCCCTTATGGCATTCAGGGGCTTTTCATTTTCTGAGCAGTATTGAAATTCTAGGACAATGGAGGCCAAATCCTTGCAGTGGGGGTTGGAGAAAGGAGAGGGGAGGGTTGCAGGAGGAGGAGGCGTGGGGGAGTCCAGCCTTTTGTTACTTTTCTTCTTTTCTACCCATTACCTTAAAAAAAATTATAAAAATAAAAGGAAGGGGGAAGAGGCCCCAGTAAACTTTGTAATGAGTCATGACATCACTTCCGGCAGCCCTAGGGATCCAGCTTGGGGACCCGGGAGACCCCGAGAACAGCAGACTATTTACAATTTCATTTTAAATTATTTTTAAAACCCTCCCAAAGGAGTTCTTTGATATGCAAACATCTCCCCCAAATGGAGATAATTATTTATGGAGATGTGGCTCTTTGAACGGGTGGGCTTTGAGGCTCCCTAGGAAAGGAAGAAGGTTCCAGATAAGGAGGGGCCAGAGCTGATACGCATCTCCCGCCCACCCTTCCTCCGGCCTCCCTCGGGGTTTGGGGGGGGGGGGGCGGTTAGAAAGCGGCTTTAAAGAAGAAACTTACCCAGAGTTAAGACCCACTGTTGGGAGTTAAGGTCTCTCCAGCCTTGTCCACAGTCAGGGTTTCTGGAAGTTTCTTCCCTGTCCACGGGTGCCTGGGCTTTCTGTAGGAGAGGAAAGGGGAGGCTGATAGGCTGCAGCTTGTGTGTGTTTGACCCTGGAGGTGCGCTATAACTTACAAGGTGACGAGATGGAAAGACACGGGGGGGGGGCGGGGGTAGTTTTTTTAGGGGGTGCCGGATAATTAGGGTTGGTAAGAGAGGCCCCCAGAAGAAGGTACGAGATTAGCCCACACTTGTTACCAAAGTCCAGCGACCAGGACCGTAATGACCCAGGGACCTCCTCTTTCCCTTCCCTCTGAAAATGCTTTAATGTGGCCTAAGGTACCAAGTGCCCAAGAAACCTGGGGGAGACACCTCCTCCCCACAACCTGCCAGCGACTTGTCTTCCAGCTTTGAGCTTGCTGCTCCCCCCCCCCGTCCTGTCAAGTTGGCCTCCCTGCAGTGGGGATACTGAGGCATTTAGCTAGCACTGAGCCTGAAGTAAAGCCCCCAGCAGGCTCTGGCTCCTTCCCTTCCTCCCCTGGGGAGTAGAGGGGCTTGGACAGCCCCAACTCTGCAAGATGAGGGGACAGAGCAGTCCCATTCCTAGTGATCCAGGTGTCCTTCCATAAAATAAAGACTTTGTGTGTGTTGGGGGGGGGGGTGCATATATTTTCAAGGCAGAAAGCTTGACATGTTTCTCAGACCTTGTCTCGTATGTCTTAAGAATCTCGGTTTTTCTTTTTATCCTGGGTGGTTGGGGCAAGGCGGTGGTGGTGGAGGGGCCAGAGTGGACCGGGCCACGCAGCTGGGCAACCTGCGTCCCAGGAAGAGCCCTCAGCTCAGAGGGAGAGTGAGTGTAGACGGACTGGACTGTGGCGAGAAGGCGAGAAGTCCCCATAGGGTGGTGACCTAGACTTAGCGGGGGGAGGGCGTGAGACCCCATGAATTCCCCAAGGAGGAAACCACAGCTCACAGGAAAGAAGCTGAAGCCCGATGAGATCCTCCGGGTCCTTTGGGGTTCGTGTTGCGGCTTCAAGTAAATTTCATTTTTTGAGACCAGTTTCGGGTTCGTGGCAAAATTGAGGGGAAGGTGGGGAAGGTGCTGAGATTTCCCTTAGACACTCCCCCCCCCCCCCCCGCCACACACACACACACACGGGACCATCCCCCACCATCCACATCGTCCACCCGAGAGGGACATTTGTTACAACTGATGAACCTGCCTGCACACGTCATAGTCTCCCAAGTTCCAGTTTTCGGTAGGGTTCATTCTCGGTGCGTACATCCCATGGGCTTGGGCAGACAGTTTCCCCTGCCCTAGAAATCCCCTGTGCCCCTCACCGTCTGTTCGTGTCGCCTCTCCCCCTAATCTCTGCAGATCCCCCTGTGTTTGCGTGGAGCTTCCGGTATGTGTGGGTTTATCAGGTGGCATTCTGCTTGCCTCACCTTTTTTTTTTTTTTTTAACGTTTATTTTATTTATTTTTGACAGAGAGAGACCGGGCGTGAGCTGGGGAGAGAGACCGGGCGTGAGCTGGGGGGAGGGGCAGAGAGAGGGGGAGACACAGAATCCGAAGCAGGCTCCAGGCTCTGAGCTGTTGGCACAGAGCCCCATGCGGGGCTCGAACTCACGGACCGGACCGTGAGATCGTGACCTGAGCCGAAGTCGGATGCTTAACCGATTGCACCACCCAGGAACCCCGACTTGCCTTTTGAAGGGGACATCCTTAGGTCCTGGACAGGTTTGGGACTGTGCAGGTATGAGGAAGGAGGTGGTTTGGTTTATTTTATTTTATTTTGTTTTAGGCGTGGGGGGCATAACCTTTCTAGAAACCTCGATTCTTCTGCTTTGTGAGGATTGTTCCGTTCTTGCTTTTGTGTTCCGAATTCTCAGAGGCTGGGCTCCCACTTCTTCAAGGAAAAGCTAAAGTAAATATAGCAGAACCGGTTCTTGGCTTGTGCCCCAGGAGGGTCACCCTTTGTCGGAATATCCCGAGCCTGGCAGCCTCCTGGTCATACTAACTTTACAGATCGGGAGCTGAGGCCCGACGTGTCAGGGATGCGGCCAGGGGGTCATGCCAGTTAGGAGCGGAACCAGAACCAGAAGAGAGGCCCTCCTGGAGACGAGTTGGTTTTTTTGTCTTTTAAGTCAACGGTTATACCCGTGAGGTCAAAATACCTAAGTCCCGATTGAGCATTTACTGATGCATAAAGCTAGACACCAAGGGTGATGAGTTACTATATGTAAGTTTGAAAGACATTTTTATTTTTAGTTTTTTTAATGTTTATTTATTTATTTAAAATTTTTTTAACGTTTATTTATTTTTGAGACAGAGACACAGCATGAACAGGGGAGGGTCAGAGAGAGAGGGAGACACAGAATCCGAAGCAGGCTCCAGGCTCCGAGCTGTCAGCACAGAGCCTGACGCGGGGCTCGAACTCACGGACCGTGAGATCGTGACCTGAGCCGAAGTCAGACCCTCAACTGACTGAGCCACCCAGGCGCCCCAATGTTTATTTATTTTTGAGAGAGAGAGAGAGAGAGAGACAGAATCTGAAGCAGGGTCCAGGCTCTGACCTGAGCCCAAGTTGGCCGCTTAACCCCTGGAAGAAATGTTGAAAACGAAAAAAAATCTTCGTCGGAGTTCGGACAACATGGGGGTATTTCTGCAACCGAGCGAGGCCCTCGTCATCCTGGCAGGGGGAGGAGAAAGGGGCAGGCCGAATGTTCCCTGGTCTCTTCCCCCGGTCTCTTAGGTCTGAGTGGGAGACTGGCCCTCCCCGACCGACTGTGGCTCACAGCTTTGTCTCCCCCGCTGGAGGGCATTCGCTTCCCTCCGCTTTGCATAAATGTCTCAGGCATCTGCCAGGCTGTGCGGAGAAGGTTACACCCATTTGAATAATTGTCCTTTTTATTGTTGTGTAATTTGCCAGTTCAAACAGTAAGTTCAGTTGCTGGACCACGGGAGCAGGGGCGTCACCCGAGGAGAGAGAGAGAGAGACGCAGGGCAGGAAAATTAGGGCCACATTGGCTGCTGGAGAACATCACTGTTGTCAGGCTTTTTAGAACTCTGGTTCATTCGAGTTTCCTACGCCTTTGGGCCTGAAGGTTTGTTTTTAATTGTCTGCTTTTAGAGGAACATATTAGAGCCAGCCCCCCTGGGGCCTCCGGTATCCTGCTCTGTGGCCCAGCTCTTGGGGTGGGGGGGGTGTCACTGATATTCCCAGAAGATCACTGTGCTGGTCATTGCTGGGTATTGATGGCGGTGACACGGCTGCCTTGGCATCTGAGGGTTCGTTGAAGAAGTGGGGTCCTTTCTGCTCTCTGACCTGGGGGATCTGCCTGGTCAGGATCCCTTAGGCTTCTGCTAAGGGCATTTCTTGTGCGTGTGAGCGTGTCTTCCTTGGACTTGCAGCAAAGGCACCGTCCAGCCCTGTGGGCTTCACAAGTGCCCGATGGTGACACGGGCCGCATGTGGAAGAGGGGGCTGGGGCGGGCACCGGAGGGGGAGATCTGTTCCCACAATCGCTAATATTCCCAGGCTCGGCTGACCGCCGGAGATTGTGGGCCTACGACGTCTATTGTTTTGAAATCTGACTCCTATTTGAACAGTTACGATCACAGCCCTCTGATTCTAGCACTGAAATACCTATTATTAAGATCCTAATCTGGGAGGGGGGGAGGGGAGGCAGGTATCTATTTAAAGAGAGGGGACGTGTGTGTGGCCCTGTGTGCTCCTCATCAGATTGAGAAGAAACAGGAGGTTGGGAAGGGGAAGGAGCCTCCGAGGGGTGACTGGGCCCCCACCACCCACCTGTAGGTCGGTGACCTGTGTCCAAGGGAGCCACCCTCTCTCCTTCGGCGTGTTTCTTCATTGGTGAACTGGGGATCGCAGGACCTCCCCCCACCCCCCCCCCCAGAGGCGCGTCGTGAGGATTAAATCAGATAATGCACGAGAGAGTTTCTCCGCAGGCTCACAAGCACTATATAATTATTAGCTGTGATGATCAGTTTGAGAAACTGGCTTGCATAACGAGCCGCTCAATTAAGCTGCAAACCTCCCCCCTGGCCTGAGGCCGGCTTGTCCTGCTGGGGCCACTGGGAGGGGCACGCAGGGCCCACGCGTGGGGGAGGGGCTTGCCCTTGGCCATGTCGTCGTCTCCTCCTTTCTTCTTGGTGCTACTTGTGCCCAGAGAGGTTTTGGGTACGAGAAGCCTGGGACGAGAAGCCCGGCCGGGGAAGGGAGGGGGGAAGGAGGGAGCCCCCGGAAGAGAATGGAAAAGGCTTCGTTCCAGGACCTGGGGAGGGGGCGGGGAGCGGGGGGAAGGGGACTTGCCTGGAAGCTGCCGGAAGGTTCGGTGCCAGGGATTTTCCCACACGGTCCTCAAGCCGTGTTCCCCACCCAGTGAACCCACGGGGCTGTGCTGGGAGCTGGTGGCTCTGTCTTGAGCACAGGGCCCGCCATGGAGGACCACCCCCCCCCCCGCCCCGGAAGCCTGTGGAAGGGACTCAGGAGGCATGTGCGGAGATGAGGGAGAACCCACTTGTGTACTCCACCATCAGCCACGAAGCAAGGGGGGAGAGCAGCCCACAGGCTCCAGTGGGCAGGGGCTGAACAGTCTGTCACGGCACGAGTCCGCTGGCTGTCATTTGCAGGATCAAAGAAAGTCCTGGGGGCCCCTTGTGTGCTCTTTGCCACATGTGTGCAGACTGCAGACCATTCTGGGGAGAGAGGGATCCCTTGGAGCTGGTGGCAGCCAGGATGGCTTGGGTGACCCCCAGGCGGTCAAGCTCAGGAAATCTGTCCGCCGTTCAAGGAATCCTTCTTTGTGGCCAAGGAGGTTTTGCCTTTGGACTTGGGGATAGTGAGGCTCTCCCGGTTTCTAGCTCTGTTCTGTGGTGTCTTACTCCCGTGGCCCAGTGAGCCATTTCGGTTGCTGCCAGACCCTTTCTTTAAGGACACGGCGGTGGGGTTGGGAGGAGGTGCCTGGGTGGCTCAGTCGGTTAAGCGGCTGACTTCAGCTCAGGTCGTGATCCAGATGTCCAGTTGCCAGTGACTTAATACCCGGGGCAGAGAGAGAGGGGGACAGAGGATCCGAAGCAGGCTCCAGGCTCTCTACTGACGGCAAGGAGCCCGACGCGGGGCTCGAACTCCTCAACCACGAGATCGTGACCTGAGCCGAAGTTGGTCGCTCAACCGACCGAGCCACCCAGGCGCCCCTAGACTCCACCTGCTTTTGAGTGAAACGCAGAACAGACTGAGAGCCAGGGCTCTTTTTCCCTCCATCCCATCAGCCCCACGACACTGCCACGTTCACCTAAGTGGTTAATGGGCAAAGTGGGTCGGTCCAGCCTTAGGGCAAGCCAGGGATGGCTCCAGGGCTGTGCAGCGGCCTTCCTGGGGGACGACCTCCTTCCCCCGAACTTGTTTTTGAAGAAGGAGCTCTCCCAGCATGTGGCCCTTTCTGGCTTGTGCGATAGAACTTTCTGTCGTTTCCGTAAATGTGCTTATTAGTAAGAGGAGCTGTGCTCTCAGTAGATGAGGGGTGGCTTGAAGCTGGAGGTTTAGGATGTCCTACTGGGAGGTGAATATTTGGTCAGAAATGATGTGGGAATGGCCTTCTTTAAAATTCCCGGGCCCACGTAGAAATCTCTATCCCATGGCTAATGGAAGATTGTGCATCCGGGACCAACACTGAGTCTCCAGTTAGTTAACACATCTCCCTTCCTTTTGATGTGCACACATGTACTCAATTTTGTCCCACCATGTGCTGTAAACTGCGGGCTGAACACAGTAATACTGGAAATAATCCTCTTGTAGGAGCAGCAGTTAGTATGTATTAATTACATATGTTAAGCGTGTTCAGAGCATGTTATGATCATTAATGGTCTTACTCCTCATCCAACTTCCATGAAGTAGGTACTGTCACCTTCATTCTTACAGAGGAGGAGGAGAAGCCCAGAGAAGGTAAGACAGTTACTCAAGGTGGCACAGCATACACGCTGAAAGCTGGGATTTGAACCCAGGCGATCTGATGTCTGAGCCCACGTCCCTTAACTGTTTAAACTGCTCTGGCTTTACTAACCTCCTACAGACACGCTGAACGAAGTACCACTGTTCCCACATCACGTGGTGGAATGTTCCAGGCCAGGGAGCATGTAAGTCACAACCTTCCATCATCGATTACTGTTATTTGCAAAGCTAACTGCCACCACAAAACAGCTTTTTTTCTTTTTTAATGTTTATTTTTGAGAGAGAGAGAGAGAGAGAGAGAGAGAGAGAGAGAGAGCGTGAGGGGGAGAGTTGCAAAGAGAGAGGGAGAAAGAAGAATCCGAAGTAGGCTCCAGGCTCCGAGACATCAGCACAGAGCCCGACGCGGGGCTTGGACCCACGAACCGTGAGATCAGACCTGAGCCGAAGTCGGACGCTCGACCCACTGAGCCACCCAGGAGTCCCTTTGTAAAGATTTTCTTAATGTTTATTTATTTTTGAGGGAAAGAGTGTGAGTGGGGGGAAGGACAGAGAGAGAGGGAGACACAGAATCGGAAGCAGGCTCCAGGCTCTGAGCCATCAGCACAGAGCCCGACGCGGGGCGCAAACCCACGAACCATGAGATCATGACCTGAGCCAAAGCCGGATGTTCAGCCCACTGAGGCCCCCTCCGCCGCCGGTGCCCCCAAAGCAGCTTTTTGGTGCCAATATCATGGCCTGCATCTCTTATAGGTTGTTAACAGTTTTGTTGGCATACTTTTATTTAAATTAAGGCTGTGATAGAGATCTTACGAGCCCTTTTGTTTTTTTAATGGAATCTGAAGTATTTTTTGGAAGCTTCTAGAGCTGGGTCTTGGGAATTTCCTCTTGGCAAGTTTGCGTCCGTTTATATACGTCCATCCGATTTCACCTGGGTTTTAGGTTGCCGCGTGCTTTTTGCCGTGAAGGCGTTTTTGTCCGTGGTCGCCGCGTTGAAGCAGGTATGGCCTGGATGGGCCAGGGGGACCTCTTCCTCCTGGTTCCCGCCGCACATGTGCCCAGGCTTGGTGAGCACACGAAGAGAGGCTGGTGGGGACTCCCGGACGGCACCGTCTCTGGGGGCTCCAGGTGCTGTGGTCAGGAAGGGTACATACCCAGAGGCCAGGGGCCTTTGTGTTGTGACCCCTGATGTTTGGGGCGGTCCGGAAAGCTGGGCAGCCTGCACAGTGAGTCGGGTGGTGCCCATGACAAGATCGGGAAAAACTCCTCTCTCTTCCTTCCTCTTTTTGTCTCGGAGGAAGGTGCTGTCATATTTCACGGAGATAGCATCTGGCCTCCGTGGGGATGTTAAGGTACCTTCCGGGGACGACCCGCTGTTGGCACTCTCTCGCGGTTCTGCAGCCGTTCCCGGTAACAAAGGGGAAGCCGGGATCGAAAGTGTCGTCTCGGAGACGAGACGCGCGGCCAAAGAGGCGTCCCCTCCTGAGCCGACTTTGCTCTGCTTGCTTTTCCCTAGGGACCTGATGCCGAGGACCCTGGACGGGCAGATCACCATGGAGAAGACGCCCAGCTACTTCGTGACCCGCGAGGCGCCCGCGCGCATCTCGGCCATGTCCAAGGACACCAAGCTCATCGTGGTGGTGCGCGACCCGGTGACCCGGGCCATCTCGGACTACACGCAGACGCTGTCCAAGCGGCCCGACATCCCCACCTTCGAGAGCCTGACGTTCAAGAACCGCACGACGGGCCTCATCGACACGTCGTGGAGCGCCATCCAGATCGGCATCTACGCCAAGCACCTGGAGCACTGGCTGCGCCACTTTCCCATCGGCCAGATGCTCTTCGTGAGCGGGGAGCGGCTCATCAGCGACCCGGCCGGCGAGCTGGGCCGCGTGCAGGACTTCCTGGGCCTCAAGAGGATCATCACCGACAAGCACTTCTACTTCAACAAGACCAAGGGCTTCCCCTGCCTCAAGAAGGCCGAGGGCAGCAGCAAGCCCCACTGCCTGGGCAAGACCAAGGGCAGGACCCACCCGGAGATCGACCGCGAGGTGGTGCGCCTGCTGCGCGACTTCTACCGGCCCTTCAACTTGAAGTTCTACCAGATGACCGGCCAGGACTTCGGCTGGGACTGACGGGACCCCCCCCCGCCCCCCCCCCATCCCGCCGCGCGATGTGACTTTCCCACTTGGCTTCTATGTTGACAGAGATTATATGTATGTAAAATGTACAGAAATCTATTTTATAATAATTTATTTTTAATTCGTAAGCAATTAATTCACTAAGCTGCCTAGCCACACTCTTCAGAGGGTTTAGCTTCGTAACCCGTTCACATTCCAAAGCGTCTCATCGGTTCTTTTCCTCACAGTTGATGGTGCTTCCGTGTGCCCCCCCGCCCCCCCTCCCCCATTCTATTTAAAAAGAAGAAAAGCACAACTTGAGATTTTTGTCGTTACGGGTACGCAGCCTCCGATCGCTGGCTGAATTCGCTCGCCGTCTCCTTGTGTCTTGGGTCTCCTAGGGCGGCTCCCATTTCTGTCCCTGCCTGCACACCTCGCAGGAACGCGACACCCCCCTCCCTTCCCCCCAGAGGGTCACGTCTCCTGTGGCAGCTTCCTCGCCCCTGTGTTGACATTTCCGAGGACGTGGACGCCAAACCACAGCGCTGAGGCTTTTCCCCCAGGTCTGCTCAGCTCGTGGGGGACATCCCTGCCTTTGCGGGGACGCCCGCCTCCTTTCTGGGGAGTCCTTCGTGCCAGGGTCCAAACGTTTACTTGGGCATGGGGTTTTGAAAGATGGCCCTGTGTCGTCTTCTGCCCCAGTCCCTGGTTCGTTAAGCAGCTCGAAGCGTATGCAGACGGTAGCTCCTCCTTCCCGGGCCCCGTGTGTGTGTGTGTGTGTGTGTGATGCTGGGATGCTGCTTTAGAAATAAAGACGACCTCTGATTTGCACGCATCGCCATGCCCCGTTCTCCAGGCCAGACAATTCTGCTTTGACACACCAAAGAAATCCCCTAGGCTAGCAGAATCTCCTGGCAGAGACCGCACGGGTCCAGAGGGGTCAAGTGCATCCCACCCCATCAGAGTCCGCCAAGGTGCTTCTAGGTGCACAGCCAGCCCCAGTTGGGCACATCCCAGTAGACTGTGGGAGTAGACCACCTCCGAGGGGAGAAAAGACAAACCCCCACCAGAAAGGCGGCCAGCGGAAGTGAGTCGTGGCCCCCTCGCTTGATGTCTGGAACTCTCCTCCTCGGAATCCCTGGCTCATCCCAGATTGACAACACAGTCTGCAGCCGACGGCCAGGCTGCAAGAACGAAGAGTGGCTCTTGTAAAGACAGGCTGGGAAAGCTGGCCCCGTGTTGCCTGGAGACACTCACGCCTGCCAGTTGTGAAGATGTCCCCCTGTTTGAGCTAGGTCCCGGCAGAAGGTTTCCAGCGTTGTTGCTGCTGATGGCCGAATGCTCCCCCCCGCCCGGTACCTCTCTGCCGAGCGAGCAGTTGGAGATCATTTTTGAGGACGTAGCCTGTGGCAGTTGGGTAATCCTATAGCAGTGTCACGTAACGAACATACTCCCCGTATCCTGTTTTCCGAACCACAACTGCTTCTGCCATCAGAGGGTTTTGATTCGAGTTCTGCTTTCGCCGGGGCACATGCGGGAAGGTAACGCGTCTCGGCAGAATGGTCGGGGCGTGATGGTCACGAAGTCGCTTTCGTGTGTCGTTGCGGGATAACTTGCCCGACAGAGTACGAACACTTGTATGAAAGGAGAGAGATGGTCCCTCTTTAGCAATCGGTCAGGATGTCACTGGTCATTAGGTGATGTCTGGTTTGTGTTTGCCCACACGTTTCAGCCCGGGTGCGCCCAGCTCGCCCTCAGCTGCAAAGCGATCGTGGGTCGGGTGAGGTCTGTGTAGGACGATGGGCCGGGGGGGGGGCTCCGTGCGATCCTCAGATGTTCCGTTCGTTTCAAAGCTCTGTCACTGCCTCTCCCAGGTAGCTTAGCACCTGCATTTAGAGGAACACCCTAACCCTGGCGTGGGTCTTTCTCCCTTCTTGCTGCTTTGGCATCAAGACGTCTGCAGAAGGGTGCCGATTGGTCCAGAAGGGTGCTGATGGGTCGTGTGGTTTTCCAGTCCGAAAGCTCACTGGAAATAAAACCACCGATGCTGCTTTTCAGTAACAGAGTATCGTTTCAAGTAAAAGCCAGGGTCCACCCCCTCCGCCTCACCCTGCCCTGGCCACACTCTGGCCAAATGCGAGCCCCGACAGGGCTCATGATGCAGAGTTGCAGAAAGGTTCGGAGGAGGGCTTGCGACAAAGCAGTCCGCCTTCGGGTCCCCGCCGTCTCTCCAGGCTGGACAATTTGGATGAAGTTGTTTATTCCCTGCCTTAAAACAGAAACAGGAAGTTTTCAGATAGAAGGAGGGGAGGGTCATTGAGTCATGAGCCCTGAAGCGAGTCAAGATTCTATTCTGGGTCAAATCCTTGAATCCAAACAGATGGCGCTAATTAGCAATGACGGACTAGAGCACGTTTTTCTAGAGCAGACAAATAAATCAAACTTCCTGCGCATCTCTTCATAGAGGTCTGATGGCTCGTAATTCCTGACGGATCCAGACCCGACATCTGCCCCCAGGTTACACCTCATCGTGTGATAGTTATTGTAGAGCCCGAACCCCCATGCCTTCCTCCTGTAGGAGTTAAGCAACACAAACACATAAAATTCAGCCTTGAGTTTCTTCCTGTTCTAGCAATCTCCAAGGCCACCGACTCAAGTTTTTTAGCTGTTAGAAGACAAACACCCATTTCATGTTTCGGCCTTTTGTCTCAGCACGTTTTGGGTTTCTTCCAGTTTAAAGCTCTGCTATTCAGTGGGGTACTTGACCCCTCTCGGTTTTGTCTTCTTTATTAAAAGCAAAAAAGATAAAGAAAAATAAAATGGGAGGTTTTTTACTGTCCCAGAAATCCGTGCTTGCTTGGAGGTGTTTGTATCGTAGTCTGGTAACTTGGTAGGTCGTACCTGGAAAGGTATTTAGGTATATTGGCTGCCTAAGAAATACTTATTTGGATGATGGAGGAAGAGAAATTATCTTTTTCATAGGATTCTCTTTGGAAGTTATTTCGAGTGACAGTTTAGACTTTTGGAGAAAGTTTCAGATCCTGCCAGGATATTTATTTACGTAAGAAAGGAAAACGGAAGGCTCCGATAAACTAGAGATACTTAAGCGTGGGTCTCAAACACAGAGATGTCCGTGTCATTTTTTTTTTCGTTATTCTCGAGAAGGATGGTCCCTTAAACTTAAAGGTGTGGTTAGATTTTTTTTTTCGCTTTTGTAACCTTAATTTATGACGGAGTTCATTCAGCCCAGGAATCTGAAATACTGTGCAAATTCTGGTGGCGTGTCTTCTATAACCTGGATGTTAGAATAGCCAATATGTACAAAAAAAAAAAAACAACTAAATCAAGTATTTTGTCCTATGTATAACACAGATTAATTTTACACAGAGAAAAGAGGTTTCTAGGAAAATGAAAATCTGGTAATTCATACTATTTCTTTGTATGGACGAATAAAATATATTTTACCAACTTGTGGGTACTTTTATGTCTTACGGCGTGTTGCGGGGGGACGGGGACTGTGCGGGTTTGTTGAATAACCAATCAGATGCGTGCGGTTGTGGGTGCCCGCGCGCGCGAGCGCGCGCGCACACACACACACACACACACACACACACACAGGCATTCTGAGGGTAGGTTGATTGGCAGACTTCAAAATCCAACTAATCTACAAATATGTGAGGCAGGTTCTTTGTAAATGACTCTCAAGGCTACGAGATCAGCGGGGAGGCCCGCTTACACAATCTTATTTGTCCATTAGGTCACAGAAAAGCTGGAGAATGTTTAAAAATAAGATAATGTAACCGAAAAGGCACCCCCAAGTGGTTCTCTCATGTAGCCAAGCTTGAGAGCCATGGTTCTCAGAGTGTGGTGTCTGGACCCCCATCAGTATCCCCTGGGAACCTGCTAGGCATGCCCCACCTCAGAGCTACTGAATCAGAAATGCGGGATTTAATAAGCTCTCCAGCTGATTCTGATTCATGCAAAAATTTGAGACTCCCCACTAGGGGCATAGGCTTCTTATCATTCCATTCTGGAACGAGAGACTTTGGATCTCTCTGATCAAGCACATTGACCTTTCACCAACCAAGGCAATTATGAAGCCGTTCACCCCCTTGTACCTCTGGGTCTCCTTTTGGAAAGTCTGGATCAGTAGCTGTCTCTGCGTTTCAGATAGTGGTTACTACTGCCGGGATTACCCTCATAATGCTGGGTCCTGTTTTTTTCGGGAGGCCCCCATATAGTCACCTCTAACGTATTCCTGTGAGTGGAATGATAGATGCGTATATCACAGAGGATCTTTTCAAAGAGGGTTAAACTCCTTTAACATGCCACTTTCGGGGCGCCTGGGTGGCCCAGTCGGCTAAGCATCTGACTTCGGCTCAGGTCATGATCTCATGGTTCGTGGGTTCGAGCCCCGCGTCGGGCTCTGAGCGGACAGCTCGGAGCCCGGAGCCTGCTTCGGATTCCGTGTCTCCCTCCCTCTCTGCCCCTCCCCTGCTCCCGCTCTGTCTCTCAAAAATTAATAAACATGAAAAAAAATTTTTTTAATGACGCTTTCCACCTCACATTCTGCCTTCAATCTTCAACAATATATCCCCAGCATTTTCTATATGATAGACAATGATTTCTTCTCATCCTTAGCAACGGACTCTACGCTTGACCCCCGAAAGCCCACTGACTTAAGGCTAGAGACTCCGTCTGGCCCTCGTGTTCTCAGCCGTGATGGGCGGATCTAACTAGCTCTTAATAGCAGCATCTAGTTTCATTTTTCCATTCTTGCTCATTTTTACCATTGCTAGGTGTATGCCGGGTGAGGGGGCAGTCTCGTTGCAGAAAGTCAGCGGTGGTAACAATCCGGTGGGCTCGAAGCCCGCGTCTTCCATTTGAGAACTTGGCATCTTGGCTCCGTGCCACAGTCTAGTGTTCGTGTGGGAACTGAAAAGGGACTTGAGACCTCGGTGCAGAGGTGCCCGAGAGGCCTGGAGAAGCTTCCCTGCAGGGACTCCCCTAGGCTCCGCCTGTTTTCTCTTTCAACACATTTAGCAAAAGACAGATGATAGAAGACGCCAAGACTGCGCTGAAATCAGGAGACAACAGAAAGTCTCCGGAGCTTCTTGAGAAGGGAAGGCGTGATATTCCGTAGGAACCGGGGCAAGAAAGGGCTGGAGTCAGAGATCGGCTCATTCATCCAATACGTATTTAAGGAGCGCCCACTGCTGCTAGGGACACAACCTTAAACGCCACACGCTTCCTGCTTCAAGGAGTTCACATTCCAGGCGGGGAGGATTTGAAGGATGTGTGCAGATAACAGCGGGAGGCAATATGGCAAGGGCCGTGGCGAAGCGCCATGGGAAGTGTGGCTGGGAGATCCTAACCTGATCCGGGGCAGGGGAGGGGGTGGGGTCGTACCTACAGGTCTGGCAGGAGGCAGCCAGGTGATGGATGGAGGGCGAGAGGCAGGCAGAGGGCGAAGAGAGACGTGAATAAATGCAGCCAGTCGTGGGGGCAGGGACGGAGCCCGGATTGTGTGGGGGAAGGGGAGAGGCTGGGTCTGGAGGCATCGGCAGGAGACTGTTTTGCAGGCAAACGAACAGCGGTTCGGCCGCTTCCGAGCTCTAGTCTCCTTCATCCGGTTGCCTGCCTGCTGCCTGCATCTGGACGTCTCCATGAGCATCTCAAGGAAAAGCATGTCATAAATGGAACCCTCGGTTCTCTTTCCTGCACCCGGTCCCCTGAGCCTGCTGCCTCGGGGGCGTCAAGCCAGAAAACTTGAAGTTGTTCTTGGCGTCTCTTTGACATTCTTCAAGTCCAACCCGCAGCCCCTTTCCTCCCTGTTCCCCAAGCTCCAGCCACAAGAGTCTTCTTTTCTTGTCGCTCCCAAGGAAACCAAGGTCTTTGGGGCCGCCTTGCTCCCAACTCCTGGCCTGGCGAACTTATGCTCATTTTTCAGAACTCAGCACCACCCCCGTATGCAGGAACTCGGCCCTTGGTGAGGTCTTCTCTAACTGTGGTTACCCCCCGTGAACCACACGGGCGGGCGTTCACACCCTTCAATAGCCTTTTCCCACACTGACTGGGTGCCGTGTCTCCGAGTGCTTTAATCATCAGGAGACAAGGGAAACAGGGCTGTGCCCGCGGCATTTCATTGGCCTGGCCACCTCTGCTTCCCCTCTCTTAGAACACTTGCGCTTTGGGGCGCCTGGGTGACACAGTCAGTTGAGCATCTGACTTTGGCTCAGGTCATGATCTCGAGGTTCATCGGTTCGAGCCCTGTGTCGGGTTCTCTGCTGTCAGTGCAGAGCCCGCTTCAGATCCTCTGTCCCCCTCTCTGTCTGTCCCTCCCCCCCTCATTAAACATTTAAAAAAAATTTAAAAAAACATTAAAAAAATTAATAAACATTTAAAAAACATTAAACATTAAAAAACAGAAATAAACATTAAAAAAAAAAAAGAAAAATCGCTCTTGGGATGCTCCCTCGGGGAACCCAGCTGCCATGCTATAAGTAGCCGAAAACGAACGGAGACACCATGCGTGTTTTGCGTAACAGTCTCAGCTGGGCTCCCAGAAGACAGCCGGACTCAACCGCCAGCCATATTAGCCAGCCACTTTGGGGGTTCCAGCTACCTGAACCCCTCCACCGACTGCGGCTACAGTCAACCTCACATGGATTAGAAGAACCACCCAGCTGAGCCCATTCAACCAACAAAATCGAGCGAGATCATGACCGCGTTTGGTCTTAGGCCACTAAGTTTGTGGGTGCTTTGGATAATGGAGAATTGTGACGATCCCCAGTCTAGATGAACTTATGCTCTTCTTGTAGCTCAGAGAATCCAATCTCTTTCCTCCATAGCACTTGCTGCACTGTATTGATCTGGCTGTATTTCATGGACACAAGATGCAAAAAAATCTTCCAATCTGTTCCACCATCTTGGTTCCTCCCTCTGCACTTACTGCAATGCATAGCAGTGCACGTATTTGTGTTCCTTTGTGGTCTTTCCCCAGCACTAGTCCGCCATTTCCATGACAGCAGAGACTATGGCTTCTTGTTCGTCAGTAAAGGGTCTTCAAGGTACCCAGACCCAATAGCTGCTTAACTTCTGTTGGACGAAGGAAGAAAGTGTTGGGATTATATTCTGAGGGTGAAAGGATAAGAACTTTAAACAGGTGAGTGACCACGTTGTTTTACGTGGAGGAAAAGTGATATCCTGAAAGCTAGCTTTTCATGAGGACGAAATACTTCTTAGCTTTCTTATGGTTTAAGAAACAGTAAAGACTGGGTTTTAGAAAGAGAAGGCTTCGACATCCAGGTGGCCGACCGACACACGAAAAAATGCTCAGCATCACTCATCATCAGGGAAATATGAATCAAAACCACAAGGAGATAGCACCTCGCACCCGTCAGAATGGCTTGCATTCACAACTCAGGCCACAACAGATGTTGGCGGGGATGCGGAGAAAGAGGATCTCTTTGGCATTGGTGGTGGCCACGCAAGCTGGTGCAGCCACTCTGGAGAACAGAATGGAGGTTCCTCAAAAAACTAAAAATAGAACTGCCCTATGACCCCGTAATTACACCACTAGGCATTTATCCATGGGATACAGGTGTGCTGTTTCGAAGGGACATATGCACCCTCATGTTGATAGCGGCCCTATCGACAATAGCCAAAGGATGGAAAGAGCCCACATGTCCATCGATGGATGAATGGAGAAAGAAAATGTGGTCTATATATACAATGGAGTATTACTCGGCAATCAAAAAGAAGGAAATCTTGCCATTTGGAACCATGTGGATGGAACCGGAGGGGATTATGCTAAGTGAAATGAGTCAGAGAAAGACAAAAATCATATGACTTCACTCATATGAGGACTTTAAGAGACAAAACAGATGAACATAAGGGAAGGGAAACAAAAAGAATATAAAAACAGGGAGGGGGACAAAACAGAAGAGACTCATAAATAGGGGGAACAAACTGAGGGTTACGGGAGGGGTGGTGGGAGGAGGGATGGGCTCAATGGGGGAGGGGCACTAAGGAATCTACTCCTGAAATCATTGTTGCACTAGATGCTAACTAATTTGGTTGTGAATTTTAAAAAAGAAAAAAGAAAATAAAAGAAAATACAAATGAGCTAAAAAAAAAAAAAAAAAAAGAAGAGAAGGCTTTGGCCTTGAGCCTGGGAAAGAGACAATGAGACAGGCAAGAGAGACCAAAAGTTACTGAAAGGTAATGTTAAAGGTGGCTTCTTTAGGCAGTGACAAAACTAAATGAAGGGATTCTAATTTTTTGAGATGGGCTCTAGAGAGACATTTAGGGAGACAGGAACCTGAGGGAGGAAGAAGACACAGAGAGAAGCTGGGTTCTGAGAGCGTCCCCCAGGGACACGGGAGAGGCTGGGTCCCAAAGAGGAGTTGAGCGGATTTTTTACGGTAGAGTTGGAATGGTTAGGTCTGTGCAGGTGCTTCCTGCGGCTGCTGTGAGCAGGGACCACTAACTGGGCACCTTAAAACCGTAGACATAGACTGTCTCACAGGTCTGGCGTCCGGACACCTGAAATAAAGGTGCTACCCCTAAAACCTTCAGGGGAGGATCCTTCTTCCCAAAGCTTCTGGTAGCCCCAGGCATTCCTCGGTTCAGGGCAACAAAACGCCAATCTGCCTCTGCCTTTTGTGTCTGTGTCTTCAATGGCATTCTTTGTATTTTCTCCCTTCCCTCTCTGGAAAGTGGAAGTCTATGATTTCTTTCCCTTCCTTCCTTCCTTCCTTCCTTCTTCCCTCCCTCTTTCTTTTCTTTTCTTTTCTTTTCTTTTCTTTTCTTTCCTTCCTTCTTCCCTTCCTCCTTCCCTCTTTCTTTCTTTTCTTTCATTCTTTCTTTCTTCCTTTTCTCCCTCCATTTCTTTTCTTTTCTTCTTTCTTTCTTTCTCTTTCTTTCTTTCTTTCTTTTCCTTCTTGCCTTCTTCCTTCCTTCCCTCTCCTTTTTTCCTTCCTTCCTTCCTTCCTTCCTTCCTTCCTTCCTTCCCTTTCTTTCTTTCCTAAACAGAGAGAGTGGGAGAGAGAGAGAGGAAGACAGAGAGAATCTTCAGCAAGCTCCACACTCAGCACGGAGCCTGAGGCGGGGCTCGATCCCCCGACCCTGAGATCATGACCGGAGCTGACATCAACATTTGGACGCTTAACCCACTGAGCCACCCGGGTGCCCCAGCTGTGGTTCTTTCTTAATCTCTCCTGTATGGTGTTCCGTTCCACGAGCACACCGCACTTGATGGATCCACATCACTGTTAACGGACATTTGGGTTTTTTCCCTTGATTTCTTCTTCTTCATAGTGTCTAACTACCACGAAGCATAGTATTTAAACTTCTTCTTCCACTAACTGAATACAGGGGAGCAGAGACTGTTTTGCACAAGATTCCCAGAATCTACAGAATGCCTGGAACACAGCAGGCGCTCCAAATATGTGTTGACTGCAGGAATGTTTACCTAACCTCCTCCTGGTTACTCAAGGTGCTCCTCCAATATTCCCTCCTCCTCCAGGCCCTCATCCACTTCTCCAGGCCGACTTTCAACAACAACAATAGTAATGCCCCTTGTTGAGACTCTGCAGCTTTGCAAGCCTCAGTCACCTGCCCAAGGTCACACGGTTGGGAAGGCAGGAGTCGAACGAACAAGTGGTTGACTTCCGAGGCCAGGTTCTGATCGCCAACCACATAGTAACACCCCCTAGACTAGTGCTGTCCAGAAAGGTGTTCGGTTTGGCCCGCCAGGGTCTTGACATTAAAAACAAAAAGTGATTGCTAATATTAAAAAAAAAAAAAAATTGGAGATTTTCTTACAGGGCTGTGGTGCGAGCCCTCGTCACCATATTAGAGATAGTTTGCAGGGAGCTGAGCCCGGGATGAGACTCTAGTTTGAGTCGCAAGTGTGTCTTCTTTCCAGTAGAACTTTCTGCCCCAACTTTTAAAGCGAAAGTGGACCTGAAGAGTAGTGCGTCCCAGGGTCCCTGGATCTTGTCCCTGACCCCCTGCTCTCCCCTCTCCCATGGCTTGTTGTCTGGGCTTTTACGTGAAGTGCTATTGCAAGTTAGAAAATCTAACCAGATTCTTCATGGGTCATTCACATCTTTTCCTTCTTCTTTTTTTTTTTAAATTTCAAATGTTTATTTATTTTTGAGAGAGAGAGAGAGAGAGACTGAGCATGAGCAGGGAGAGGCAAACTCTGAAGCAGGCTCCAGGCTCTGAGCTGTAAGCACAGAGCCCTATGCGGGGCTCGAACTCACGAACCGCGAGATCATGACCTGAGCCGAGGTCAGACGCTCAACCCTGAGCCACCCAGGCGCCCCCATCTTGGCCTGGCGTCCTGTGAATGGACTGGACTGCTTGAGAGGAAAGACACATAAATGTGTCTCTGAAAAAAATAAATTTTGACCTAAAGAGTTTGTAAAATTCAAGTCATTACCTTCTGGATCATCTCCAGTCCCTGAGTTGGTGAAATAACACTTCAAAATGTCATTAAAGAAGAGAGAGAGAGAGAGAAAGAGGGAGGCCTGGGCACGCCGTGATGGATCTGAAGGGTTTGACACCTCTAATGCTTAGCTGGGAATTTATGAATCAAAAGCTTTAAAACTTAACCCAAGAAAGTTTTTTTAAGCACTACCATTTCCACCTAATTAAGGGCTGTCCTACAAATATGATTTATTTGTAGCTATCACTCATGTAGAGAGTAGAGCCATCCAAGGCTTTTAAAAAAAATTTCTAATGACTTTTATGCATTAACTCAATCAAAGGGCTTTCTAAAAACATTATCTTTCCTCTTCTGGAAAAAGAAATTAAGGCCTCCTTATCATATAAACTTTAGAAACTATAGAAAAATATAGTGAGGCTATAAAAATTACCAGAATCTTACCACCTGGCGATGATCATTGTGGACCCTTGGAGGAGAATACCTTCCATTCTTTTCTATGCACACTTGTATATAAATGTATATCTGTAGTCTAAGAATTAGTAAAAATATACATTATTATTCATCTTGCGTTATTTATTTCACATTGCTTTCGTGCTCTATTAAGCAGACTCGTAGCTACAAGCGTTGCTAGGAAGCACAACTTTTTATGACTTCTGAGATTGTCTATCTTACGGATTTACCATAATTTGCTTGCCTCTTCCCTCGTTTTGGAAAGTCTGCTTGTTCCCAATGTCTTGCTGTTACAAACAAGGCTTTCATGAAAAATCTGGCACACCGTCTTCCCTTTTTTGATTATTTTGTTAGTCTAGATATAAACAGAATTAGTCGGATGAATACAGAATCAAAGTTTATGATCTTTAGGAGGACTTCAACGAATTGCTCTCTTTCTCAGCGAGTCACATGGGGAACGTGGTTCTTTCGTAGTATTGGGTGGAAACATTAGGGTACGGAATTGTCACTTCATTAGCCAGGCATTTGAAAGACATTAACATACGTGTCCTAGAAGGTACATTCCAGTGATTGCCTCTAGATACCTGTGCTAGGAGGAGATACTCAAATGATTGCCTTCGAGCAGCGAACAGTTTTGTTGTTGTTATTGTTGATTTGCTTTTTGATTTACTTCTTTAGATGTTTAAACTTTTATACAAGGCTCCCTATGGAGTGCTTCTGCCCCCCAGGACACAGTCATGGACCACCATAGCACTCCGTGCTCACCTTGGTCCACACACTAATGTCTCTTATTTTTCTTCTCGTTTCTTTTTGTATTTTTTAAGTGTTTTTTTAGTTTATTTTTGAGAGAGAGACACAGAGCGTGAGCGGAGGAGGGGCAGAGAGAGAGGGAGACACAGAATCCGAAGCAGGCTCCAGGCTCCGAGCGGTCAGCACAGAGCCCGACGCGGGGCTTGAACCCACAAACCATGAGAGTATGACCTGAGCCGAAGTCGGACGCTTAACCGCTTAACTGAGTGAGCCACCCAGGTGCCCCTCTTGAGGACTTAAAAAAAAATTTTTTTTTAATGTTTATTTTTGAAAGAGAGAGAGAGAGAGCATGAGCAGGGGAAGAGCAGAGAGAGAGGGAGACACAGAATCGGAAGCAGGCGCCAGGCTCCGAGCTGTCAGCTCAGAGCCCGACGCGGGGCTCGAACGTACGAACCCTGAGATCATGACCTGAGCCCAAGTCGGATGCTTAACCCACTGAGCCACCCAGGTGCCCCTCTTATTTTTCATTCTCCACTTACTTTTTTCTACCTTTTTTTGAAATGCTTATTTCTTTAAGGAAAGTGATGCATGTCAATTAATTCTTCGAGATTCCTAACCCAAATGACATCCGCCTCCGCTGCCCGCCCAACTTCCTGCTCCTCAGAAGACACTCGGCTTCAACTCATTTCGTGGATTGTTTTAGACTTTATTCCCTTCAAAGTTTGCAGTTGCCAGATTCCTCTAAGATCCCATTTTATCGGTGGACGCACAATTAGTGCTGAAGTCTGAAAAGTTTCTGGACGTTAATCATGTCAAAAATAAAGGTTCAAGGTAAGTGAAAATGAGTTTTTCTCAGGCTGGGCGCACAACCAGGATTAGGTCAACCCGTGATTAAAGAGCATTTAATTCTATAGAGAAAAGTACTAAATTATATGCAGGTCCAATTACAATTACTTACAATTGTATATAAGGACTGAATTGTTTTAAAGCATACTGCCTTTGAAAATGTTTTAATTAATCAATTTCTTCAGAATATATTTATTGAAGACCATATTCAGACAATGGGTAAGAGAATGGGGTGTAGCCTTTGACCTCATGCAGGTGACTTTTTTTTTCTTTAAGATTTTTTGTTTATTTTTGAGAGAGACAGAGAGAGAGAGACAGAGAGAGCACAGGTGAGAGAGAATCAGAGAGAAAGGGAGACAGAGAATCCCAAGCAAGCTCCGTGCTGCCAGTGCAGAGCCTGATGCGGGGCTCGAACTCACAAGTCGTGAGATCGTGACCTGAGCCAAAACCAAAAGTCAGAGACTTAACCGACTGAGCCACCCAGGTACCCAGTGGAGGTGACGTTCTTACTGAGAGGTAATACGATTCTAGTATCAATTCCAACGTGTGGGAGGTCAGATCTCACAGGTCAAGGGTTGAGCCCCACGGGCCGCCCCCCATCCTCAACTTCGGATGCCAATCACAAGTCTAGGTTGTCACCTGAGCTTGTGACTAGCTATAGATTGGGGGTTCCAACCATCCTCTCCTTGGGTTTGATGAATTTACTAGGGTGGCTCACAGAACTCAGAGAAGTATTTCACTCGCTGGATGACCAGTTGGTGATAAAGGGGTAATAGCTCAGAAACAACCAGATGGAAGAGATCCACGGGGCGAGGTGTGGAGAGAGGGCACAGAGCATCCATGCTCTCTGGGCACACCATTCTCCCCCTTTTCCACATGTTCGCGAACCAGGAAGCTCTCCGAACTTGATGGAGTCTTCATTACATACGCCCACTGGATGAAATCTTTGGCCACTGGTGATTCAACCTCCAGCCCCTTTCCTTTCTCAGGAAGTCCAAGTGACATGGAATATTCCAACCTTCGAACACATGCTTGGTATCCCCTGGAAACCAGCCACCCTCCTCAGGTGCTTTCCTGGCGTCCCCTCCTTGATATAACCAAAGACACCTTGGACACTCTCTTCACAGGAAGTTCCAAGGGTTTCGGGGAGTCCCGTGGCGGAAATGGGGATGAAGACCGAATACATATATTTCTTATGAATCGCAGTATCGCGGGAGGAGACGACCATTCGAGAGATAACCACAAGTAATTACAAATCAATATGCAATTACAAAATGTGGTAACTATTCATGGCTTTATACATAGAGGAGCATGATTTCATCTGAGGAAGTCAAGAGAGGATTGTGAGCTAATATCTGAACAAATAAACAGTTGTGATGCGGGAAGGAATAAGAGGAGAGAAGATCACAGATGCGTAAACTATATGCAGAGGTCTTCATTTCCAAATAATATTGTACAACTCATGATACAAAGCTACCATGGCTTGGGGGCACCTGGGTGGCTCAGTCGGTTGAGCGTCCAACTCTTGATTTCGGCCCAGGTCATGATCTCACGGTGCGTGCGATCGAGCCCCGGGACCGTGCGATCAAGCCCTGTGACCAGCTCTGTGCTGGTGGCGCCTGCTTGGGATTCTCTCTCTCCCTCTTTCTCTGTCCCTCTCCCACTCATACTTGCTCGCTCTCTCTCTCTCTCTCCCTCAAAATAAATGAGTTTAAAAAATTTTAATAATTAAAAAAATTTAAAAACAAAAGTTACCACTGCTTGAAGACTGTCCTTTTGTGTAGACGAGCGACCTTGGTTGGCAGTCCCAGAGATAAATCATTTTGGAACACTTTTCACGGTAGTGGCCATACTGTTATGGAACGTATTAACAAATAAAATTCAACGGAGTACATTCGAAAGATCTTACTGGCTTTATTCGACACTTCACGAATCAGGCAGCGTCCCATCAGGCAGACAGAAAGGAGCTCTGAGGAGCTTGTGCCAAGCAAAAGAAGTTTCCAGGTAGACGACGGTGGGGACAAGAAAGCTATACCATCAAAAAAAGCAGGTTGGTCATTGCACGGTCACTTTCTTTCAGGGAACGCCAGGGGTCGATCAGGCAGGTGACCCAGTTGTGCTGATCATGTGGTACCTGCCTGGTTCAAGAGTCTATTTCTGAGACCGCTGAAACTGTAGTTACGTCTCAATTTGGTGATGTGGGGCTTAGCAAAAGCAATTCCATTTTGGCCTTGCTGTCTTGTTTTCAATGCCTGCACGTTGCACACGGCATTGTTTCCTACCCAAAGTTAGCTTTATGAGCTATATACTTTTATTCCTATGCCTATGTTATGTTATTGGGTTTTTGGTTTTGTTGTTTATAATTTACTGTCGAGTTGGCTAACTAACATACAGTGTATACGGTGTGCTCTTGGTTTCAGGTGTAGATTCCCGTGATTCATCGTGATACGACACCCAGTGCTCATCCCGACAGGCGCCCTCCTCAATGCCCATCACCCATTCTCCCCTCTCCCCCGCCCGCCCCATCAAACCTCAGTTTGTTCTCTGTATTTAAGAGTCTCTTATGGTTTGCCTCCCTCTCTCTGTTTGTAGCTGTTTTTTCCCCCTTCCCCCATGGTCTTCTGTTAAGTTTCTCAAGTTCCACATATGACTGAAAACGTGTGATACCTGTCTTTCTCTGACTTATTTCACTTAGCATGACACCCTCCAGTTCCATCCACGTTGCTGCAAAGGTTATGATGCCTATTTTAGAGACGAGGAAATGGTGGCTTGGAGGGTTGAAGCAACCTATCCAGAGAACCCTGCCTCATAGATGGAGCAGCCAAGACTTGAACGCGCTCATCTGATTCTAGAACCCGCGGCCATTACTATGCTGTCCTGACTCCCGTGCTTCACTGACTGAGCCACACCCAGGCACCCCAATAAATAAACTTTTTTAAAAAAAAATGATTGCTTCAATTTCCACCTTTATGTGCCTGTGTTCCACAAGGTAGCAAATTGGTTAACTGAGACTGTATATTACTGACCTTTCCCCCGATTCCATTGTATTTTTAAAATCATGTGTATTTATGCAACCAACAGATGACATGATTTACCTCTAGGAACATAATGTTTATAAAAATAACAGTGTATTTAGTCTTCCCAATTAACCTTGATTACTTCCTTTTCTGCCTCAGGGACAAAGCAGTGAGAGAAAGTCCCGTTTTCACACCTTGTCTGAAGCCTGTTCCAGTCCCGAACCGGTTCTTCGGTTCTTCCCCAGGAGGTGGGCGTTCCCATCTGACCTTTGCCCTCGAAAGGCGAATAATCTGGGACTTTGGAAGAGCCACAAGAGTTAAAGTGTTTTCCGTACTTTAGCTTTGTCTGAGAAAGAGAGAATTTCCCAGAGGGTACATTTATAAATATATAGATACATACTGTTTTTAGAGTTGTAGGCTTTTTCCAGAACGTCTATTTACAAGCGTGTTTCAGCAGAAGGTAGAAAGAAACGGAAAAGTTGCTACGTACTTGTAAACAAACAGTAAAAACCACTTACTTTCTCGCCATCCCGATCGATCCTTTTCACGTATATATGTGAGATACGTACAGACGTCCATAAAATGGTCATCATGCCTTCAAAATTGCTCTAGAAAAATTTCCTTTTTACTCGATGAAATATCACGCTATGTCAGTAGGAACATTTCTTTCAATAGAACCATTTCTTCTGTTTTAAATTTATTTGTTTGTTTGTTTGTTTATTTATTTATTTAGAGCACGCGAGAGAGAAAGTGCACGTGAGCCTGGAAGGGGCAGAGGGAGAGAGAGAATCTCAAGTCCCACGCCGGGCTCTGCTCACAGCGTGGAGCCTGCTTGGGATTCTCTGTCTCCCTCTCTCTCTCTGCCCCACTCCCTCTTGTTCTCTCCCTCCCTCCTTCTCTCTCTCTTTCAAAAATAAATATATACACATTTTGAAAAAGTCGTTTGATGAACATGACTCAAAATAAAGGCAAGGAGAGAATTCAGCGGCATCAAAGATGCCAACGGGTTTGCCGGAAAGAATAGCGTTCGAAGTCCGTTGGCTCTAGTCTCCCTGCTTTCGCTCCGTCCTAAGGACAGCCCTGCCATTGAGATGGGGAACGTTTGCAACAGGTGGTTACCCTGGGCTGCCTTTGGATGGAGCTGACATTTACCTCTGTAGCCTTGTTCTGTTCTTCCATACCCGAGAACTGCTTCCGATGCACATAGGCTCATTTGTTCGTTGCTTTGTTGATTCTCGACGTGGGCTGTTGTACAGTTTTCTGGCCACCCGATCTCCTTCAGATGACCTTACACGGCAACTATCTGACCTGTGAAGTGCTCATTATTACCCAGCTCTTTTCATTTAGCAAACATAAATGGGCCAAGCCAAAAAAAAAAAAAAAAAAAAAAATCGACGTTACGCCTACTTGCTATTTTAATCAGGACCCGAGTTACAAGCGACAGAAGCCGGACGAGGCTCAGCTTAGGGAAAAGCGAGAACGTTTGTTTACTGGCTCGAGGATGAAAAACAGAGGAGTGATGGAGTTGCAGCTGGACAGATAGCCAACTGGAATCAGGATACTAAGGCCATCCAGCTCCGGTTTTTCAATGTATTATGGAACTCCGTTGGCTTCAGGGCCTTCCCACTGTTGACCAGGGAATGAGTGAGTGTGTGTGTGTGTGTGTGTGTGTGTATCAGCAGGGAGGAGATGGTCTGTAGATACGACTCCGCAAAGTTCCAGACGCAAGACCTTCGTGACATGAGCAGACATCCACGGGATCTTCCCTGTCCCTTCCCATGGAAATAAAAACTCTTGCCAAGAATTCAACGCAACCAGCTTGGGTCACATGCCCCCAAGAAAGGTGAGCGATATATCCGTTAGCAACACATGGTTGAGTGGAACATTGTCCAGTAGAATTTGGTTTCTCTCCTGTGCACGCAAAATAGTATATATTCACCATGCGTGCCTCTCGTTGAGAAGTAGTGGGATGGGACATCGTTTAATACCTTTATCGGCCGTTTCTAGTTTGTCTCTTGTGACTTTTCGAGTCAGATGTTTCGTTCCTTATGAAAAGCCCTGTAGCCGTCATTCTATTGTCTGTCCCTATGAATTTGGCGACTCTAGGAACCTCATCCAGTCTTTGTCCTTTGGTGACTGGTTTATTCCAGCTAGCGTGGTGTCTTTAAAATTCATCCATGTTGTCAGGAAGTCCTTCCCTTTTTTTTTTTTTTTTAACGTCTATTCATTTTTGAGAGAGATGGTGTGAGTGGGGGAAAAGCAGGGGGAGGGTGAAGAGAGGATCCAAAGCCGGCTCCACACTGACATCAGCAAGCCCAGTGCGGGGCTCTAACTCACCAACCGTGAGATCATGACCTGAGCCGAAGTTGGACACTCAACTGGGGGAGCCACCCAGGTGCCCCAGAAACACCTTCCCTTTTTTTTTTTTTTAATTTTTTTTTCAACGTTTATTTATTTTTTGGGACAGAGAGAGACAGAGCATGAACGGGGGAGGAGCAGAGAGAGAGGGAGACACAGAATTTGAAACAGGCTCCAGGCTCCGAGCCGTCAGCCCAGAGTCTGACGCGGGCCTCGAACTCTCGGACCGCGAGATCGTGACCTGGCTGAAGTCGGACGCTTAACCGACTGCGCCACCCAGGCGCCCCTTACACCTTCCCTTTTATGGCAGACTAATATTCCGCTGCGACACGGCATATTTTGTGTATCCATTCACCTGTCCACGAACGCTCAGGCTGCTTCCACTTTCTCACTGTTGCGCATTAAGCCGCGGTGAACACGGTGCGCAAACATCTGCTTGCATCTCTGCTTTCCAACCTTTTTGGCTTCCAAGTCTCTCCTCCTCCCCAGGAGAAGCTCACAGGCATAGGAGTCCCCCTCCCGATTGACAAGCGAGAGGTGGATGTGGCTCACGCGGGGGGGTGGACAACTCTCTGGGGCTTATGGGGGTGTTTCGCGCCCCGCACGTAGGACCCTCTAATGATTCTCCAGAGTGCGCGTTGCTCCGATCTGCAGGACGGTTATGGGAACTCCAGGCTGAATGTTTTGCCTGACCTCTGCCGCCTCTCCCTTAAATGGCCGTAAGAGTGGGGGGAGTGTGTGGGTGAGGGATTATTGTTACCTTAATTATTTTTGAGTCTTGAGAAATTAATCAGTGTCCCAGTGATTGCTTACATTAGGCCGTGCAAGGGCCGATCCCAGGGCAGCCAGTTCCTCCAGCTGGTCACAGATGTTGAAAGGGGCCATCAGGAAAATCCAGCAGGCTCGTGAAGAGTGGAGCTGAGGATATTTTCCTAATGATGTGTAACTAGTCAGAGAGGGACGGCTTGGTTTCTACCCCAAATTTAATTCAATCCATGAGGCTGTAACACTCGGAGCGGAGGGCACTGGAAGATACACCCTGGTTACAGGACCCCTTTGGAAATGGTGACTTTCTTCCCGGATAGATACTTACCTCTCCCTCACCTGAAAAGTACGTGACCCCGCTACGAAGGCCTGGGTTTTGCAGGGTCCGTTGTATGTAGGAATGGGAATAACGTGCAAACAGCATCGGATTGTTTTATGGCAATGGGATGCAAGTTTGTCCTTGAGTTTGTGCCTTACCTGTTCCTCTCACGGGCTTGTTTATACTGATAATTTCACGTGCAATGAGGAGAGGGCTTGCTCCAGGGGCACCTGGATGGCTCCGTCGGTTAGTCATCTGACCTCGACTCAGGTTGTTTATCTCGCGGTTTGTGAGTTCGAGGCCCCGCACTGGGCCCTGCGCGGACAGTGCGGAGCCTGCTTGGGATTCTGTGTCTCCCTCTCTTTCTGTCCCTGTCCCACTCTCTCTCTTTCAAAACGAATGAGTAAACTTTAAAAAAAAGAAAAGAAAAGAAAAGAAAAGGGCCTGCTGCAAACTGTTAATCACAAACTAGCCACAGTGAGAATGTATTCACTTGTCTATCCACTCAACAAATACTCGTTGAAAAACTATGAAGCAAGCATCTCAGTTGGGCTCGCTCTGAAACAGAGCCTGAGGCAAGGATTGAGTACCAGCGGTTTATCCGACAAATAAGCAGGAGTGGGGGGGGAGGGGGAGCGGTAAGAAATGGGGTGCAGCAGGGGTGAGGAGATCCTATGTAGGGCATGTTAATGAGTGGGGTTCAGTCATGCTGCAGACACCCGAGAATTCAGGTGGGGCATCTCCGAATTGCCCATCTACGGGATGGGGTGGGGAGCATTTATTCCTATCCCTTAATGGTTGAGAATTACCACTGGGGGCGTGAATCTGCGTACCTCTAGCAAACTCCGGAAAAAGCAGGTACTGGACGTGGGGAGCAGTCAGCTTGCAGAAACCTGTACACGCAAAGGTGGACCCGGGTGATATGAAGCCAGCCATTGACAGTGTCTGTCCTACGCTCTTGGACTAGCGTTAGGGATACAGTAACGCACCGATCGATACCTCTCTGCTCTCATTTATGAAGCAAGACAGAGTTTAAGGCCACAGGCACACACTGACTATAATTGTGATAAATTCCTGCAGGAGAAAGCCATGGTAAGTGCGTAATGGGGGGGGCCTAACCTCCCCTAGGGATTAAGGTTGCTTCAAATTCTCGGGGCACTTGGGTGGCTCAGTCAGTTAAGTGTCCGACTCTTGATTTCGGCTTAGGTCGTGAGCTTGTGGTCCTGAGATCGAGCCGTGTGTCGGGCTCCCCGCGGAGCACGGAGCCTGCTTGGGATTCTCTCCCTCCCTCCCTCTCTCTCTGCCCCTCCCCGGTTCACTCTCTCTCTCTCTCAAAATAAATGAATAAACATTTTAAATTTAGTTATTTGTTGGCGAGAGGGGTGGAAGAGAGGAGCAGGGATGTGGGGCTCGAACTCACGAACCACGAGTTCACGATCCAACCCAAAGTCAGATGCTTAACTGACTGAGCCACACCCAGGCACCCCAATACATAAACTTTTTTTTTTTAAAAAGATTGCTTCAATTTCCAAATAAATGGAGTCTTACTACGATAAGAAAAGCTTAAAATTTGGTGCTGTGAGCTAATGCTTACCAGGTGGTAAACTAATTCTGAAGATAAACTAATTCTGAAACATTTTGGAGGTTCTGACAGCCTCATCGTGGTGAGATTGCTCTGATTAGATTGGCTGAGCGGTTATAATGGAATGGTTTACACCATTTAAAAACTAATATTTATTTTTAAGTATATTTTTTAAAGTTTATTTATTCATTATTGAGAGAGAGAGAGAAGGAGAGAGAGAGAGAGAGACAGAGAGAGAATGAGCAGGGGAGGGGCAGAGAGAGAGGGAGACAGAGAATCCCAAGCAGGTTCCTCACCATCAGCTCAGAGTCTGGCGTGGGACTTGAACTCACGAACTGTGAGCTGGTGACCTGAGCTGAAATCAAGAGTTGGATGCTTGGGGCGCCTGGGTGGCGCAGTCGGTTAAGCGTCCGACTTCAGCCAGGTCACGATCTCTCGGTCCGTGAGTTCGAGCCCCGTGTCGGGCTCTGGGCTGATGGCTCAGAGCCTGGAGCCTGTTTCTGATTCTGTGTCTCCCTCTCTCTCTGCCCCTCCCCCGTTCATGCTCTGTCTCTCTCTGTCCCAAAAATAAATAAACGTTGAAAAAAAAAAATTAAAAAAAAAAAAAAAAAGAGTTGGATGCTTAACGGACTGAGGCACCCAGGAGCTTCTGTTTTTAAATACACTTTAAAATGGGTGGACACTTTTAAAAATATTGATTTTCTTTTTGTTTTTTTTTAAATGTTTATTATTTTTAAGAGAGAGAGACAGAGAGAGGCAGAGAGAGAGAGAGAGAGAGAGCACAGGCAGAGGAAGGGCAGAGAGAAAGGGGGAGGCACACAATCCGAAGCAGGCTCCAGATTCCGAGTTGTCGGCACAGACCCCGATGCGGGGCTTGAACCCACGAACCGTGGGATCGTGACCTGAGCCCAAGTCGGACGCTTAACCGACTAAGCCACCCAGGCGCCCCCAAAGTATTGATTTTCTAATTATAAGAATGATATAGGTTTCCTAGAGAAAATAAGGAAATAGAAATATATAATACAGTACACGTACATAATAATTATAATATACGGTGTATATAATAAATAATTGAAAAATGTACTATTTAAGGGTAATTTCCTTCCACTTTTCTTATTCATATGTACTTGGCAAATGTTTAACAGCTATCAACTTAATATGCAGTTCCTCTTCTCCTTGGATGATCCCAGTGCAAACAGTGAGTTATAAAACTACGGAGGTGTGGATTCGAATCACATACTACGTGAGCGCATGAGTTCTAGCCGACCCGTCAGGAAGTACGCTCATTTTATGAGAAAAGTTCCGTTCTTTGGTGGTAGATGTAAATTTACGCACAAATATTTGGGCCTCCTCTCCCTTGTGAGTGTCGTAGTAGTATCATCTGACAATGTCAAGATCATATGTGTGTGTGTGTATTTCTTTCACTGTTGTTTTTGTTTTCTTGAAATTTTAGTTAACATCCCGTGCCATATTGCCTTCAGGAGTAGAATTCTGTGATTCGTCACCTACATACAACACCCGGTGCTCCTCCCAAGAAGTGCCCTCCTCAGTACCGTCACTCATCTGCCCATCCCCCACCCGTCTCCCTCCATCAACCCTTGCTTTTGCTCTCGAGCATTAAGAGTCTCTTGTGGTTTGTTTCCCTCTCTCCTCTTTCGGCCCCCCATATGCCCATCTGTTTTGTTTCTTAAATTCCACACATGAGTGAAATCATACGGTGTTTGCCCTTCTCAGACTGACTTATTTCGCGTAGCATAATACATTCTAGCTCCATCCACGTTGTTGCAAGTGGCAAGATCTCATTCTTTTTATGGTTGAGTAATATTCCATTGTGTATAGATATAACCTCCGTACTATTCTCGAGCGGCTGCACCAGTTTGCGTTCCCACCAGCAGTACAAAAGAGATCCTCTCTCTCTGCATCCTCGCCGACATCTGTCGTTGCCTGAGTTCTTAATGTGAGCCATTCGGACAGGTGTGAGGTGGTATCTCATCGTGGTTTTGATTTGTATTTCCCCGATGATGAGCGGTGTGGAGCATCTTTCAATGTGTCTGTCGCCCATCTGGATGTCTTCTTTGGAGAAATGCCTGTTCATGACTTCTGCCCATTTCTTAACTGGGTTATTCGGTTTTTGGGTGTTGAGTTTGAAAAGTTCTTTATAGATGTTGGACACTAACCCTTTATCAGATATGTCATTTGTAAATGTCTTCCCCCACTCCGCCGGTTGCCTTTTAATTTTGTGCATTGTCTCCTTAGCCGTGCAGAAGTTTTTTTTATCTTGATGAAGCCCCAATAGTTCATGTTTGTTTTTGTTTTCCTTGCCTTGGACAACTTTGTCTAGTAAGAAGTTGCTCCGGCCGAGGGCAAAGAGGTTGCTGCCTATTTTCTCCTCGAGGATTTTGATGGTTTCCTGTCTCACATTCAGGTCCCTCATCCATTTCGGGTTTATTTTTGTGTCTGGTGTAAGAAAGGGGTCCAGAGTCATGCTTCTGCATGTCGCTGTCCAGTTTTCCCGGCACCCCTTGCTGAAGAGACTGTCTTTATTCCATTGGATATTCCTTCCTGCTTTGTCAAAGATGAGTTGACCGTATAGTTGTCGGTCCATTTCTGGGTTTTCTGTTCGGTTCCATCGGTCTATGTGTCTGTTTTTGTGCCAGTACCACACTATCTTGATGACTACAGCTTTGTAATATAGCTTGAAATCCAAAACTGTGATGCCTCCAGTTTTGTCTTTCTTTTTCAGGATTGCTTTGGCTATTCGGGGTCTTTTGTGGTTCCATACACATTTTACGATCGTTTTTTCTAGCTCTGCAAAAAATGCTGGTGGTGTTTTGATAGGAATGTGTACATATTTCTTATATATGTGGTTGAAATTACACCAAATGTGAGCTTTACATTCTATTTTAGTCAACATTATGCTTTGGGCGTTGCAATTTGTTTTCTTTATGATCATTTGATGGCTGAATGGTATTTTGTAGCGTGAGTATATCATAATTTGCTTTTCTATTAGTAGGATATAAATTGCTTCCAGGTTTGTGTGGCTGCAGTCAATACTGCAGTGGATGCCTTGGGCACTAACCTGGGTCTGAGGTTTTGAAAATTTCCTGGTATAGATTTTTAAAATTTCAATTTCTGAGTTAAAAAAAAAAGAAAAAAAATTTAATTTTAACGTTTGTTTTTATAATACTTTTTTTTTTCAACGCTTTATTTTATTTTTGGGACAGAGAGAGACAGAGCATGAACGGGGGGGGGGGGGGGCAGAGAGAGAGGGAGACACAGAATCGGAAACAGGCTCCAGGCTCTGAGCCATCAGCCCAGAGCCCAACGCGGGGCTCGAACTCCCGGACCGTGAGATCGTGACCTGGCTGAAGTCGGACGCTTAACCGACTGCGCCACCCAGGCGCCCCTTAACGTTTGTTTTTAAAAGAGAGAGAGAGAGAGCAGGGGAGGGCCAGAAAGAGAGGGAGACACAGAATCCGAAGCAGGCTCCAGGCTCTGAGCTGTCAGCCCAGAGCCTGACGCAGCGTCGAACCCACGGACTGCGAGATCAGGACTTGAGCCGAAGTCGGACGCTTAACCGACTGAGCCACCCAGGCGCCCCAAAATGAATATTTCTCAGGCTTTTAATAAATGTTGTTAAATTACTTTCCAGAAAAGTTGAAGTGTGCATGTAAATTTTTTTAAAAATTACTCAAATTTTTTAAGTGATAGAATTATAGTGATTAATCAGTTTTGCCAAAATAATCGATCTGGTTATGTATTCAGAGTTTTTTAGATGCTTTGGTTTCATTATAAAAGCTATAGAAAATTATTAAATGATATTGGGAAAAGAGGGAATGAAAAACATCATCTCTAGCTCTAACTTGCCAGATATAACACCAAAGTTCTTTTTTATACAAATGTAACTAAAACATATTACAATTTAATTTTTTTTTTAAAAAGTAGGCTCCACGCCTGGTGCGGAGCCCAATGTGAGGCTTGAACTCATGACCCTGAGATCAAGACCTGAGCTGAGATGGAGAGACAGATGCTTAACCCACGGAGCCACCCAGGCGCCCCTCTTTGATTAGTATTTTTAAACTGGGAATTTTGAGATGGTTTCTGAATGACTTGTTCATATCCTCACCAAAAGAACTGTTTAAAAAAATTTTTTTTAAATGTTTATTTTTGAGAGAGAGAGAGCACAAGTCGGGAAGGGGCAGGAAGAGACAGAGGCACAGAATCCGAAGCAGGCTCCAGGCTCCGAGCTGTCAGCACAGAGTCTGACGTGGGGCTCCAACCCACGACCCGTGAGATCATGACCTGAGCCGAAGTCAGATGCTTAACCTACTGGGCACCTCGGGCATCCCTCACCGAGATAAATTTTGAAGACCTGATTTACCAGCCAGAGCACGGGACGTGGATGCCTTAGGGAGGAATTTGTTGTGTTTTCTAAAAGAAGTTTCCAGAATATTTTAAAGGCTCCAGCTGAGATGAGCCTGACACGAGAACGTGTGTTTGTGCAACGACGGCTCCCTTTCATGAGGTCAAGGCTGCCTTGAGCTTCCATGCCTGGTTTTTCAGGTAGCGGGTTTCTCCTCCTCTCAGATCGGGAGGGAAGGGCAGGAGGCCTTGAACTCGTGGGCTCTTGTATTTATTTACCAGTTCTATCAGGTTGACCATTGGAACCGATGAGTCGATTAGGGGTAATGGTTGACCAATGCAAGTTAAACAAGTGACCTGCTCTAAAAAAGAAGGAAAAAAAAAGCGCCACCTTTCCCCCCCTCTCGAACCGCTCCATTGACCGGGTACAATGCTCTCCCTCCTTCCCTCTTCATTCTGTGTTTGTGCGGTGTTGACGGTCAGTGGCGGCGGCCGGGACAGAGTGGTGACAAGGACGAGAGAGCATGATAACACTGGAAGTTTGGGCTGACCGAGGGGGGAGAGGTCAGAAAAGCACAAGGAGATCAAGGGGCACAGATAACGGGGGACAGAGCCCATGCAAACAGTCGCTGGGAGGGTGGCCGGCAATACAGGCAGGGCTGGCCCGCCGGGGACGGGGAAGGCGACTGCTGGGGGGGGGGGGGGGTGGGCAGGTGTTGACCCAGCCCAGCTGCACTGTCTCCTCTCTCACCCTGGTGAGAACTGGCCCTCTGGAATTCTTCCTGGAGACCCAGTAGTTGCTGAAAACTGAAAGCAGCTGGGAGGTAGCGGGGGGGGGGGGGGGGGGGGGGGGGGGGGGCAGTGGGAACGCAGAAGGGCAGACCTGCCTCGAGGCAGAGCCCTGCTTTCTTGTTCTTGTCTGTTCCGGGAACCTTTTGACTCCCCCCAGAGAGAAGGCGCAGGTGCGGTGCCCGGAACAGGGTCCTTAGTCCGGGAGAGGCTGCTGATCCGTGTTGGACCAAAGCCAAGAGGAGGCAGCAAAAGAAAAAACAAAAAAAAAAAAGTCAGTGGAAGACTCAATTTTGTTTTTTAAGTTTGTTTATTTCAAGAGAGGGAGCGTGCGCGTGAGCAGGGGAGGGACAAAGAGAGAGAGGGAGGGAGGGAGGGAGAGAATCCCAAGCAGGCTCCACACGGTCAGCACAGACCCCGATGTGGGGCTGGGACTCGCCAACCCGTGAGATCGTGACCTGAGCGGAGATCAAGAGACCGTCCCTTAACCGTCTGGGCCACCCAGGCGCCCCTGACGACGCAGCTTTTGACATGCGCCTCTTTAAAGTAGGTCCTAGCCTGGGTTTCCCGGGAGTGGTGCTGGAGACAAGGATTTTTGTGCCAGAAGTTTATTTGGGAGGTGATCGTAGGAGACGGCGGGAGGGAAGTGGGCAGCTGAGATGTGGAAGGAAACCGGGAAGGTCTGCGTTCTTGAGCAGGTCACCGGGGTGGGCACCTGGGCCCAGCAGCTCTGGGGAACTTCGAGGAGAGCATGGGGCACACTCCAGAGTCCTCCCCTCTGAGAAGAGTGAGGGCTCAGTCATTTATCCATCAACTCCCCCCCCCCCCCCGCCGCCAGTCATTGGTTGAGGATTTTTCCTGGAGGCAGTATGTCCCCGGCTTGTCCTCACTCTGGCCAAGTGGGCTCCCAGTGGCCGGACAGAAGCCGAAGGGGAGGAGTCAGGGTGTGACAGTGCCGTGGTGGATGCTAAGGGAGGAGGGCAGCGCTCCGGGAGCGCCTGCTCCAAAAGGGGTGTGGCCTGAGGTCAGTAATTAAGAACATTCCACATTCCACTCAAGGAGGCCTGCAAGAGGGGTGCCCTGGGGGGGGGGGGGGGGCTCCGTTGGTTAAGCCTCTGACTCTTGGTTTCAGCTCAGTTCATGACCTCATGGCTCATGATCTCATGGTTCCCGAGATCGAGTCCCGCCCGCACCCCGCCCCCCCAAAAACAAACAAAGAAGTAAAATTTCAAAGCAGCGTGCACGATCCAGCCAGGAAAGTCCTCCTTACTCACTCCCGTCCCCAGCGATCATTCCATCCATTTCACTGATCGAAAGAGGCCAGAATGTTCTCGCTCCTCAGCCTCGCCTCCGGCGCTTTCCACGTATTTCGGTAGCTTTTTGCTGGAAACCTCAGGGACGTGTTTTACATCATGAGGTTTGCTTGTTGTAGTGGTTGCTGTTTTGGGGATCAGTCACCCCTCTGTCCGAATCCAGGGTCCTAATGCACCATGACACGAACGACCATGTCCAAGGCCAGCCAAAATCTGGAGCAAACCTTTGAGGGGAAGAACTCCGTGGACAGCCACGGAGCCGCCTGTGTCCTGTTTGCCAAGTTCACGCTTTGTGAGCTAGCAGCCTTCTGACACTTTTGATTGATGTTTCGCGTAATCATCTATTATCTTAATTTGTAACATTTCTTTGAAACTCACCTGAGGGCACGTGCTTTCAGGAACTCAGTTGTGGGCAGTTCGCTGTTTGACAACGCTTCTGGCAAATGGTTATGATGAGGGTAGGGTCTGTGTGTTTAATAGGCGGGAGGACACAGAAGGCTTTTTTTCAACAAGCGTCTTGGGGAGGGGACCCCAGGGGTGAGAGAAGCTTCCAGAAGACTCCCTACGGGGTGTAACGTATTGGTGAGCACGGAAGCCTGTAAGCTCTGGCTTCTTACTCAAGGAGGTATACTTCCAACGGGGACTGGAGGGGGGCAGCGTCATTCCAGGAGTGTTTATTGAGCATTTACCATGTGCTGACCCAGTGATTCCTAACGCTTTACACGCTTGAAAATGACGAAAGACCACAAAATGCTTTTACATGTGTGGGTTTCATCTATGGATATTTATCCCATTCGAAATTACAAGAGAAAGTATTAAAATGTTGCCATCCATTCATCCAAAAGAGAGCCCTAATAAGACCATCACACGTTAATGTAAGTAGCATATTTTTATGGAAAAATCACTACGGGGGCGCCTGGGTGGCGCAGTCGGTTAAGCGTCCGACTTCAGCCAGGTCACGATCTCGCGGTCCGTGAGTTCGAGCCCCGCGTCGGGCTCTGGGCTGACGGCTCAGAGCCGGGAGCCTGTTTCCGATTCTGTGTCTCCCTCTCTCTCTGCCCCTCCCCCGTTCATGCTCTGTCTCTCTCTGTCTCAAAAATAAATAAATGTTAAAAAAAAAAAATTAAAAAAAAAATCACTACGTTTTTCCAAAACCAAAGAATATATATAGCAGGAAGAGTGGCATTGCTTTATATTTTCGCAAACCTCTTTTAGGTCTGGTTTGACAGAAGACGGCTGGATTTCCATATCTGCTTCTGCATCCAATTTATTGTGATATGTCGTTTTGCTTGAAGTGGATAAAGGAAGTCTGGCCTCACACAGATACGCGGTTGGAAAAAGGAGGCACGTTTGAATGGTCTTTTAGGGAATTGTGGATGTTTTTCTTCGAGGCGATACCCAAATCCGACGTCTTTCCTTTCTCCCTCCCTCCCTCCCTCCCTCCCTCCCTCCCTCCCTTCCTTTTGGATCACGTTTTTCACTTTAATGTACAATTCACACTGTTGTGCAATCATCACCGCCATCCACCTCCAGGACTCTTTTCATCTTGCAACACTGAAACTCTGTCCCCATTGAACACTCACCCCTCGTTCCCCTGCCCCGCAGCCTGAGGCCTCCACCCTCCTACTTTCTGTCTCCAGGAATTTGCCTGCGGTAGGTACCTCCTAGGAGTGGGATCGCACCGGACAGGCTTCTTTCGCTTAGCACAGTGTCCTCAAGGTTCATCCGTGTCGAAGCACGTGTCCGAATGGCCTTTCCTTTTTGGCCGAATATGGCCATATTCCACCGTATCCTACACTTTTAAAATATACGTTTATTCATTTTTAAGAGAGAGAGAGAGAGTGTGAGGGGGGGGAGAGGCAGAAAGAGAGAGGGGGACAGAGGATCCCAAGTGGGCCCTGTACTGACAGCACAGAGTCCGACGCGGGGCTGGAACTCACAAACGCCAAGATCGTGACCTGAGCGGGAGTCAGATGCTCAACGGACTGAGCCACCCGGGTGCCCCCCCACCCCCCATTTTATTTCTTCATTCATCAATCAATGGACACTTTGGTTGCTTCTCCCATTGTGACTAATGCTGCCGTCAACATGGGTGTGCGAATGTGTGTTTGAGTCCCTGCCTTCCGTTCTTTGGGCCATCTACCCAGAAACAAAATTGCTGTATTGCGTGGTTATTACATTCGTAATGTTTTTCGGGAACAGCCATATTGTTAAGTGGTAGTTCCTTAAAAGTTAGTTACTACGTGGAATCTGGAACCACATCAATGAACCTTTTGTGATCTGTTCCATTAAAATTTATTAGTCTGTTTTGCACTTTTTTTTAATGTTTATTTACTTTTTGAGAGAGAGAGAGAGACAGAGGCAGAGCACGAGCAGGGGAAGGGCAGAGAGAGAGGGAGACACAGAATCAGAAGCAGGCTCCAGGCGCTGAGCTGTCAGCACGGAACCCGACGTGGGGCTCGAACCCATGAAGCGCGAGATCAAGACCTGAGCTGATGTCGGACACTCAAACCAACTGAGCCACCCAGGTGCCCCAATGCATGCTCTTTGGATGGGTCTTTAGCCCATGCATGATTGTGAAAACAGTATGCATGGGTCATTTGGAAGATATCGGCGCCGTGAGTTTTGCAAATCTCCAACACAATGATTCACTTTCACTGCAATATAAAACCATCACATTCATTGATATCACTGCAGGTATTAAAGTCTTTAAAGTATTCCAAAGCTGTTCAAAGTTCATGGTGATAGGTATACATTTTCTGAAATTCTAATTTTCCCTTGAAAGCTTTGTGTTTTATCAAGGGCAGCCAACACCGTCCAATTGTTTTCCTTGAAGGACTCCCTTTTGTTCCTTTTCCAGAACGTGACTGTCAAATATCCAGTGAGAATCACCGGAGCTTGTCATTTTTCAGGTAATAATGATATTCCAGAGAGGGAAATGCTCTAGTTCAGTGTGTAACTCAAGCAACTGCCCCAGCACCGTTCCGTCAGACGAGCTGTCGTCCTTTGCTATGCAACGTTGCTGGTGGGAGAGTCCACCTTGTGCGAACGGAGGTCTCCGCTCTTGGATTCCCCACGGAAGATTTACGTGAGGATCCACGCTTCGTAAAGACTCGGCCTGAAGGAAAGTAGCAAGCACAAAGCACAAAGCACAGTACACCCTCAAGAAGGGAGACTAGGCAGGAACAGGGCTGGCACACCAGGGTTAACAGTGTCTTTTCTTTCTGTGTTTGCAGAAGTTACGGGTCATAGCTGAATGGGCAACTCCCGCTGAAGTTGCTTCCAATCATCTCAGGGGCCCCTCCTAGAGAGGGGGAGGGGGAGTTTGGGGCCCTCAAATGTTCTTGCCGGAACTGTCATGGCTGTCTTCCCTCATGGCTGGAGTGAGGGTGGGGTGGGGTGGGGGTGGGTGTTGAAATCACAACGTAAATATTATAAGTTACCTGGGGCAGAGGTTGAAGAGGAGACTGTGACTCCTGGTCCATCACCCCGGGGCCGTTGGAAGCCAAAAGGCCAGGATGTTGAAAGTCCCAAAGTCAGGAGGTTGTGCCCTCGGCCATCTTTTTAAAAAATTTTTTTAATGTTTATTTATTAGTTTTGAGAGAGAGAGGGCGGGCGGGGCAGGGGCAGAGAGAGAGGGAGACACACAATGGGAAGCAGGCTCCAGGCTCTGAGCCATCAGCACAGAGCCCGACGTGGGGCTCAAACTCACCAACCGCGAGATCGTGCCTGAGCTGAAATCAGTGAGATCGTGACCAGAGCTGGAGGCAGACGCTTAACCGACTGAACCACCCAGGTGCCCCATGCCCTCAGGCTTCTAATGTGTCTCCTATTTATTACCGCCTTTGCCTCCAGCCCGTGACCAACGAACTGCCTCCTCTCTCAACAACGGAGGTGTTTTGTGCATACTTTCCATTTCGTTATACAGAATGTTAAAAACACAGGTATTCAAGGATCCATCAGGACTGAATGAAGTTCATCAATGTTCCTGTGTCATCAGGGACGCGCTTTAGTGACACTGTTCTTTGTCCGGATGTTGACAGGGAAAAAGAGCTTGCCTGCTAGTCTGCTTGGTAACTGTCTCCACTTGTGCTAAGGCTACAGCAGGTCCCTTCCAACCCCCCGCTTTGGCGTCATCAGTGCAAAGATCACCACAAGTAAGGGCTTCGTAGTTTTTTAGAGGATCATGTGTGACACAGAACTTTCCGTTAGGTTCAAGCGTGCCACGAAGTGATTCCACAACCCTGTACCTACAGCAGCTACTGCAGCACCATTGACTATGTTCCCTGTGCACCTTCTGTCCCCATGACTTCCTCATTCCATAACTGGAAGCCTGTATCGCCCTCCCCGCTTCAGTCATGTCACCCATCCCCTCTCCCCCCTCCCTCCTGGCAACCACCAATTTGTTCCCTGTATTTGTGCGTCTGTTTCTGCTTTGTCGGATTGTGTTGTTTTGCAGATTCCACATATAAGCGAAATCATATGGTGTTTGTTTGTCTTTCTCTGTCTGATTTCTTTCACTTAGCGTAGGGCCCTCAAGGTCCCTCCGTGCTGTCGCAAATAGCCAGATCTCATTCTTTTTTTATGACCGAGTTCTATTCCATTGTATACGTACACCACATTTTCTTTATCCATTCATCTATCGGTGGACCCTTAGGTTACCTCCATATCTTGCTTATTGTAAATAATAACACTTAGGGTGTTTTTTTTTTGTTTTTTGTTTTTAGAATAGTTGAGATTTCACGGACTTCCTGAAAATTGTCCCCAGGAAGCTCTGGTCTCCAGGTTGTCCTTTGAGAACCATGATGCTAAATATGATACGGCTAGACTAAAAAGTCAAATACATACTAAATATCCGTGTAGAATGTGCCTTCTTTATTTGTCTAAAACATTTATTTTCGCTCTTCAAAAAATATCACAGATCTGTAATAGAAAAGGACTGAAGGGGCACCTGGGTGGCTCAGTCGGCTAAGTGTCCAACTTGGCTCAGGTCATGATCTCACAGTTTGTGGGTTTCCGTCCCACATCAGGCTCTGTGCTGACAGCCGGGAGCCCGGAGCCTGCTTTGGATTCTGTCTCCGTGTCTCTCTGCTCCTCCCCCCACCCCTCTCTCTCTCTCTCTCTGTCAGAAATAAATAAACATTAAAAAAATTTTTTAGGGGCGCCTGGGTGGCGCAGTCGGTTAAGCGTCCGACTTCAGCCAGGTCACGATCTCGCGGTCCGTGAGTTCGAGCCCCACGTCGGGCTCTGGGCTGATGGCTCGGAGCCTGGAGCCTGTTTCCGATTCTGTGTCTCCCTCTCTCTCTGCCCCTCCCCCGTTCATGCTCTGTCTCTCTCTGTCCCAAAAATAAATAAAAAAACGTTGAGAAAAAAAAAATTTTTTTAAAAATTAAAAAAGAGGGGCGCCTGGGTGGCGCAGTCGGTTAAGCGTCCGACTTCAGCCAGGTCACGATCTCACAGTCCGTGAGTTCGAGCCCTGCGTCAGGCTCTGGGCTGATGGCTCAGAGCCTGGATCCTGTTTCCAATTCTGTGTCTCCCTCTCTCTCTGCCCCTCCCCCGTTCATGCTCTGTCTCTCTCTGTCCCAAAAATAAATAAACGTTGAAAAAAAAAAATTAAAAAAAAAATTAAAAAAAAAAAATTAAAAAAGAAAATGAACAAAAAAGCAAATACATGAAAATAAGTCACCAGGAACCTTATCATCCACAAGTGACTATTATTAATAATTTGTTATCTTTGCTTTCAGATAAGTACCTATGCCGACATCTATTTATTTACAATATACTTTAAAAAAAATAGACTCTTATTTTTTTTTTCAACGTTTATTTATTTTTGGGACAGAGAGAGACAGAGCATGAACGGGGGAGGGGCAGAGAGAGAGGGAGACACAGAATCGGAAACAGGCTCCAGGCTCTGAGCCGTCAGCCCAGAGCCCGACGCGGGGCTCGAACTCCCGGACCGCGAGATCGTGACCTGGCTGAAGTCGGACGCTTAACCGACTGCGCCACCCGGGCGCCCCATTATAGACTCTTATTAAATAAGCTGTTACATAACCTGTGTTGTTTGTATCACCATATGGCATATTTTTCTGTGCAATTAAGCATTTTTGTGCGAATACAAATACAAGTTACAAACACAAAACAAATACGAAACAACTGGTTGGTATCATGTCCTATGGCCACGATCAAAATTTACTTTAACCAAACCGAACTGGTGCAAATGTAGCTTGTTTCCAATTGCTTTACTCTTATAAAAATTCTCTACTCACCGTTGATTTACCTGAAGCGTTAGATATATACTTATATTTTCTTCCTTACTACATGTATTCGTAGAAGTGGAGGTGGTGGATCATGGAATCTTTCTGTTTTAAAATAAAAATGGGTTGGGGCGCCTGGGTGGCTCAGTGGGTTGATCGTCTGACTTCAGCTCAGGTCCTGATCTCACGGTTCGTGAGTTTGAGCCCCGCATCGGGCTCTGTGCTGACACCTCAGAGCCTGGAGCCTGCTTCAGGTTCTGTGTCTCCCTCTCTCTCTGTCCCTTCCCTGCTCTCTCTCTCTCTCTCTCTCTCAAATATAAATAAACATTAAAAAAATTTGTTTAATAAAATAAAATAAAAATGGTTTCTGTTTAATTGTCCTCCATAAAATTGCATCAACCTACCCTCTCGTAAGACAGTAGAAGTCTGTCCAGGGATCACTACTGTTCTTTGAGCTCTGATCTGCAATCTCCTCTTGCTCTTGTAACAGAGCGTCTTTTTCTGGCTGTGCTTTAAGGAGAGAGGATCTGTTGAGGCTGTGTTTGCCCTCGGCCCATTCTCTGTGCAGTTGTTTAACATTCGTTCCGTCTATTCGACACACGCACGTGATGCACGTGCCCACGTATATGCACGCAGGCGCCCTTGACCTGGAGAGGGAGGGCAATGTTGCTATGCCCACGGCCAGGGTCAGCTTCCCTCAGATTTCACCTACTCCCTCTGTGTTGAAATGCCATCTTCTACCTCCAAAGCCTGGGTTTCTGATGCTTCAGCCTCACGAAAGACATAGAAGACGAGGATGTCCAGAAGAAGGCAGGCATCAGATTCTCTTCTTCTCTCTGCTCCATAAATGCCCTCCATGGACTGGGCGCCACTTTCCAGCTCACCTTGGGTCTGGCTGTGCAATAACTTGGTGCCTGGGAGAATGGAACTTATCCTCCTTGAAAAGGCTGAAACCCAAACCAACTTGCTCTACCATTTCCACACTTGAACCTTTGTATTCCACGTTGTCAGAGAGAAAAGGGAGCTCCTTAGGTCCACCGCTTTTTTGAAAATTATTTTTAGTTGTGCCGAAATTCATATCACAGCTGTACTATTTTTTTTAATGTTTGTTTTATTTTATTTTGAGAGAAAGTGTGCACAAGCGGGAGAGGGGCAGAGAGAAAGAGAGAGAGAGAGAGAGAGGGAGAGAAAGAATCCTAAGCAGGCTCTGTGCTGTCAGAGTGGAGCCCGGCTTGGGGCTCGATCTCATGAACTGTGAGATCATGACCTGGGCCGAAATGAAGAGTTGGACACTTAACGAGCTGAGCCACCCAGGCGCCTCATTAATGTACTATTTTAACAATGTACCGTTGTAACCATTTTTATGCATATAGTTCAATGGCATTAAGTATATCTACGTTGCTGTGCACCATCGTCCGTCTCCACAACTTTTCATCGTGCTCAACTGAACTTTGTCTCTGGTCAACACTGGCTCTTTATTTCCCTCCCCTGGCCCCTGGGGGGTATGAAGCCCCGCTCCTACCTTCTGTCTCTATAAATTTGATGATTCCAGGCACCTCGTTGAAGTGGAATCTTACCGTCTTTGTCTTTTTGGTGTCTTTTTGGTGACCCAGCATACTTGCCCGCTGATATCGACGGCCGGCTTTTACACGCTCCTAACCGGCGATACCAAGATGGTTTGATCCCACTGTGTTTGCATGTGGCTAACGTCAGGATTTCCATGTTCCTAAGCAAATGTGGTCAGACAAGGGGACGAGTAAACAGAGATCCTGCCCTTCAGAGGAATAATTGGTCCAAATGCATTGTCAGAAGAAACGGCAACCGACATCACTCGTAATGAGGCTTCCGTTGAATTGCTTATCGATTCGAACAACGAAACTTGAATTCCAGGCGTGTATTTTCTTGCAGTTTCTGTGGTGAGGGGCACGCCATCCCGGACCAGGAGGATTCCTGACTTCATTGTCTTACCCCTCCTTCCGAAGGCTGGTTTTGGATCCACAGCTCTTGTCCCGATGGGACGCGGGGGAGTTGGCTTTGTCTGTGGAAGTTCAAGTGCAGTATCCAGCATTCACACCCCAAAGTACTGGGTCTCTGGCATTCCAGTTCTTTATTAAAATTATGCTATTGGTGGAGTCTGGTGAATGCAAACACTCACAGGACTGGAGAATATGCTGTGTAGAGAAGCTGAAGCCTGTCGTCAGAGGGTAATAGCTGTAGTATCTGACTTCTCCCAAGGATTGCTCTATGCCAGGCACGTGATTATTGACTGTATTGGCTCATTTCGTTGTACAAAAATGCTATGAAGTGCTTCTTCTTCTTCTTTTTTTTTTTTAATGTTTCTTTATTTGAGAGAGAGAGAGAGAGAGAGAGAGAGAGAGAACGAGCACGTACGGCGGAGGAGCAGAGAGAGGGAGACACAGAATCCGAAGCAGGCTCCAGGCTCCGAGCTGTCAGCACAGAGCCCGACGAGGGGCTCGAACTCACGAACCGTGAGATCATGACCTGAGCCGAAGTCAGACGCTCAAACCAACTGAGCCACCCAGGTGCCCCCAAGTGCTTATTCTTAATGACACTTTTTTTTTCCAAACAAAGAAGCTGAGGAGGGAGGGAGGTAAATAATTTCCTAAAATCATAGTTCAGGATGGAGCAGGATTTGAATTCAGACGTTCCGGTTCTGGACCCTCGATTCTTCGTAAACCGACCTAAGATTCCTCATCTCTCAACAGATGGCTGAACATTTATTAGACTGAGCCGTTGAAGGAGAAAAACCTTTTTAAGAGTGATGCAATAGCTTCATTTACAAATAGTAAGAAGTATTATATTAAAGTTACAGTCCATGCAATTAATGGAAACACAGGATAAATTTTTTTTTTAAGCAGTGGTTTTCGGAAGTATTTTGTGGGGCTCTGCAAACAAAAACATGTGAAAACCCTGTCTAGTTTGAAAACCCTGTCTAGTTTGCAAATGATTCCATAAGAGGATAATAATAATAATCTAATTTGACTGGAGAGAAGAAGCGATAAAAGGGTATTTTAATCGATGAAAAACAATGCCTTGATCATCCTTTCGATTACTTTCCTTTAGTCAATGACACCAATTCCTTTACTTAATATGAATGTAATGTTAGTTACTGACAAAATAAGCGACCGTTTTCAATATAGTACACGAAAATTACTTCCTTTAGGAAAAACAGAGTCAGGACCAACTCCCTTCTGAGAATAATGTTTTACCAAACAGAGCAAGGGTTTGGTGAGGCCCCCAAGTGTCCATAAACCCAGCAAGTGTAAATAAAATGATAACAGCCCATCTTCCTCGTTAACGATGACATATGAAGCTATTCCCTACCTTTACGCTCGCAGATTAAATCTGTGCATTTCACCCAGGATTATGACAGCGGATTAGGCCAGGCCCAGAGGGAGGGGACAGCTGGCGATGTATGACGCCCCAACTACCTATTGAAAATTTAAAGAAGTTTTGTGCTTTCTGATCCCTATCACGGCCTCGACTTCACTGCAAGAGGCAGATTATTACAATCCCCCAGGAGCCCCTCAGAGAGACCTCAGGCCCAAGAGGTCACGTGATTCAATTACAAGAAAATTTGATGAGTATCTATCTACGAGGAGCTCTGAGCTGTGGTCTTTGAGGAAGATGAGTTTCGGACAACTGAAATGGACAGAGGCAGGTCCATTAGGGCCGGCCTGGAGCTTTCTGCGTGAGTTACTGTAGAACTGAGATCAAGTGAGGGTTAGCAAGGAGACAGGGCCACGTATATGACGGTCATACGATGTGACGCGGCAGGAACGGAACAACCATACAAATAGAGGGGAAATGGGAAAGGCATATTTGAAAATATTTTTCAGCAACTCTCGCAAATTAAATTGGGGGGTAGAATATGCTGTTTTGAGGCCGTTGATACGTGTAAGGGATCAAGCAAACGCCTTTCCACGTATCTTTACCTGCCTGCGGAACGGCTCCCCCCAGACGTGACCTTGACCTTTTATAATCTCCCCTTTACCATTTTTCTTCTTTCCTTTCGTCCTTTTTTGCTTTCTGTCGGTAGCCACACTGGGGGTGGGGGTGCTTACTTTATACGTTTCCTGCTTGACTTTCCAGGTTTCTGGTTCTGGGCAGAGGGCCCCTGCTCATTCTCCTTGGCATTCTTGCGGTATTGCTGATTGTCTGGCTTAGCGTGTTTTTAAATCTCAAAGGATATTTCTGTTCAGACTGATAAGACCTTCTGGTGTGTTTTCTTAATCTCTAAATGTCTGTCCCGGACCGCTGATAGCCACTGTCCACCTCCAACCAGATTATAAACAACGAATCCATCATTTCACTGGAATATTCTGTTCTGTTGAAAACACAGAATTTCCCCCCCCGAATTTATGGGTCATAAATGCTCAGCGTGGCTTATTTTAGTGTCATCGAACGGCCAGTTCCTTTCTCTCTTTTTTTGTGTGTGTTTTCTATGGCAAGAAGGAGAAAACGTTGGGTGCCCGTTACTCTAGAGTGTGTATTTTATTTTTCTTCTTTGCGCTGACCGCCATGTGACTTTTGTTTACGTGTCCATCAACCCTCTCCCCACGGCAGCAGGGACCGTGGGGGTTTGCTTCTGTTCCCCAGTATCTGGCAGCAATGGTATCTTAATGAATGTTTGTTGAACGAATGAGAGAAATGCTTTCAGGGACTATGCATTTGTGAGAAAGCAAATATGTGTGTTCTTAAAAGTTGGTTCCACTAAGTGCATCAGGCTGTATCATGGACGTTTAGAATAGAAGGGGAAGAAGTTCAGGGGAGCATATCAAATTCCAGAGAAACATTCCCAAAGTTACCTCTGGAAACTATTATTCCTTTTATTCTTAAATTTAAAAAAAATTTATTAGAGAGAGAGAGGGAGAGGGGCAGAGGGAGAGAGAGAGAGAGACAGGGAATCTTAAGCAGGCTCCACACTCAGCGCTGGACCCGACCTAGGGCTCGATCCCATGACCCTGGGATCATGACCTGAGCCGAAATCAAAATTTGGATGCTCAACCGACTGAGTCACCCAGCCACCCCTAGAAACTCTTATTTTTGAGATTATCTACACACCTTCCAGACACGAGGACATTCTCCCTACCAAACAACTTGCATGATGTTTCCCTTAAATAGATATATGAGTGAATAAAACAGGTGTTAATATTTTAATACATTGAGATGAGATTATCATTCCACAATATTATATACCATCGCAAAAATATATCTTTAGTAAGAAAGCAAATTAAGTTTTCAGCCAAAAGTGAGCTACCTTATGTGTAAAAAAGCATTAAACCCCCCAAATATATAGATATATTTTTTCTTTATAAAATACATGAATGCAGGGGCGCCTGGGTGGCTCAGTCAGTTAAGCGTCTGCCCTCGGCCCAGGTCATGATCTCACAGTTTGTGGGTTCGAGCCCCGTGACGGGCTCTGTGCTGACAACTCAGAGCCTGGAGCCTGCTTTGGATTCTGTATCTCCCTCTCTTTCTAAACCTCCCCTGCTCGTGCTCTGTCTCCCTCGCTCGCAAAAAAAAAATAATAATAATAAAAATTTTTTTAATAAAAAAATACATGAGTGGAAGCATGCTACATTTATTGTTTTCACCTAGATTTTTAAAAATGTCATATTCTATTAGGAGATTATTCCATATCAGGGCATACATAGTTTCCTGAGTTCTACATTATTCCATCGTGTAGATTTACAATGATGTATTTTCCCAGTCACCCATCGATGGGCGTTGAAATGTTCTGCTGTGACCGACAAAGCTGCGATAACACACCCTATGTTCAGCTTATTCCCTAAATCTGAGAGGATGTGTGTCCGTGGGACAAATTCTGCGAAGGCGACTCTGGACAAAGGGGACATGTGCTCGTGATCTTGAGAGATTTTGCCCGGTTCATACAACCATACAAGATGCTAATGCCCCTTACGAGAGGGCCCCATCACCACTCTTTAATGGGCACTCGGGACCTTATATGCGCCCGGGACCGGTGTGTGAAACGCACCAAAGACTGGGATCCTTTCTGTACAAAGGTAACCATTGTCTTGGGATGAAACATGAGGACCCAGGTAAGTCTGCTTATGGAGAAAATAAGGCAGAGTATTTCTAGCTCAGAGGGCTGTGAATTTTCTGGAACGCATGCTCACATTGCCCAGCTCAGGTATGCATGGAAGCAATCGTGGGGAGCTGTAATTTCCGGAGTGGGTAGGTGTCTGTGGTCTGAAGGACATCTTGGCCGACTTTGGGCTAAGACCTTGCAGAGGCCCGATCTTTTGTCCTCAGAGCCTCAGGCCAAGGCGTTCTTTGGCCACGGCACCAATCGATTCTCAGCTGTTTTATTTTTTTTCTTTTTGGAAGGTGGGTGGGAGGGACCACGTATCAGGGAGCGATTTCTGTACAATCGATGTACTCAGCGGGGGCCTGGGTCCCATTTTGTCATCCAGGCCGTGTGTACATGATGGGAAAACCACCTGTGAATTCCATGCGCTCAGATATTTGGTTTGTGGCGGGAAGGTGGGGGTGGGAGGGTGGGGGGGGAGGGAGAATGGGGTGGGGGAGGTCGCTGGAACTGATCTTTAGATTTAATTGACTGGCTGCTTGAATTGATGGGACAGTTCCGTTAAAATGGTCGATCCAATTAGGCATATAAGGTGATTGAAAATACAGGATCCATTGTGGCTGGTGTAGCATTTTCATTGAGCGCAGGCTAAGAGGCGGGAGTTTCTGCACAGTCTTCCTGCCACAACCCTCATTGTAGGGCGGCTGGAGCACGGTCGGGGAGGGGGCAGGGAGTTGGGGGGGGGGGCTCGCAGAGTGTGCCTTTTAATCCTGGAAAAATCCAGGCTCTGCCAACAATCCGCCTGGGCACCAGTAGGGGTAAGGGCGCTTTCCTCTTGTTTTCCTTGTAGTTTGAATCATAAAAGGGGAAGGGGCAGCCTAATCTTTCTGAGTTTAGACCTCATTAGGACCTAAGCCAGTCCTGTAAACACGACGGCATGTACGTTTGTTGTCATTATTTTAGCTAACGTGTATTTTTTTTTACTTTTTATTTATTTATTTATTTATTTATTTTTAAAGTAATCTCTACGCCCAACGTGGGGCTCGAACTCACGACCTTGAGATCAAGAACAGATGCCTCCACCAACTGAAACCAGTCAGGCGCCCCTGTTATTCTTGTATGGGTGTGTTCTCGGAAGCTCGTTGCCCAAGAAATTCTTTTTTTTTTTTTAATATTTATTTATTTTTGAGACAGAGACAGACAGAATGTGAGTGGGAGAGGGGCAGAGAGAGAGGGGGACACAGAATCCAGAGCAGACTCCAGGCTCTGAGGTGTCAGCACAGAGCCCGACGGGGGGCTCGAACCCACGGACCGCGAGATCCTGACCTGAGCCGAAGTCTGATGCTTAACTGACTGAGCCACCCGGGTGCCCGGCCCAAGAAACTCTCGATTAATTTCCTTAAAATTTAGCCACAAGCTATGACCAAGGCATCACAGAGAGCCACGCTCTTTGCCAGTGGTTGAGTAATAAGCATAGTGTTTTTCACTCAAATCGACGATTGGAAATAGAGCCCTTCATTTATTTTATTCTTTTTCATTTTATTTTTTAAGTGATCTCTACGCCCAACGTGGGGCCCGAACTCACAACCCTGAGATCGAGAGTTGCCCGCTCTACTGACTGAGCCAGCCAGAATAGAGCCTTTTATAAAACCAGTTAAGCTCGACAATGTTAGATGACATGTTAGACGTCACAGTGATGCTGTTCCATCGTGCTGCTGGATGTGGAGACGAAGGAAAATGAAGAAAACCAACCAACCACCTCTAGAGTCTATCCTTCCAGCCAAATTATGTTATTACCCACTTAAAATGTTTTGGTGAGGGGCGCCTGGGTGGCGCAGTCGGTTAAGCGTCCGACTTCAGCCAGGTCACGATCTCGCGGTCCGTGAGTTCGAGCCCCGCGTCGGGCTCTGGGCTGATGGCTCGGAGCCTGGAGCCTGTTTCCGATTCTGTGTCTCCCTCTCTCTCTGCCCCTCCCCCCGTTCATGCTCTGTCTCTCTCTGTCCCAAAAATAAATAAACGTTGGAAAAAAAAATTTTTTTTTAAAAAAATAAAAAAAAATGTTTTGGTGAGAAGAGGTGAGTAAACATCAGTCAAATCAAACCTGTCTTTTAGGATTATTTCCTCCGGGTACTGGAAGAAAACGGAGCATATACTATCAAAAAAGCAGTGTGGTGTCTTTTCCATCTTGATGGCACAAAATGTACTAGAAAGTTTTTTTGTTTTTTGTTTTTTTGTTTTTTTTTTAAATTTAGGGATAAAGCTTTTCCACAGCTCTGAATCTCCAAATCAAAATCCTTCCATTGTCTGGGCCTTTATTCTCTCTCTCAGGAGTGAGAGTTTATCTGATGCTGCTTTTTGCGAACGTAACGGAAACCCCCCCTTTCCCTCACAACCGTTCACGTTACCTCCTCGGGTTTAAGAGAGACGGAAACGAGGTTTTTTTTTGTTTGTTTGTAGTGATAACTGCCAGGCAGCGCTGACCTGTCTTTGGAACTGGGGGTGACACCAGTTGGTTCTTCTTTTGGGTTTTCTGCGGCTGTTTTTAGGGACTGAATTGTAAATAATACGTTCCCTTAACAAGTGGCTATTTAAGACGCCTCCTTCCAGCGTGGCAGGTGTAGTTGATATATTTTCATGTGGGCCAAGGAATGTGTTCTGAAAGAACAAGGTTGTCTTTCAGTGAAAATAATAAGACACACCTTAAAAAATCCTTTTTTGGGGGGGGGGGGCGCTTGGGTGGCTCAGTCGGTTGAGCATCCGACTTCGGCTCAGGTCATGATCTCACAGTTCGTGAGTTCGAGCCCCCCCGTCGGGCTCTGTGCGGACAGCTCGGAGCCCGGAGCCTGCTTCGGATTCTGTGTCTCCCTCTCTCTCTGCCCCTCCCCTGCTCATGCTCTGTCTGTCTCTCTCTGTCAAAAATAAATAAACGTTAAAAAAAATTCAAAATATATAACACGTCACATAAAATTTGCCATTTCAAGCACGTTAAGGGCGTAACTCAGTGTTTAAGCCCCTGCTTTCCGCTCCTTTGGGTAAAAATACCTAAGAGATGCGGTTTCTTTTTTAAGCCTTACCTTCTCGGGCATCTGGGATAGACTAGCTCTACACTGTAGACGTGGGAGAGGCACCTGGGTGGCTCAGTCGATTAAGCATCTGACTCTTGGTTTCGGCTCAGGTCCCGATCCCATGGTTCGTGAGTTCTAGCCCCGCGTCGGGTGCGGCGCTGACAGTGTGGAGCCTGCTTGGGATTCTCCCTCTTCCGCTCTCTCTGCCTCTCCCCCACTCGCTCTCCCTGCCTCTTTCTCGAAAATAAATAAATAAACTTAAAAAAGAAGAAGAAGAAGTGGGAACAGCAGATTTTAGTTATCAGGAAATCAAACCAAGAGTTAGCCACAAAGGGTTTTTGTTTTGTGTCTTACACTGGAGACAGAGTCAAAGGGAAAAAATATATATATAAATGAACGTAAAGGCTCCCCTTCCCTCCTCCGTCTTCTTGTTCCTCTCCCCGGCCCCCAAAGCACTGCAGACACCCCCTTCTCTCCTCTCAAGTATGTGACTGGTCTCCTGTGTTTATAAGTCCGCTCTGTAATGTGATTGTTCCTCCAGGACTTTATTAATGACATTTACGATTCCCGTAATAACTAAACCATGCTGTTCTCCCAGTACCAGGCCTTGGAGAAGTCATTACCCTGGTGATCGCAACAAAACTGAATTCTAACGGGCTGCCTGCTGGTGCAATACTCTGTGAGTAACTCCCTGTGTTCTGGCAGTAAAAACAAATTAAATTAAAGATCCCTGTTCACCAAAGGCCTAATTCTAATTTTTGCAAAGTTTCCATTAAACAATATTGTCCACAGAAAGCGCACACTAACATGCTCCCCGCCCCCCCGGGAACTGACTGGAGAGGAAACTCCAATAGAAGAATTTATTAAATTTCCCCGTTAATTTTGCGTGACACCCTCTTAGCATTTATTAATAATATTAGGACGATTCAAAGATCTATCCTCTTTGAGTTCTGGAAAGCATTTATGGAAATCGCATTTCATCAGGGAGATGTGAATTGCTGAAAATCAGAGGTGAACAAAGCAATAGATTAAAAGGAGTTTGCTTTGGTAATACATATGGTAATGGGGTTTCTTCCTTTTATTAACGGCGTGGAAACATTTCAGGGGATATTTTAATATTGTGTTCCCCTGAAGAATCTCAGCCCAAGCAGTTTGTCTTCTACCATTTAATGACGGTGGTTTTCACCTGGCCTTTGATTTAGCAGTCCTTGGAAACAGCGCATGGTGTCTGGGAAAAACAGGTGTGGTTTCCCCACCGCTGGGGGTGTGGATAAAATGGCGCCTCTGGGAGAAGGTGTGTGGGTGGGCTTCCCACACTGATCTGATGCTTGGTTGAAGTTTACTGCATCCAACAATGAATTGTTCCATTTCTTCCATACGCCTTTATTTGAGATGGATTCCGGGATTCCTGGACAGTCTTTCCCGGCTCTATGCGAGCACCATTGTACTTAAACATGAGAGCGGAAAAAGTTGGCAGAACGGGAGACTGGGGCTTATGGAGCACCCCCCCAGGTACCAGGGACTCTATACTGGATCCTTTTATATATATCTTGTTTTATTTTGATGCTCACAGTAGACCTTTAAGGGAGATAGTTTTACTCTATATTCTGAACAAGAAAACCTGCCCAAGGTCACACAGCCTGTCGGTGAAGCAGTCTTGGTCATTCATTCAAGGCAGTCAACTACTATTTTTTGATCTTGATTTGCATTAGGCATGGTGCTAGGCTCTGAGGTTCAACAGTCGTGACCAACATGGGTGTTTTGTTATCTGGTGGGAGGACAAACGAGAAGAAGCAATCCCAACCAACAATGGCAGGACGTGGGGGCGCTTGGGTGGCTTAGTCGGTTGAGCGTCTGACTCTTGATTTTGGCTTGAGCGTCTGACTCTTGATTTTGGCTTCAGGTCATGATCTCACAGTTTGTGAGTTGGAGCCCCACATTGGGCTTGGTGCTGGCAGTGAAGAGCCTGCTTGGGAGTCTCTCTCTCCCTCTCTCTCTCTCTCTCTCTCTCTGCCTTTCTGCACATGCACTCTCTCTTTTTTTTTAATTTTATTTTTTATTTTTAAAAATTTACATCCAAATTAGTTAGCATCTAGTGCAACAATGATTTCAGGAGTAGATTCCTTAGTGCCCCTCCCCCATTGAGCCCATCCCCCTTCCCACACCCCCTCCTGTAACCCTCAGTTTGGTCTCCATATTTATGAGTCTCTTCTGCTTTGTCCCCCTCCCTGTTTTTTTTTTTTTAATTTTTTTTTAACATTTTATTTATTTTTGAGACAGGGAGAGACAGAGCATGAACGGGGGAGGGTCAGAGAGAGAGGGAGACACAGACTGAAACAGGCTCCAGGCTCTGAGCTGTCAGCACAGAGCCCGACGCGGGGCTCGAACTCACGGACTGTGAGATCATGACCTGAGCCGAAGTCGGACGCTTAACCGACTGAGCCCCCCAGGCGCCCCCCTGCCCCCGTTTTTATATTCTTTTTGTTTCCCTTCCCTTACGTTCATCTGTTTTATCTCCTAAAGTCCTCATGTGAGTGAAGTCGTATGATTTTTGTCTTTCTCTGACTGACTCATTTCACTTAGCATAATCCCCTCCGGTTCCATCCACGTGGTTGCAAATGGCAAGATTTCCTTCTTTTTGATGACTGAGTAATACTCCATTGTATATATAGACCACATCTTCTTTCTCCATTCATCCTTCGATGGACATGTGGGCTCTTTCCATCCTTTGGCTGTTGTCAATAGTGCTGCTATAAACATGGGGTGCATCTGTCCCTTCGAAACAGCACACCTGTATCCCATGGATAAATGCTTACTGGTGCAATTGCTGGGTCGTAGGGTAGTTCTATTTTTAATTAATTTAATTAATTTTATTTTTTTGATTTTTAAGTTTTTGAGGAACCTCCAGACTGTCTTCCAGAGTGGCTGCACCAGTTTGCATTCCCACCAGCAGTGCAAGAGAGATGCCTTTTTTCTGCATCCTCGCCAATATCTGCTGTGGCCTGAGTTGTGAATGTGAGCCATTCTGACAGGTGTAAGGGGGTATCTCCTTGTGGTTTTGATTTGTATTTCCCTGGTGATGAGTGAAGTTGAGCCTTTTTTCATGTATCGGTTGGCCATCTGGATGTCTTCTTTGGAGAAGCCCACTTGAACTCTCTCTAAATAAGTAAATAAACAACCCCCCCCCCAAAAAAAAGGAAGAATGACAACTTGGAAGCACTTTACATTGGGCAAGCAGTCTTCAAATCCAGGAGCGACCCATTCTAAATCCCATTCTCTTTCCCCTGAATCGCGATGGGTCTACTCAAGTGGATGGAAGATTCTGTGAACCACTTAGGCACCCAGGTTGCCTTAATCTACAATTGCTCCCCAAGGGCCCAGCAAACGCACAGACCCTCTGTGCCTGCTGTTTCCCAGGAGGGGCCACTCCTGAAGTGAACTCAGTTCAGTTCTGGGAATCCACAAATCTACAGGCCCCTGGGTTTATAGATAAACAAGGATCCTCAGGAGATAAGCAGGGGCTGGAATCAATCTGAGTGCTGGAGACAGTCAAGAAGAGTCTTCTAGGATCTCTTCGGGGATATTCACAATCCCTGGCAGAGAAGGGAGCATTGTGTCCAACGCGGCTTGTCTGGGTCTGAATGAAAAGCAAGCAAGTCGTTATCCAGACGTTTCTTTCTTCTTCTTCTTCTTCTTCTTCTTCTTGTCAAGGTTTATTTATTTTTGAGAGAGAGAGAGCACAAGCCGGGGAAGGGCAGAGAGAGAGGAGGATAGAGGATCCAAAGCAGTCTCCAGGTTCTGAGCTGCCAACACAGAGCCCGATGCAGGGCTCGAACTCACGAACCGTAACACCATGACCCAAGCTGAAGTCGGGCGCTCAGCCGACTGAGCCATCCAGGTGCCCTCATCATCCAGGTGTTTCTAAAGGAAAAGCCACCTGGCCTTCTCTGAGTGGTCCAGAGTGAAGTCTTAGTGATACATCATCAGGGCACAGGAACAAGATTATCTTGCCCAGTGACACTGTTGAGGAGAATAATTGGGATGCTAAAATCAGAGTTTCTAGAAGCTGAGGAATCAGAATGGTCTGAGGAGTTGTAAGAAGCAGCTCATTAATATATCAAAGGACTTAATAATGGGCTGTCAGGCCCGTAGTCCATAGTCTGGGGGTGAGAAGGTTTGACTGGGCCTCTGGTCTTCATCTCTGTTCCCTCCTCTTTTCCTCTTCTGATTGACATCTTTCCCTTATTTAATCATAATTTATATCTTAGGTTGGGTCCCCCCAGAGCAGAGAGGAAGCTGAGATTGCTGTGAAAGTGAATTATATTTGAAAGCTAGGGTGACTGTTCGGTATGAGCCTCCCTGTCCCCTGCAAGGGCCAATATGACTCTCCATGGAGAGAGAGAGAGAGAGCACAAGCTGGGGAGGGCCACAGAGAGAAGGAGAGAGAGGATCCCAAGCAGGTTCCACGCCATTAGCGTGGAGGAGCGGGCCGTGGGGCTCGAACCCGCATATTGTGGGATCGTGACCTAAACTGAAATCAAGAGTCGGACGCTTCACCCACCGAGCCACCCAGGTGCCCCGTTACCTTTTCTTCTTAAAAACCAGGTGGGTTCGATGTTTCAGCAGTGTTTCCCAAGGTGTGGCCTTGGGACCAGCAGAAACAGTATCATGGGGGTTGGGGGGGGAGGGGGGGAAGCACTTGTTAGAAATGCAGATTCCCAGGCCTCGCCCCAGTTCTATCCACTCAGAAACTCTGGGGGAATGGGATTCGGAAATCCAGACTCGAACACGTTCTCTTGGCGATTCTGATGCTTCTGAAAAGCTTGAGAATCGTGGCTTTGTGGACTGGGCAGGTGTTACAGAGATAAGGGAAAGAGGGAAACTCACATTGAGTGAGCATCTACACTATGCTAAATAGAGTCCCAAGTACTTTGTATTCATGACCGCATCTGCCACTTGGGACTCCTACTTTGTTACAGGAAGTAAGGTCCGCTTTCGTTAACTAAGAAGCCGAAAGTCAGGAGGTTAAGTTGACTTGCCTATAGTTAGACTCAAAACCAGGATTTGAACCCAAGCCTGATTTTCAAGGCCACGCCTTTCTTCAAAGTTTATTTATTTATTTATTTATTTTTGAGGTCTGGGGAGGGACAGAGAGAGAGAGAGAGTGGGAAAGAGAGAATCCCAAGCAGGCTACGTAATGCAGAACCTGACATGGGGCTCGAACCTACGAACCACGAGAGCGTGACACGAGCTGAGATCAAGAGTCAGATGCTTACCTCCTTAAGCCACCCCGGTGACCGTGCCTTTTCTAACGCACTGCGCTGCATTAGGAAAATTGATGCCAGACAGTGGAGTTCACAGCGAAACGTACGCATAGACTTGGCGGGGGGCGGGGGTGGGGGGATGCAGTCTTGCCTGGGGCTCTGGCTATGACCCCCACCAATGCATGTGGACCGCGGCAGAGAGCAAGGAGTCCAGTCCAGTGGAGGGGCAGAGCGGGGGACGCGTGAGTCAACATCACAGTGAACGTGAGCTGAGCATCTCTGCCTCCCAAATATCCTTGGAGAAAGCGGAGCCTGAAAGGGAGCAGGGGGGATGCTCTGTTATGATCAGAATAGGGGATGTCCAAACAGCAGATATTTGGAATATAATAATATATATATATTATCGAACACATATATATATTATATTATATATAATATATATTTATATTATATATATTATATATAAATATATATTTATATTATATATAAATCCCAGGGTTTTATATATATATTTATATATATTATTATAAATATATTTAATTTTTTATTTATATTTATTAATATTTAAATATGTAAATTTTATTAAATTATAAATTTAAAATAATATTATTTAAACATATTTAAAAATATTTAAATATTTAAAATAATATTATTAAATTAATATTTAAATATATTAATATTTACTATATATATATATATAAAAATCCCAGGGTTTCAGTGCAGAAGCTACACCGGGGATGATACGTGCCCGGATCGTAAGTGAATCGCTCGGTTAATCCTCACAAGGTCTTTATTGGGCAGCTGTCATCGCCTCGCGAAGATAAAGAAACAGAAGCGGAAGCATAAGTATTGCGCTGCTCACAGATTCACAGAGCCAGGAGTTGGCCCCGAGTCCGCATCTGCCCCCGGAACGGTACCGTCTCTCAGCAGAGGTTCAGCGGGGAGTGGAGTCTCCAGGCCATGCCCGCTTCTTTGCGAGGTTTCGTGATGAGTTGCTGGAATCTTCTGCTGCTTCCATGGAGAAACTGCTGCAGTTCCCAACCTTACAGGCCCCCGGGAGCTCTGGTTCCCAAGTTTTAGTTGCATCAAAGAGTTGCATGCGTTTGGAGTTCTGTATCTGCCCACGTGTGGCACACGAAATGACACCTCTCCCAGTGCAAATTCCATACTAATTGACTGATTGAAACGGGATTCTATTTCAAGGGTGCTTTGTAATTGAGCGCTTTTCTCTGGCTATAGCTTCGGGTCACTCATATAAAAGCAAAGACAAACCTCAAAGTTTTATCTCTTTCTGAGAGGGGGTAACCGTAACTTGGCTTATTTTGCATCCTCCCAGAGCGGGTTCAAAGCTAAGCTACCTTACAAAAGGCTCCAGCTGTCACTTTGGAAGTTGCCTTTTTGTACATCGGTCCGGAAAGGATTTGTTCCCGGGGAAGCTTCTATCCCTTACGGATATCAAATGCTGCTTGGGATAGGGGGGCTGGGACTTGGAGATCCTTCCATCTCTTTAAGATTTTCTTTGTAATTGGGGGTACCCTTTGACGGTGTTTGACCCGTCCTGACTTCTTCGAACACCTCTGGCTAATAATCCCAGTCTTACGGAAGACCCGGGGGTGTGGGGTCTTAAGTGAGAAGCAGAGTGTCTTAAATGAGACGTGGCTGGAGAGGCAGCCTGGCATGGGGGTTCATCAGATGGCCCAGTCAAAGTGTGACCAGCCAGCTATCGTGGGTCTAGAACTAGTTGCTCCTGGTCCCCAGGGAGATCTGGAGCTGGCATGAGAATGGGAATCAGTGAGGAAACGAAGCACACTGTTAGCTCGATTGCTCTCTTGTCCTGGCAAGACTTTCTCAATGAAGGAAGCCACATAGATTTGTCATCTGGTGGGAAACGCCCTCTTATCTTCTTGCAAGGCCAGCATGAAAAAGTCTGAAGCCCAGCTACTTTGCGGCGCTCTGGCTTAGAGCCGGAATTCCAGAACCAAACGGCGTTGGGTTCAAATCCTAGCCCTGCCACTTACTAGCGGGATGGTTTGGTCTAAGTTGCCGCGCTTCTTTGCGACTCAGTTCCCTCAGGTATTAACCGAGAATAATATTAATGTCTATTACTATTTTTTTTTAACTTTTTTTTTTTTTAGTGCTTATTTATTTTTGAGAGAGACAGGGACAGAGCCCCAGTGGGGGAGGGGCAGAGAGAGAGGGAGACACAGAATCCCAAGCAGGCTCCAGGCTCCGAGCTGTTGGCGCAGAGCCCGACGCGGGGCTCGAACTCACGAACCGTGAGATCACGGCCTGAGCCGAAGTCGGACGCCCAACTGACTGAGCCACTCAGGAGCCCCAATTCTACGACTATGAAATATGTATGAATATGTATACTTGTGTGCATATATATTTATATCACATGGTAAGCACTAAGCAAGTGTCAATCATACCATCAATAAAAGCGTAACAACAACAATTATACGTGTGAAACACCCAGCACGATCTTGCAGGGGCGGCGAGAGGCGTGTCTCCGTCCTTCGAATGGAGATGATTTCTTTTTTTTATTATTTTTTTTTTAATTTTTTTTTCAACGTTTTTATTTATTTTTGGGACAGAGAGAGACAGAGCATGAACGGGCGAGGGGCAGAGAGAGAGGGAGACACAGAATCGGAAACAGGCTCCAGGCTCTGAGCCATCAGCCCAGAGCCCGACGCGGGGCTCGAACCCACGGACCGCGAGATCGTGACCTGGCTGAAGTCGGACGCCCAACCGACTGCGCCACCCAGGCGCCCCTCGAATGGAGATGATTTCGGAATGGTTGAGCAGATAAGTTGAAGAATGAAGCCGGGGCTGGGGCTGAGTTTTGTAATTGGTAAGGATTTGGTCTCTGGAGTTTTCTTTGCTGACTTCCCAAATCGCCATCCCTGCTCTCATCTATTTCTTTTCTTTCTTTTTTTATAAGTTTTAAAAATTTCAAAAATGTTCATTTATTTTTGAGAGAGACGGAGACAGTGCGCGTGGGTTAGGGGCAGAGAGCGAGGGAGACACAGAATCCGAAGCGGGCTCCAGGCTCCGAGCCGTCGGCCCAGAGCCCGGCGCGGGGCTCGGACCCACAAACCGTGAGATGGTGACCCGAGCTGAAGTCGGACGCTCAACCGACTGAGCCACCCAGGCGCCCCTTTTTATAAAAAAGATAGGAGGCTCCCAATTAAGAAATGACCAGGGATGGGAGAAGGAAGAAAATGGCTGTGCATGCTCTAAGACACAGACCTAGGAAAGCGACTTTACGAAGGGTCGGCTGTGTCTGCCCTGGGTCAGCACAGCCTTGCCCAAATTATCTGTAGCTTTTTGTTCCTTTGTTTAAAAGGCCAGGTGAAAACTGAGCTCCCGGCAGCTCATCTTTTCTGCATCACGGTGACCTTCTCGGGACACCGCGAACAGAATCTGACGTCGGTTTTGCAAGTTTTGCTTAGGGTTCTAGACCGAAAACTTGGAACCTTCCTTCACGCTATCAAATCCTATGCAGCTGTGCTGTTGGAAAGTCATGGCCTACAGGGCTCTCAGGAGAAGACTTCTAAAGGCTCTTAAAACCAAGAACTCGGGGACCCTGTGTTTAATAAAGAAGGGCAGGAAGGGGATCGGGAAAGTGGTTTTTATTTTATTTTTTTATTCCCTCTGATTTCCCCAAGGGAGAAACGAAGACTGGTAGAAAATGCTGGACTGAACTGGAAGCTGGATCCAGATAGCTTAGGTCAAGGCATCAGGCTACTTTTTGCAAAGCTGATTTTGATTGAACTTCTTTAAAAAAAAATTTTTTTTTAGGGGCCCCTGGGTGGCTCAGCCGGTTGGGCGTCCGACTTCCTCTCAGGTCGTGATCTCACGGTTCATGAGTTCGAGCCCTGCGTCGGGCTCCGCGTGGACAGCTCGGAGCCTGCTTCGGATTCTGTGTCTCCCTCTCTCTCTGCCCCTCCCCTGCTCGTGCTTTATCTCACAATAATAAATAAGCGTTACAAATATTTTTTTAAATAAAAAAATAAAAATTATCTTTTCATTGTGACGAGATATATACCATATTAACACGTTTAAGCGTGTAGTTCAGTGACGTTAAGCACAGCCACACTGTTGTACAACCATCACCACCACCTGCCTCTAGACCTCTTTCATCTTGTCAAACTGAAACTCGGTCCCCATCGGACACTTTTGCCCCAGGCCTCCCCCAACCCCCCCCCCCCCACCCCCAGCCTCTGGCAACCAGGAGCTCCTCTCTGTCTCTATGACTTTATTCTAGCTAGCTACCTCACATCAAGGGATCGTAGAGTAGTTATCTTTTTGTGACTGGCTAATTGCACTCAGCGTAATATCCTCCAAGTTCATCCATGTTGGAGCAGGTATCAGAATTGCCTTCGTTTTTAAGGCTGAAGAATATTGCTGTTACGAACATGGGCATACAGATATCCCTCTGAACCCTGATTTTAGGTATTTTAATAAGGAGTCCTGATATTTTAATCTGCACACTAGAGCATCAGTAGCCCAAGGCAGTGACCTTTGGTAGCTGCCCCAGCGGTTTAATTGTATTTTATTTTTTAAAGCTTATTTATTTATTTTTAAAGAGAGAGAGAGAGTGCGAATGAGGGAGAGGGGCAGAGGGAGAAAGAATCTCAAACAGGCTCTGTGTTCAGCGTGAAGCTGGACAGCGGGCTCGATCTCATGAACCATGAGATCATGACTTGAGCCAAAATCAAGAGTCATCTAGATGCTCAATCGACTGAGCCACTCAAGTGCCCCCCTCCCCGAGGTGCTTTTAAAAAAAAATTTTTTTTTCAACGTTTATTTATTTTGGGGACAGAGAGAGACAGAGCATGAACAGGGGAGGGGCAGAGAGAGAGGGAGACACAGAATCGGAAACAGGCTCTAGGCTCTGAGCCATCAGCCCAGAGCCCGACGCGGGGCTCGAACTCCCGGACCGCGAGAGCGTGACCTGGCTGAAGTCGGACGCTTAACCAACTGCGCCACCCAGGCGCCCCAACCTGAGGTGCTTTTAATAGATACATTTTTGTCTTCTTTCTCTTTTTTCTCCCTCCTTTTTTTTTTCTGTCTCTTTCTGTCAGTCTCTGTCTTGATCATCCTCTCTCTCTCTCTCTCTCTCTCTCTCTCCCCACCCTCTGGTGCTTGCTTGCTTTTGCTGGAGGAGACCATGTAGGCAGAGACAACCCCTTCTGCCTTCGTAACACCTTGCAAAAGGTTTAGATTTTATCAGAAAACATACAGGAGAAGCAGCAAACATAACCACGGAGAAACTGACCACATGGAAATAATGGATTAAGCTTTGGCTTCACGCACAGCTACTGTAAAAGCTAGTGTCTTGACGTGAGTAAAAGGTGTGAAGACAGACCCCCTGGATTTCGTGGTTATTCTTATAAAATAAACTTACTATCAGATAATGCAAGCTACCTAATCCGAAACAACTGGACTGTTGTCCGGGCCAAACAGAGAAAAGTTTAGATTTGGGGCATGGAACGTAATACAGTCAAGGCCGCCCCCCTGCAGAACAGTGGGATCCTGATTTCACTTCAGAAGGAGAGAAAGCCTGAGAAAGTCGAAAGTGTATTTGCACGCCAGAGCTCCGCGGGCGCCCTCCCGGGCAGATAGGACTTGGATGAGCTGGTGAAAACCTGTATCTTGGGGGCGGAGCTACCTTAGAGAAGATGGGGGCAGATGTCCAGAGCCTGGAGAAAGCTCCCAGCACTTGGATCTAGGCTGTCTTTCCTCCCACTGTGAACTTCCTTGGCCTGAGGAAGTCACACAAGCCCCTGGCTGGTGGGCAGAACTGTTGAAATGGAAATAGATGGGTTTATTATTACGAAGAAATACGCAGAAAGGAAGTTCATGAAAATGCATGCTCAGTATTGGGTTTGGGTTGGTGATTCTTTTTCCTTTTTTTTCTAGTAAAACTTTTTTTTTTTTTTTTTGTAATGGAAAGCACTATATATGGTAAATTAGAAAAAAATAAAACCGGAGATGTCCATTTGACTTGTCATATTCTCCTTCCTGCTGCTATCACTCGGAAGGAGTCAAAGCCCATGCCTCTGGCTCTTGACCTTCTAAGCCTTCCCTTGGATCCCCTGATTTTCCCCTTATTTCTTCAATCACTTCCCCCTTTGTGCTTCAGATAAGGAGAATCAGTCTTGCAACCAGAGTCCTCACTGAGATCCTGGGGCACTGCAATCCAGAACGTCGTCATTTCCAGGGTCCCGCCCAATTTCATTACTTCGCAGGTGCTCACAGCCCGGCAAGAAGATGGTGGTACAAGAGGCAGCCATGACCGGGCACTCAGGGTCCAGCAGGCAGCAGAATCCTACTCGCAAGAGGTTGGATGAAGAGAATCCGGGGAGAAGGGACAATCTCAACGGGTATAGACAGAGTTAAGCAAACCTGCAAAGACGGTTGATCACACAGGGACTAACAAGAGTGGGAAGCCACTACCCCCTTTGGGATGAAGAGGAAAAATGATGTCACTGGAGCTGGATCCATGGAGCTGTGGGGGAGGGGCTGCCCCACAGGGGCTCGCTCCAAGGCGGGGGTCTTTTCCTTTCTCGTTCTTACAACTTTATGGAGATACAATTCACGTTTTATACACACAATCCTCCTGTTTAAAGGATGCAATTCGGTGGCTCGTAATGGAGTCACAGAGCTGCACCAATTTCACATCACCCCCCAAAAGGACATTGTTCCCATCAACCAACGGTCACTCCCCACTTCTCCCCAGCCCCCCCTTCGCTTAACGCTTAGCGATCACTAAGCTGCTTTCCGCGTCTGTCATTTTGCCTGTACTGGACATCCACGTACATAATGTCGATCTTCATTGTTCCCAAGAGGTATGTTCTATAAGCCTCCAGTAAACCTTGAATTAGTGAATACAACCCAGTCATTGCTCTCTTGCAGGAAATAGAGGCGTCTCTGGTCCTGCCATTGTCATCAACAGATCAAATACACAGTCTTGTTCGGTGTGTACCGCTGTTTAAAGACGCCATATTCGACATCGATTGTTGACCTGTTACCATTTAACTCAAGGCCAACAGCACCGCAACTCAGCGGATCTGGCACACAGGCTGTTTCGCTGCCTTCTTGCACTTAGGAAGACTGGACATCACTTGAGCACTGTCCTTGGGGGGACACTTGCAGCAGCAAAATCAACAAAAAGAAGCACGGAAATGCGAAAATGAGGCACTCACCAGGCTGCGGAAGGGACGCTTGTTTGTGGTATGTGCACGACACAATATGGTAGAGCTCGCCTGGGAATACGCACGTCGGACAGACAGCTCTAGGTTTTCGCCACTCTGTGCATGTCTGTGGATGACTACAAATGCACTGTGAGTATGGATTTGGGGGTTACAAGTAAGTAAATTCGCAAACATGCAGCCTCTGATGAGGACCCACCGTAAGCGTTATCACGCAACATGTGATGCCCGGCTTCTCTCGCTCCGTAGAACATTTTCAAGTTTCATCCGTGTTGTAACACGTGTCAGAGCCTCGTGCCTTTTTATCGCCAAATAATATGCCATTGGCCATTAGGGATAATGCTGTGACGCACGCTTGCGTACGAGAGTCTGTGGGGACATATGTGTTTGCTTCTCTTGGGCGGGTAACTAAGAACAGAATTTCTGGATCATGTGGTAACTCTGTGTTTCACCTTTTGAGCGACTGCCGAACTGTTCTAAAACAGCTGAACTATTGTACGTTCCCACTGGCAATGTAAGAGATTCTAATTTCTTCACATCCCTGCTAACGCTTCTTATTAACTGGCTTTTTGACTATAGTCTCCTACTGATCATGACGTGGTTTCTCCTGTGGTTTTAATTTGTTTTTCCCTAATAACTAATGATGTTAAGGTGTGTGTTTATGTGTGTGTATGTGTATATGTGTGTGTGTGTGTGTGTGTGTGTGTGTGCATGCTTATTGGACATTTGGAGAAATGCCTATTCCTATCCTTTAGGCAGGGGTCTCTAAACATTTTTTGTTGTTGTTGTGCCAACTCAGCTTGGTGAAACTCATGAGTCCCTTCTTGGAATAAAGCTAATAGAATTATGAAGAAAACAGATTCTAGTAAAATAAAGTTGTCAAAATATTTTAATAACCAGATTTGTCATATAGTCATGTTAAACCTCCTTACTAACGTGTTAAATAAATTAAGGGGCAGATTTAATGATGCCTTAAACTGAAGGTAGTGTTGAGTTTTAACAATATTTGAAGATATTTGCAACAACTGTAATAAACTCCAGAAATATATTTAATTTGGGTCCGCTGACAGAGTCACCGCACCAATATTCCTGAGCAGTATTACTCGCGAATATTGCTAAAGTTGGCTGCCCACACCCATAACCGTAGGAAATGCTGAATTTCAGTTAGAAGTTAATGAAAACAGTGGTGTAAATGTTTTCCCCTTCTGAGATCACAGACCCTTGGAATTCTATTTATGTCTCCTTAGCTGGGGGACCCATGGATCCTAGGTTGAGGAGCTGTCACAGAAGGATGTTGCCCCTTCCAGAACTATGACACCCACAGGGGGGAAGGATTGGGGAAGAAATACCCCAACCTTTCTCTGCTTTTACTCTCCAGTCTCCTGCGGTATTTTCCATTGGCTGGACCCAACTGGAAGCCGGAAGGCAAGGGAGTCTGGATGATGCAGGGCATAGGAGACAGACCCGTGTGGTATAGATGGGGCTAGGGAGGTGGAGAATGGATCAGGTTGAGATGGTAGGAGGAGGAGGTGTGAAGAAGCAAGGGCGAGGTGCGGTGGTGGTGGTGACACCGCAAATAACCAACACGATGACCGTAAGGCTTACGACATTTGCCTCTCTGTTGAGCTGCCATACCAGGAAACGGAGACACTCGGGTCTTGGCTTCCATATGCAATTTGGTTGAGATCAATGCTTCCTGAACTGGCCTTCTTTGGAACGTACTGGGAAACGTTGCAACATCTATCCCTCACTTGGGTTTTGGGAGTCACAGTGCGTGTTAAAGACTATTCAAGACGCTGGGGGAGACCTGTAGCGTTGAGACTTTTTTGAAAAATTCTGACTTCTCTGACTCATGTGGCCCAGACACTTTCTTCGCAGCCCTCATCTAGCAGAGCCGTGCGGAACCCCAGTTTGGGATATGCCAAGGTAGGGTACAGTAATTTCTACTCACAGGCAGCTGGCTACCAAAGATCTTTCACCTTCCTTACCTTGTTTAACCTCGTAGCACCCCTGTGAGTGAGAATCCCGAGATTCAGAGAGGGCGTGGGACTTCCCCAAATCACACAGCCAGTTCAGCAATGGCACAGGAGACAGAAAAGCCAGTTCTACTGGTACCCTATACCCTAATAGTCATTTATTTGTTTGTTTGGTTTTACGAATGCTTCACGCTTTCTCCAAATATTGCCTAATGAACCCAGTTGTCAGCTTTGACCCCTTGTGGAACAGCTTTGAAGGTAATTAAGCCAACAGCCTCCTTGATCTGTGGCCCTTTTATGTCTTCTGACTTAATTGCACTAAGACGCTTTTAGTTATGAGCCAAGAAAGTGATTTTAAGAAGAAAAGAACATTATCCTGCAAGTTTTCTTATTTGGAAGGACAGGGGAAAGAGGTAGGAAAGAGTTTCCATCCCCATGGCCCCTTTTAGAGCACCTTCCTACTTTGGGAAAGTGACTCTTCTAGAAAAGGAAAAAAAAAATGTCAACGTAAGCACTCAGATTAGAGGCTAGCCTGTTTTGGCCCTCAGTAATAATGGGGTTTTCCGTAAAGGCGTAAATGTTCACAATAAAGATTACGTCCTGAAATGTATGGAACATTTTCATATATTTGATCTCTTAACGGTCTTGTAAGACAGGTAAAGCCACCGGGGCTTAGCGAGGTCATAGGGTCGCCCGGCCAGCAAGAATGAAAGCTGGCCACGTAATTAGAAGGCCTACTAATTCGGGCTGCAGGCTCTTTCCATTTGTATGACGCTGCTTTGAGCTTTGAACGCCCAGAGCCCGATAATGACGTGTAATTGTCATGCACAAACCTGTGAGGAAAGTGGGTGGGGAGCTGGGAAGTTTCGGGCCATGGTTTGAAGTGACAGAGAGGCCTGGAGAAACAGGACAAGGAAGACGGGCACAAGTCCCAAGGCACGCCTCGTAGCCATGGTGGTGATGGGCGATAAAGATCTTGTGCTTGGATTATTTAATGTTTTAAAATTTATTTTGAGAGAGAGGGAGAGAGAATCCCAAGCAGGCTCCGCACCATCAGTGCAGAGCCAGACGCGGGGCTCGAACCCATGAACCTGACCTGAGCCGAAATCAAGAGTCGGATGCTTCACCAACTGAGCCACCCAGGTGCCCTGGGCTTGGGTTATTTAAAGAATACTCCGGTAACGAAAGTCATGCAGGGGAAAGAGAAGAACGTTGTGCCGAGAGATGAAGGTCTCCAGTTCACGATCTGCCACCAAATCGTAAGAGCCGAGGTGGGGTGTATGGCCCTCTTTGCTTACTTCTTCATCTATAACGTTGCTAGAGTGTCTATCCTATGAGGTACTCAGGACCACGGGCGCCTGGGTGGCTCAACTCGTTGAGCATCCAACGTTGGCTCAGGTCACGATCTTGTGGCTCATGAGTTCGAGCCCTGCAAAGGGCTTGCTGCCGTCAGTGCGATTACTGCTTCAAATCCTCTGTCTCCCCCCTCTCTCTCTGCCCCTCCCCTGCTTGCTCTCTCTCTCTATCAAAAAACAACACAAAACAAAAAAGGTACTCAGGACCAGGTACAGAGTCAGGAAGGCTTCCTATCCTCAGGGAGCTTAGAGTCTAGATGGAAACAGCAGCGAAAGGAATAAGGAAGCAGTGTGGTGGGTAAATACAGTGTGCTCTAGAGACTTATCACCTCATTGACCAGAGGTTGAGAAGGATTCCAAAAAAAAAAAACAACCCTGACATAGGATCTAAGAGCTGAAGGACGAATAGGGGGTAACGAGGTGCAGGGATGACGGTAAGGGTGGGGAGAAGAGCGTTCCAGGGTAAAGGAACAGCATGTGCAAACGCACAGACACACAAGCCGTTTGAAGGATTAAAAGGAATTGGCTTGAGACCAGGTGGGGCAGGGTTGGTGGAATGTTTTGTTTTCAGCTCCCTCTCCCGGATTCACGTATTATTTTACGGAATTTTGTAAGCAGACGATCTATGCACATAAAATATCCCAAAGTATATTAAAAAAAAAAAACACAACAACCCACAAAATGGAAAGTAGGGCTTTCTTCTTGGCCCCGCGGCCATGCATTTCTGCTTCGGAGAGACAGCTGTGAGCATCATTTTCCCGTCAATAGTTTCAGAGATATTTTACGAATTTACAAGCATATGAATGTGTGTTTCCCTAGAAATGGTTACCTTTTATATACCATTATTATTTTTATTACTTCACTATATATCCTTGATTTTATTACTTAACCACCTTTCTTCAAAGTCTTCCCTTTCTTTTTTCATGGCCAAGTTGAGAGGTGACAGAATTTTAGTTCTCCTAGTATAAGCCAGGTTAAGCTGCTTTTGGCATGCTTCAGAGCATCTGTGCTTTGGTTTTTATAAAGATTTTGTTTTAATTCCAGTGTAGTTAGCATACAGGGTTATGTTAGTTTCAGGGGTGCAATATAGCGATTCACCACTTCCGTACATCACCCGGCGCTCATCTCGAAAGTTGCAGTCCTTAATCCCCATCACCTCTTTTTTTTTATTTTATTTATTTAAAAAAATTTTTTTTAATGTTTATTTATTTTTGAGACAGAGAGAGACAGAGCATGAATGGGGGAGGGGCGGAGAGAGGGAGACAGAATCCGAAACAGGCTCCAGGCTCTGAGCTGTCAGCACAGAGCCCGACGCGGGGCTCGAACCCACGGACCGCGAGATCATGACCTGAGCCGAAGTCAGCCGCTTAACCGACTGAGCCACCCAGGCGCCCCCCCATCACCTCTTTGACCCATCCTGCCACCCACCTCCCCTCTGGTGACCATCAATGTGTTCTCTGTGGTCAAGAGTCCGTTTCTTGATTTCTCGCTCTCTCTTATTTTTTTCCCCTTTGTTATTTGTTTTGTTCCTTAAATTCCACATTTGAATGGAAATCACACGGTATTTGTCTTTCTCTGACTGATTATTTCACAAGCATTATCCTCTCTAGCTCCATCCATATCATTGCAAATGGCAAGATTTCATTCTTTTGTATGTGGATTATTTGTTTTTTGGGGTGTTGAGTTGTATAAGTTCTTTATACGTTTTGGATACTAACCCTTTATTTGATATGTTATTTGCAAATATAATCTTCTCCCATTCTGTAGGTTGCCTTTTGGTTTGTTGATTATTTCCTTCAGTCTGCAGAAGCTTTTATTCTGATGTATTCCCAATAGTTTATTTTTGCTTTTTTCCCCCTTGCCGTAGGAGACATACCTAGAAAGAAGTTGCTGTGGCCGATGTCAAAGAAGTTTCTAGAATATCATTATTTTGAATTCTGTGAACAGTCTGTCTATGTATTTACCAAGTTTTTAAAAATTGATTTGCCAGAACTTGTTATATATTGGGGAAGTTAGCTTTTTGTGATGTGACCTGCAAATGTGTATTTTCTAGTTTGACATTTTTCTTTAAAAATTGTTTTTAAATGTTTATTTATTTTTGACAGAGAAAGAGACGGAACGTGAGTGGGGGTGGGGGTGGGGTTGCAGAGAGAGAGGGAGACACAGAATCTGAAGCAGGCTCCAAGCTCCCAGCCGTCAGCACAGAGCCCGATGTGGGGCTTGAACTCACGGACCGCGAGATCATGACCTGAGCCAAAGTCGGAGGCTCAACTGCCTGAGCCACCCAGGTGCCCCATAGTTTGACACTTTTCTTTTGGCTTCCTATGTTTTTGTTTTGTTTTGTTTGGACACGTGGTCACACAAACTTTTCTAATTTTTTGTAGTTAAGTTTATTAATAATTTTTAATGCCTTCTGAGTTTTACCTCATATATATTTTTAATGTTTATTTATGTTTGAGATAGAGCATGGGAGAGGGGCAGAGACAGAGGGGGACAGAGACTCCAAAGTGGGCTCTGTGCTGACAGCAGAGAGCCTGATGCAGGGCTTGAACTCGTGAATCATGAGATCATGACGTGAGCCAAAGTTGGACGCTTAATTGACCGAGCCACCCATGTACCCCTCACATAACATTTTTAGGAAGGCCCTGTTCATTCTAAGAAAAAAGTCTCATGTGTAAAAAACATATATAAAATACATAATAAACTATGCATGAAGTAAAATCTTTTAATACTTTTATGGATTCATTTCACATATTTCAAATATTTACCCACCTGTAAGTTCCTTTTGCAATCAAGCATGAGTTGGAGACCTAAGTTTATTTCTTCTTCCCAGGTGGCTATCCATTTTTTCCAGTATGACTTATCTCATAATCTGTCTTTCTTCCCTCGTTGATCGACAGTGCCACTTTTAACATATATCACCAAATGTATTTGGATTTATTTCTGGATTTTCCATTTGATTTCATTTGTCTGCCTATTTCTGTCCAGTTAGCATGTAACTTCAGTGTCAGGTTCTGTAACATTCATGTATTTAATATCAGGAAACCTAACACCTTCTCTTTCAGAACTTCCCTGCTCATTCCCGATCTGAAGGAAACTTTGGAAGGGACCAATAACTAGACCGTTTGACCACCTTTTGCTCCATTGTCAGATCTTGAGATCTGAGATCTTTCCCTTAGTGTCTGCTTACCTCTGGCTACTTCAAGGAATTACTAGATTCCTGGTAATTCCTAGTCATTCTCCACTTGTTTGCGTCATCTCCTTTTCCAGTGTTCTTATCGATCCTTCCTGGGCTCTGGGAAGAGGGACTGGGCAGATTATTTGTGGCAGAGCTATGACTGGCACCTAGATTTTCTTGACCCCAGTTCAGGATTTACCATTATTATGACTACTATCTATGATAATGACTTGTATTATTTCATTGTCCCCCCAACCCCCACTGCTCCTGTTAAAATACAATGCGCCAGGCACGGGACTAAATATTGTTAATATATTGCCCATTTTGTTCTTACACAGCACCCAGAGGACGTGGAATGTGCTGTTCCATCCACACCTAGCTGTTGGTGGTCACTTCTGCGTGCATTTTACCCTCAAACACGTTCTCTTTATTGGCCACTTTCCAGCTCTGACCAGGAGCCCAGGCTTTCAGACTTCCTAGTGCTACAGCAGACAAATTGCTACACAACTGTGTTTTTATTTCCAAAGTTGTAAATTGCACCAAAATAGTTTTTCTACAATTTACAACGTGTCTGACAAGAAAACAAGTTGTTGCTGCCAACTCCTGATTTTTAATTGAATCTCTGGTTGAGTGTGGAGCACAATAAATAACTCTGCCCATGGGGGGCATAAGGCAACACTAGAGGCATTCGAGAATGTCTCCGGGGAAGGCCAGAGGGCAAAGAGCCTGCAGGTTTCTGGATGCCCTGCTTACTTTGGTTATTTTTGGAAAAGTTTCTTAAAGGGCCCTCGCAGGGAAGTCAATGAACTCATGACCGCCATTTTGAGAACGGTCAAGGAACAAAGCTGTTCTGTTGAGCCACCAGGGCTGAGTTTGGGCTTGATATAACATTAATCAGACTTGGCAAACCCTAGATCACATCTAGGTTCGTTCTCCCTGTACTTGCCAAGCCATTCTGCACACGGAGAGGACTTTCTTGTCTTGTTGGGCCTTGTGCTCAGTGATGGCTTACTGGAGAATGAGGATGGCCCACATTTCCCGGATCTGGTGAGAGCCAGCATGGGCAGCTGTGTTCTGAGCCCTGGGTCACTCTGTCAGTGACATGGCATCATAAATGGATGACGATCGGTCCATAGCATTCCTAGATCAGCAGGGGCTGCGGCTGCCAGGAGTTCCCAGCAGGGATTAGTGTGCTGGTGTGTCTGTGGGGAAAGAGCGTTGTGGCTGGTGCAACATGTTTGTTGTGAGAAGTGAGAAGAACCAGCGGAGACCAGAAGCCCATGGTCTGAGTCCTGAACGCTGGAGGCGATCCCAATGTGGATGTGGTGGTGATTCTTGAAGGCTCGTGTCCACACAGCTGCTGGGTCTGTGTTGTAGAGGCCACGAAATGTTCACCATTTCTTCCATTTATCCATGATCTCCTTTGAAATGTCGACAACCCTACAATCTGGGTGTTATTATTCCTTACTTTCAGAGAAAGAAATTGAGACCCGGAAACGTTCACTGGCCTCAGAGACCCGTGGACAAGCAGGTGAGGCAGCCCGCTGAGTCATTTTTACTGACCCTCAATTTCAGAATGTTGAGTATGAGGTTAGTATTCGAAGTAGGAACCAGAAGAATAGATATTTTCTGAAAAGACACCTCATTGTTCTGCCTTAAAAATAAAATCTGTTCCTCCAACTCAATGTCCCTCACAGATTCCATACATGCTTTCTAAAAATGCAGAACTCTCCAGAATCACCAGGAGGGAATATTCCTTCTGTTTTATTTCCCCATAATTAATACAACGACTCTGTGTCACACACATTTATTGGTCACTTCCAGGGTTCTGGCCTGGAAGAGTTTACTGTAAGATGCGATGACACAAAGTGTGACATATTGTGGAGCTGTTTTTAGGTGAAGACTTTAAAAGCCAATATATTAAAATATCATGGACACCTGGGTGGCTCAGTCAGTTAAGCGTCTGACTTTGGTTTTGGCTCTGGTCATGATCTCAGGGTTGTAGGATCGAGCCCCACATTGGGCTGTGCACTGACAGCACAGAACTTGCTTAGGATTCTGTCTCTCCCTTTCTCTCTGCCCCTCCCCTGCTCATGTTCTCTCTCTCTCTCAATAAATAAATTAATTAAAAAATAATTAAAATATCAGACACAGCTGGTTTCCAGTTATTGTTCACGTATTTAAAAAAACAATTTTTACTGCCCTGACAATTACAGAACCTCTTCGTGAACTTCAGTCTGTGGTCTGTCCTTCAAAAATAGCATCATTAATAGCAGATTTAATCTTTTGAGAATAGATTTGAGTTTTTGGATTGGACTTTGGAAGCTGGAAAAATCATTTAGAGCCGTCTGGTAAAGAACGTGGATAATATGATTTTGCTTTTTAAAAAACGTGCTGTTATAGAAGAGAACGGCTTTCTTGTGTGTCTTGTGGATATTTATGAAGGCGATTTTTCATACTTCACCAAAGGGGGAAAGGCTAGCAAGTAGTATAAAACCATGAGCACATTCATTTAGAAAATAAATTGTAATGTGTTTATCGTACAAAGTCAGTAGTTTTAGTGTTATATCTATGCTTTGAATTCAGCAGATACTTCTCAGCTAGCATGTCATAATGCATATTCATTATAAAGATAGAAAACCGTTTTCCATTTTCAATTTTGCTCGTGTCACCGGCCGACTTGAATTTCTCGTAATTCTTAGGTTATCACCACCGATTTTGAAAATGCTGCCTGAGACATGTGCGTGGCGAGTCAACCACACGGCCCTACCGAGCCATCCAGCTCTTAGCTATGGTGGAGAAACCACAGAGTCACGGGGTGGCAGCCAGTCCACTCCGTGCAAAATATGTTTTAAAATATTCAGAAAAAGGAAAAGCTTAAATTCCCTTTAGGCTGACATCCAAATGGTTCATAAAATTACAAAATCAGTCCAAAAGCTTTCATTGGAGGCCAAAGATCCGTTCAGTTTCAAGGGGAATAAAAATGTTGGTGGACTCAGTGAGGACTGGTAGCTATGTTGTTATGGTGACCACAGCCACACTTACTCTTAAAAGGAGGGGCGTGGGCTCAAGAATATTATCTTTTTTTTTCTTAATTTTATTTATTTATTTTGAGAGAGAGAGAGAGAGGAAGAGCATGAGCAGGGGAGGGGCAGGGAGAGAAAGAGAATCCCAAGCAGGCTCCACACCATTGGTGTAGAGCTGATGCAGGGCTGACCCATGAGATCATGACCCGAGCCAAAAATCAAGACTGGTACACTTAACCATCTGAGCTCCCGAGGCTCCCCAAGATTATCTTTTTGGGGGAGGAAGCAGGAAAAGGGAGAAATCACGACCAGTCTAATGAGAGTCTTTGGGAACTTAGCCTTTTGATAGTGACATTTATATTGGATTTAATGGACATTCATTGGGTATGTGTCCATGTATCCCTTGCTTATTGGAATGAACAAAGTTGGGTACCTCCAATGATGACCAAACCAAGAAAATATCTGAAGAACCTGGGTGGCTCAGCCAGTTGGGCGTCTGACTGGGCACCTGGGTGGCTTAGCCAATTGGGCATCTGACTCTTGTTTCCTGCTCAGGTCATGATCCCAGGGCTGTGAGATCTAGCCTGGCGTCAGGCTTCATGCTGAGTGTGGAGCCTGCTTGAGATGCTCTCTCTCTCTCTCTCTCTCTGTCGCTCTCCCCAACATGCGCTGTCTCTAAAGTAAAAATATTAATAATAGTAATAAATTAAATAATAAACTGAGGGGCTTATGAGGATGAGGTTGAGTGTATGAAGGCCATTGTGGCTAGAACAGGGATAGGGCAAAATAATAATAATAATAATAATAACAAATAATAATAATAATAAGACATAAAGGCTGGAAGTAGGCAGGGACCAGAATGTAGTACCTAATATTCTTGAAATATTACATACTTAGATATTATTCTAAGAATGATGGAAAACCATTGGAGCTTGGGTTTATGTTTAAAAAGAGTGTTTTGGCTGCTGCATAGAGATCGAGATCCATGCTCCCGGGTCCTCGTCTTTGTTCCTGTGTATATAACATGCTTTAAAAAAAAGTGCTTTTAAGATATTGTTTTCTTTATCACTGGTATTGGGGAACTTGGTTATGATGTGCTTGGTATTGTTTTTCTTCTTGTTTCTTGTGTTTGGGTTCTGTTGAGCTTCTAGGCGTGTGGATTATCTTGGTAGAAAAGTCGATGGTTATCTACAAGAGGAGAGGGCTGAGGATCAAGTTCGGGCCCTTCAATATTTAGAAGTTGGACAAGGAAGGAATCAGCAAAAGATTCTGAGATGTGATGATGTCACATGTCAATGATGATGTCAATGATGTCAGGGGAAATCGAAAAGAGTTTGATGTCACTGAAGTCAAGAGAGAAGAGAGTTTTCGAGATCTAACTGTGTAAGAAATATTTATTATTATTTATTTTTTTAATGTTTATTTATTCTTGAGAGAGAGAATGAGTTGGGGAGGGGCAGAGAGAGAGGAACACAGAATCCGAAGCAGGCTCCAGGCTCCGAGCTGTTAGCACAGACCCTGATGCAGGGCTCGAACTCACAAGCCACGAGATCATGACCTGAGCCAAAGTCAGACGCTCAACCGACTGAGCCACCCAGGCGCCCCTGTAAGAAATATTTATTGAAAGCAGTTTCAGTGGCCAGATCTGAAGTATGTTCAAGTGTAAATTATTCTTCCAAAAAACCGGCCGATAGGAGAAGGAGAGGGTTAGGATGGCATCTCAAGGCAGACTTGGTTTGGAGAAACCGATTGTTAGAAGCATGGGAGAAAACTGAGTGTATTTATAGCAATGGAGGAAGGAGAAGGAGGTTGGAGATTTGGATGGAAGGAAATAATGAATGAAGGAGATCAGACGAGACAGAGGAGACACAATCAAGAGTAGGTGGGGGGGTGTGGCTTTGATGAGGAGGAGGGGCTTGCCACTGTCTGACCATGGAGGAGGAGGGGCTTGCCACTGTCTTGACCACTGTCTAGAATGTGTAGAGTGGCTTTGTCAATGGGGACAGGCGGTTGAGGTTGATGCCCTCAGCTATCTTGCGGAAATGGGCGGCACGTTTCTCTTCTTCAAGTGGAAAGTTCAGTTTTAGTAGAGGACCTGAGACAAGTGCAAACATTTTTTTAGATTGTTAAGAGAGAAGACGGAGTTGCTCAAGGATAGAGAAATGGCTTACTGGCCCAAGCTGAACGCCCAGCTGCACCCGAAATCCGGCCATGAGAGTGTTTGACTGATGTTCTCCTGCGACGTTTAGTCAATAACCCAGTTGAGGAGGTTGACCGTGAGGTGGCAGCTTTGTTGTTTGGGTTTGACAGAAAAACAGGGGCAAAAGGAACGATAGGTGATGATAAAGAATATTTCAGGTGGTCCTGAGGATCGCCTGAGGATTGTAGACATCCAATATTGTAGGCAGGGTTGGGAAGCCAAAGAAACTTCTGGGAGACTGAGGAGGTCCTAGTATTTTGTTTGTTTGTTTGTTTTTGTTTTGGAGAAAAGGATCACAAATCAGACAAGTTGGGTATAAAGGCTACTTGAAAAAAACATTTTTCTCCACCTGCCTCACAAAGTTATCGTAAGCTGTAAATGAGTTAATTCGTGCACGGTGGTTTGACTACTGCCTGGCACATAGGATGAGCCCAGGCTAGGTGGTAACGGATGCCATCAGTGTCCTGCACAATTCCCCTCGCTTTGGGTGTGGCCCCGGTGCACAGTCCCCGGGTATGTCCGTGGCTTTCCTTCCACCCAAGGACCTGCCGTGTCCTTTACCCCGAGCAGCGAGAATTTGTTTGCCTCCTGCCAGCCGCAGCCTGGAAATGCAGCGAGTACTGAGGTTGTATGTACACGACCCAGATTCTTGTCTTTTAGCTGCGGGTGTGTTTTGGATGCTTCCTTAGATGGTCTCTGGCGGGATTGATATGAGTGGCTCCCAGGAGTTACCAGCTCAATTTCACACGCTGTATTGGCTTTTTCCTTTTTGTCTGTCTCTTTCTCTGTCCCTTCGCTTCTGCTTTCTGGGATTATATTCCGACTAAACTATTGAAACCTCAAGCCCATGCCCCATGTTCTGCTTTTAGGGTGAGGTGGGGCCGGGGAAAGCCACGAACATAACCATTATTCATGTTAATATTATTATTAAAAAATTTTTTTAATGTTTATTTATTTTTAAGAGAGACAGAGAGAGACAGAACATCAACAGGGGAGGAGCAGAGAGATAGGGAGACAGAATCAGAAGTAGGCTCCAGGCTCCAAGCTGTCATCACGGAGCCTGACGTGGGGCTTGAACTCACAAACTGTGAGATTATGACCTGAGCTGAAGTCAGATGCTTAACTGACTGAGCTACCCAGGTGCCCTGTGGCAATAACCTTTAATGTTATTTTTAAAGGTTTTTTTAACTTTATTTTTTTATTTTGAGAGAGAGAGAGCGAGCGAGCAAACAGGGGAGGGGCAGAGAGAGTGAGAGAGAGAGAAAGAGAATCCCAAGCAGGCTCCACGCTTTCAGTGTAGAGCCTGATGGAGGGCTTGAACTCACAAACTGTGAGATTGTGACCCGAGCCGAAACCAAGAGTTGGACACTCAGCCGATTGAGCCACCCAGCCACCCCAATGTTAGTTTGAAAATGACTCTTAATGAATTAGTATTATTTATTGTAGACATCCAGAAATTAGTACCAAATTTCTAAAAATCTTTCTGGGCAGGAAAGAACCTGAGTCTGGACACCCAAAGACTCACAAAGTATCAAGCAAAATTATTGAACTTGACCAAAACATACACATAGCCTAGAGAACTTCTGAAAAATCAAGAAAAAAAAATCCGAAAGATATTTGGGCAGAAAAGCCTGTTGAGCACATGGGAACAAAACTTAAAGTGCTTTGGAATTCTTCTCCGTAACACCTAACAGCAAGAAAAAGGAAATGACATCAAAGTTACTAGACTTGCTTTGATTGATGGCGGAATGAATTAGAATATAGAACTCGAGAATCCGAAAGACACAACCGTGACCGTTGAAAGAAACACACAAAAGATGAATTCTAGGTAATTGTTTTATAGATGGTGATACAACACAATGGAAGGGTACAAAGCGCCTCTTGAAAAGGGATAGTGATCGAATTATAATAATTTAGGCGTAAGGTGTTGTCATACGTCAATAAAAACTAAGAGGCCAAATTATGGAAAAACATACAATTTCCTCATTGTTCCCCAGGGGGATATAATTTCATTGTGAATAAAGATAGCTGGAGAAGGATATGTTCCAGGATGTAGTTTTTTAGACCCCGAAATAAGAACTACTTGAGATAAAAACAGGATGCATATTTTCCAAGTTACTAAAGAGAAAGGCAAAGAAAACAAATCCTACGTATCAAACATACTCAAGTAGCACGTTGACGTAGGGTCTTTAATCTTCTGGTCTCCGGGAACTCCTGTGATTCGTCATCTGCCCTAGATCTTAGCATCACCTCCAATGTCATTAGTGCAAGTGCAACCTTTTCTTTCTTTCTTTCTTTCTTTCTTTCTTTCTTTCTTTCTTTCTTTCTTCCTTTCCTTATTTTTGAGACACACACACACAAACACACACACAGAGCGTGAGCAGGGGAGGGGCAGAGAGAGGGAGACACAGAATCTGAAGCAGGCTCCAGGCTGTGAGCCATTAGCACAGAGCCCGGCGCTGGGCTAAAACCCACAAACCGTGAGATCATGACCTGAGGCGAAGTAGGATGCTTAACTGAATGAGCCACGCAGTCACCCCCAAGCACTGTCTTTCGGACCACTCCTCCCTTGCCAACTTGGCTTTTTAATTAAAAACGCTAAAATAGTTTTTCATCTCACTGTGACCTCCAGCCCCTTTATCCTTTGTCTTTCCTATCTGTGAGCCCTCTCTTTCCTTCACTTTGCTACCTATCTCGCTTAGATTTGGGGGGCCGCTAGTTCAGTGCCAACACCCTAAATTCCCTCATCCCTTGGGGGCTCTGGTCATGCCCCATCCGGCTGAAATCTAATCCCAGAGCAACGCACTATATGCTTTTTCTTTTCCTCTATTTGAGCAGCCAGAGAAACACACAACAGGAAAGGTTGTACCGTCATAAATTCATGACCATTAATCTTGAAGGACGATCCTTAACGGGTCTCTGCCAGCTCATGGTCAAACTTTGCACACTGGCTATTCCAAACCTCCTCCAGCCTCCTCAGATGTCCAACTTCCCCACCCTCCTGCCATCTCTCAACACATACCCTTATTTCATGTTTCACAGAGAATAGATGCTATTAGATAAAAATCCCTCAAACACCCTGCTACCAAACCCATCAGTATAATCCCATCTGTACCTATCTGGTCTTCCTTTTTGTCTGTTAAGTAGAGGGGCTGTTTCTCTTCCTGAGGGAAGCCAGTTCCTTAAGAATGCTTAGGACCCCACTCCCTTCCTTCTCTTGTGGAACTTTATACTACAGATTGTCTTTCATTTCTCCCCAATTTCCAGTCTCTTCTCAATCTCATTAATTACCTTAACTTGTAAACATTAAAAAATTTCATTCTATTAAAAGTTTATCTCTCCCCCAGCGTCTATTAGGAGTTTTCTAGACTTACTGTCTTGACTCACTTACCTCCTGTTCGCTTCCCAACTCACTTCAACCCGGCTTCTGTTCCCATACCTCCACTGTGGCAACTCCGGTAAGACCACCAGTAACTTCCATGATGTTAGATCCCATGGGCAATTATATTTTTATTTTTTTTAAAGTTTATTTATTTATTTTGAGAGGAGGGGAGGGGCAGAGAGAGAAGGAGAGAGAGAATCCCAAGCACGCTCTGAGCTCAGTGTGGAGCTGGATGCAGGGTTTGATCTCATGAACCGTGAGATCATGACCTGAGCTGAAATCAAGAGTCTGATGCTTAAGTGACTGAGCCACCCAGGCACCCCCCACCCCAGGGCACTTTTATATAGCCATTCTACTCAACTTCTCAGTGATGTTTGATGCTATTGACTACTCTTGTCTACCCTTCCATTGGCTTCTCTGACACTCTCTTCTTTACATTCTCTGTGTATCTTTTCCAGGATCTTATTTTTCCTTTCTCTGCCTCACCTCCATTTTGGAGTGAAGTTCTTAGGAGTGTGTCCAAGTTTGGTTGTGCAACAAAGTCATCGGGAGGCGCCTGGGTGGCGCAGTTGGTTAAGCGTCCGACTTCAGCCAGGTCACGATCTCGCGGTCCATGGGTTCGTGCCCCGCGTCAGGCTCTGGGCTGATGGCTCAGAGCCTGCAGCCTGTTTCCGATTCTGTGTCTCCCTCTCTCTCTGCCCCTCCCCTGTTCATGCTCTGTCTCTCTCTATCCCAAAAATAAATAAACGTTGAAAAAAAAATTAAAAAAAAATTAAGAAACAAACAAACAAAATACCAAAGTCATCTGAGAAGTTTTTTTTTTTGTTTGTTTGTTTTTTAAATAATTATTGATGCCTTGGCTTTACTCCAGACAGTTTGAAAATGAATCTCTGGCACTGAAGCCCAGATAACTGTATTTTAAAAAAAATTATGCAAGTGAAAGAGGCGTTGGGATGCATTGCTGGCCAGAATTCTAAATGGCACGACCTCCATGGAAGTGAACTTAACAACGTTTCGCAAAACTACATATGCACTTACCCCTCGCTCTGGCATTATTACTTCTAGAAATTTACCATGAGGCCACACCCGCAACAACACAAGATACTAATGTACCAGGGTATTCACTCTAGAATTACTGACCTGACCTGAATTCATACAAATGTTCTTGTATGTTGTTTCTTCCGGAAATTTTCTAGTTTTGGATTTTACCATGAGATCTGTGATCGATTTTGAGTAAAATTTTACATATGGCATCCAGTATGGATTGAAGTTGTTTTGCATAAGGGTATCTAACTGTTTCCAGCACCCTTGGTTGGGAGACCCATTCTTCTTCCAGTGAATTGCCTTTGTACCTTTGTCGAAAGTCAACTGTCTGCATATGGATAGGTTTATTTATGGACTTCCTATTCTGTTCCACTTCTCTGTCAATCTTAGTAAGTGTATTCGTATAATAAATCTTGACGTCAGGTGGTTGCTTTCTTTTCTCAAAGCTGTTCTAGCGACTCCAGGGCCTCAGTTTTTCCATAGAAATTTAGAATCTGTTTGTCGGTTCCTACAAACACAGCTGCTGTATCTTGCTTGGAGTTGTGGTGAATCTATAGAACAAACTGGGGAGAATTGACATCGTGGCAATATTTCTTCATGAACCAGTGTATCTCTCCATTGATTTAGCTCTTTAATTTCTCTCAGCAAGCAGTTTCCAGAATAAATTTCGTGCTCATATTTTGTTGACTTATCCTTGTTTTATAATTTCGATGACTTTAAAAAATATTTAATGTTTATTTATTTGTGAGAGAGAGAGACAGAGTATGAGCAGGGCAGGGCAGAGAGAGAGAGAGGGAGACACAGAATGCGAAGCAGGCTCCAGGCTCCGAGCGGTCAGCACAGAGCCCGACGCGGGGCCCAAACTCACTGACCGCGAGATCGTCACCTGAACCAAAGTTGGACGCTCAAACGACTGAGCCTCCCAGACGCCCCTGATGATGTTTTAAAGGACGTGTTTGTAATTTCATTTTGGATTGCTCATTGTTAATATTTAGAAGCTCAACTGATTTTTGTATATTTACCTTGTATCCTGCAATGTTGATAAACAAACGTATTAGTTGTAGATGCTCTTTATAGATTTCATTGGATTTTCTACAGAGATGATAATGTTGCCTGTGAACAAAGATGGGCTGATTCTTCATTACGGTGTAAAAAACTTTGCCCCCTTTATTTCACTGGCTTGAGCTTCTAGTACGTGAGTAAACATGGTGAGAGTGGGTGTCCTTCCCACATTCCTGATCTTAGCAGGGGAAGCCTTCAGTATTTTATAATGAAATATACTATTAAATTGTATCTTTTTCTTTTTTCTTCCTTTGTTTGGGTTGGGTGTTATTTTTATTCCATTTTATATTAGGCTTTTTAAAATTTGCACTAGTCTTTCAACTTTGTTGGTTTATTAGCAACAACGTTTTGCCTCGTTTTCCAGTGGTCACTTTAGGGCTTATAGTATAAATTCTAATCTTATCTTAGTCTGCCACCTAGTAACATAACATCACTGCGCATTTGCATAAAAACCCTGAAACAGTGTACTTTCATTTTTGCTCTCACCCTCTGTGTTGTTACTGTTATTATTTTTTTTAATGTAAGCTCTGTGCCTATTGTGGGGCTCGAACTCATGACCCTGAGATTAAGAGTCACATGCTCTACCTACTGAGCCCGCCAGATGACCCCTCTGGGCTATTCTTGCCATCCATTTCCTGTACTGTGTTACATGTTACTTCTTTAAAAAAAAAATCTGTGATCCTTATAAGATATATATATATATATATATATATATATAACATTTATTCATTTTTGAGAGTGAGAGAGACAGAGCATGAGTGGAGGAGGGGCAGAGAGAGAGAGAGAGACACAGAATCAGAAGCAGGCTCCAGGCTCGGAGCTGTCGGCCCAGAGCCCGAGGCGGGGCTCGAACTCACGGACTGCGAGATCATGACCTGAGCCCAGTCGGACTCAGCTTAACCGACTGGGCCACCCGGGAGCCCCCATTTCCTCATTCTTTGCTGCTATCTCCTCAATCTAAGCTAGTATAGTTTCTTACCTAGACCACTGCGATACATTCCTGACTTCACCCCATATCCCTTTTACTTCCTTCCAGCCTGTCGTCCACACGTAACTTGTGTGCTTTTCAAAACAGAAATCTCGCAAAAACCCACGCATCCCCAGTTGAGAACCTACCTAACCAATTTATGCTTCCTATGCCTGCAACGTGCCCTTATTTGGATAGCTAAGACATGTGATAGGGTGGGGTTCCAGTCTGTGAAACTCCACCAAGGGACAATATTTGAGCCTTTGAATACGTATTGGCTGAAAATGAAGGGGGACTATGGTAGTTTCAGGAGAAAAAAGTTGAGGGAATCCTAGGGTGTGAAAGCCAAAAGTGGTGGCAGCACACGAAAAAGTCAAAAGCTTCCTTCCAATTCATGCAGCTAAACATTGTACTCACTTTCCACGTCCAGGACGATGCACTTTTCATGCTTATTGGGGTGACGTGGGGGAAGGGGAGCTTAGGGAAGAGAAAGTTTAATGTACCTTTGCTGTGCAATTGTGACCTTTAGTAGCATGGGGACCCTGCTCTAAGTACCATGGAGGAATAGAAAGACCTCGAGGCCATCGTCCCAGTTCTCAAGGACCTCCTCAAGTCTTCTTGCCTCCTCATTTGCATATCTCTTCCCACCTTTTCCCAGCCCCACCTCTTTCCTCCATGATGTCCCCCTTCACTGATGCCATTTTTGTGCATGGCTGTGCGGTCGGTGGTCCCAAGTTAAGGAGGGGGGAGATAAAAAAAAGAAAAATCCCACAAGAACTTGTTCAAATCACATTCAAGTTAATAGGGGCAGCTGGGTGGCCCAGTCAGTTACGGGTCCGACTTCGGCTCAGGTCACGATCTCACGGTTGGTGAGTTCGAACCCCGCGTCGGGCTCCGTGCTGACAGCTCGGAGCCCAGAGCCTGCTTCGGATTCTGTGTCTCCTCTCTGGTGGCCCTTCCCTTACTCGACACAGTCTCTCCCTCTCTCTCAAAAATAAACATTAAAAAGAAAAATCACATTCAAATTAAGGAAGGCAAACGACTCACAGAGTCCGAAGGAGCTTTCAGCTTTTTTTTAAAAATAAAGAACAACAAAGCACATTCCCCGGAAGCCCCAACAACAGTTTCCATCTGCAGTCTGTGTCTCTGGAAGGAAACAATGAGCCACTGCAAGTTTATACTCTCGAAGACAGTGAAGTCTCAAACACAGATTAAAAGAGAGGAGGGGGCGGGGCATGGAAAGATCAGACAAGGTGCTGTTGGGTGCTAGAATCAGATCAAATGATTTCCTACTGGGCTTTCTCCTGGGAAGTCGATAAAAGCTGGCGTTGTTACTCTCTGGTAAGAAAGGGCTTTTGATTCGGAGACCCCTCTAGGTAACCCTCACAATCTCCTAGGGAGAATTCTAGCATTTCTCAAGCTTTGCTTCACTTCAAGTCACATGGAAAAAAAAAAAAAAAATAATAATAATAAAGAAAGAAAGAAAAAGAAAAAAAGAAAGAAAGAATAGAGAAGGGGAAAAAAAATCCAGCCTTTCAGACCTGACTTCACAAAGAAAAAAGCGTCTTGGGGCGCGCTGGGATCAGATTGGCCCACTGGTGTGTGCGTGTTTCCCAAACTTGTAAAGTCTGGGGTGTCAGAAAGTCGGAGAATTTTCAGGTTGCCAGAGTCTTCAGGGGACACGAGGTCCTTTTGAAGCAGAGGAACTCTCCCTTCCGTTGCCATCTTACCTGGGAAGCCAATATTTAAAAGCGGAGAGCGCACGGGAGGATAGATGAAGACAGGAGGGGAGAGGGAGCCCCATCTTCCCCGAGCTGGTTCTGGAATTTCTAGGACGCCTCTGGAGAGACGCTAGGGCCCTTGGGAGTATTATTTTACAACTACTCACGGGGTCTTTTAAGTTCTTTTTCTATTTCTCTGCCAACGTTTACTTCCTTATATAGAAGCTCAGTTACTAGATACATAAATATCAGATGGGTCACTACAACTGGTACCTTTGGGGGGATGTTTTGCCATTATCAAGTTTTCCTTTCTATCTCTAGCAATAAACCTATTTTGTCTGCTATGAAATGCCCTCCCACTTTCTTGTGCTTACAGCTAGCTTGGCGTATATATATATATATATATATATATATATATATTTTTTTTTTTTCCATCCATCTGCCATTAAACTGTGTGTTCTTCTGCCTTTAAAAGAGTATCTCTTGGGGCGCCTGGGTGGCTCAGTCGCTTAAGCCTCTGACTCTTGATTTCGGCTCAGGTCATGATCTCACGGCTTGTGAGATCGAGACCTGAGTCTGGCTCTGCGGGGACAGTGCAGGGCCTGCTTGGGATTCTCTCTCTCCCTCTGCCCCTCCCCCATGCATGCATGTGATCTCTTTCTCAAAATAAATAAATAAACCTAAAAAAAATATCTCTTATAAACCACATGTAATTGGTTCTTGTTTTATTTTACTGAGTGGAATATTTAATCAACTTATTTTTTATTTTTGTTTATTTTTCAATGTTGATTTATTTTTGAGAGGGAGGAAGAGACAGAGCACAAGTAGGGGAGGGGCAGAGAGAGAGGGAGACACAGAATCCGAAGCAGGTTCCAGGCTCTGAGCTGTCAGCACAGAGCCCCATGCGGGGCTCGGACCCACGAACCCTGAGATCATGACCTGAGCTGAAGTCGGACGCTTAACCCACTGAGCCGCCCAGGCACCCCACGATGAGTACTTTTAAGACCTGCTCGTAGCAACTTTCCAAGATGCAAAAACGTACTATTAACTCTAGTCACCATGCCGCGCCTGACATCCCCAGGAATGATTTATATTAAAACTGGAATTTTGTACCTTTTTGGCCACTTTCACTCATTTCTGCCACCCTGCCCTCACGTGGTCTTACTCTGTCTGCTGACAAATGAGGAAATTGAGAACAGAGACTTAAAATGACCAGCCCAACTGCCAGAGCCTGGATAGAGGCAACTGAGGCTTAAGACGTTCCCTCTACATGGGCCAAGTGGTTGGATCCACACTCCCAAAGTTCTGAGTATGATGCCTATTGATATTCGGTTGGTCGAACAAGTGCCTTTTTGGAGGCATGAGAGTTTTTTTTTTTAATTTATTTATTTTGAGACAGTGAGAGAGAGAGAGAGAAAGAATGAATCAGGGAGAGGCAGAGAGATAGAATCCCAAGCAGGTTCTGTGCTGTCAGCCCAGAGCCTGATGCAGGGCTTGATCTCATGAACCCTGATATCATGACCTGAGCCGAAACCAAGAGTCAGACCCTTCACCTAGCAAGAGAGTTTATGTTGAGGGTCAAGGGGAAATCTTGAAAATGGTTCAGGTGGCTGACACGAAGAAATGTGGCTTTAATACCCAAGGCTGAGCCCCAGAGGGAGGAGGGGAAAAAAACGATGTGCGTGTCACCTTTTACGAGTGGTTCCATCCTTTTATGGACACGTCCCAGGACACAGGGGGCCTCTGACACCTGGGATGTCCCAGGGCTGTGGCCAACATTACCAGAATTTCCTCGGAGATCCTGGGCTACAAACAAAAGCAATGCCCGTGCGTCAAATAAAATGGCACCACTTCGGTTCCAGACGCTTGTCCCCTCGGCATTTGGGTCTGGAGAAGGTGGGGTCGAGAATGTGTCGTTTCATCTCTAGGGACTGCGGGAACCGTCCCCGGGGCCCGCATCAGTGGGCCGTGGGCTCCCTGTGGGTACGAATCTCATGGCTTCACCGCTGCCTCTCTTAGGTCTGGCACACTGCTTTGTTGCAGGGGGTGGGGCTTGAGGGGTGTCACATCTGGAACTTCAGAGGTGGCCTTGGTTTGGGGCGGGGTTTCTTGATAGCACGCCAGGCTGAGAGGCGGGAAGAAACCCTGCTATTTGTGGGTAGGCCATGGAACTAGGTGTGGATATTGGTTCACCCGCCAACTTACCCAATCGGGTCTATTTTATATATATTAAGCTGCTTACAATGACTTTCCTTTTTAAAAATTTTTTTAAAAGGTTTATTTATTTTTCAGAGAGACAGAGACAGAACGCGAGTGGGTTGGGGCAAAGAGAGAGGGAGGCACAGAATCCGAAGCAGGCTCCAGGCTCTGAGCTGTCGGCACAGAGCCCGACGCGAGGTTCCAACTCACGAGCTGTGAGATCATGACCTGAGCTGAAGTCGGGCGCTCAACCGGCTGAGCCACCCAGGCACCCCTGACTTTCCTTTCTCTCAGAAAAAAATTTTCAGTTTATTTATTTTGAGGGACAGAGAGAGCGGAGGAGGGGCAGAGAGAGAGGGAGAGAGAGAGAGAACCTCAGGCAGGCTCTGTGCTGTCAGCGGAGGGCCTGATTCAGGGCTCGAACTCACGAACGGTGAGATCATGACCTGAGCTGAAACCAAGAGTTGGACGCTTAACCGACTGAGCCACCCACGTGCCTCTACAGTGACTTTCCTAAATTTTAGTCTTTGGTGGCTTTAGTGGAGCTGTTACGGTATCTCTGGCAAGATATTCCATTCCGGGTCACATGCAAGGTGCTATTGTGTGACTTTGGATAGGACAGTTACTGTCTTTTCCCAGTGATATTGGACTCTATGGGTGGAGGATGCCAGAATAACAATACTGGTCTTGGTGTATGGAGGTCTGGGTCCATATCTGTATGAGAAGAACGCAAGTAGCCATAGAAAGAATCCAACAAATGTAGCCCTTAGTCATTTCCCAGCACAGTATACAAAAAGGCTTGGAAGGAAGTCTTCTCCCCTTGGTGATAAAGTAAGAATTGTGTCCTCAATAGAGTTATGTGAACTCGATTACTGAACCATAGATCAGAGAAGGAGCTCATTTCTTTTGTTGATTTTTAAAGTTTAGTTCTTTATTTTTGAGAGAGAGAGAGAGAGAGAGAGCAGAAAGAGAGGGAGAGAGAGAGAAAATCCCAAGCAGGCTCTGTACTGTTAACCCGGAGCCCAATGTGGGGATCGAACTCGTGGATCGTGAGATCATGACCTGAGCCAAAATCAAGAGTAGGATGCTTAACTGACTGAGCCACCCAGGCAGCTCCAGGAGCTCATTTTGTTATAGGTCATTACTATTAATACACATTTATCGAAGGCCAGATATTTAGAGGAGGTGGTGCGTCAGGAAACACATAAAAACCTAAATTATACCACCCATGCTGGGCGGTATAATTAAATTATACCACCCATGCTGGGCAGTCCAAAAACCTTGAACTGGATGTCGGAAGACTTGAGTTTTAGCTCTGGCTCTAAAAATAGCCCGACGACCTCCCCCTTGTCTGCTAAAGGACGATCTCTAGATTCTTTCCAGTTTAAGATACTGTATTGCCATTGTTATTTCTACTAGTACTTAATTGCTTCTAGATTCAGCGCCAGGAACGGCGCTGGGTTCTCTGCACGCATTCCTTTCTGTTCTTCACGTTAACCCTAGAAGGAAGGACCCTTACCGTCCCTACCTGAGAGACACAGAACTCAGGCTTAAAGAGGGTAAGTGACTTTGCTCAGTGTCTAACTGGAACACCAATTCAGGTCTGACTCCAGATCTCAGGAGGTAGATCCTTCCTTGCCGCCGTTTGAATGGCAGTCAGAGGCGAGTAATCTTGCCGAAAGCTGGGGCTGTAAGAGGGGGGTGAGCTCGATGGAGGAGGTGCGGGCAGGGGATACGTCCTCTAGAAGTGTAGGATTAAGATCAGCAAAGGGAAGCCGAGCCCCAGAGGGGAGAGCGTTGTGTAAGCAGAAAGAGAATGACATCTCGATTCGACGGCTCCGGAGGAGTTCTTGTAGGTCATGGGAATGTCCTTGACACCAATATGGCACCCCTTCAGTGCCTGAGGGCTGAAGGAGCAGAAGAGTGGATGAAGTGATATATGTCCACCTTGGACATAGGTGGAAACGGCCAGCAGATTCTCACAACTAAATTAAGTGAGTGCATCGGTGGGGAGGTGACACAGATTTTTCACGTCCCAGTCAATGCTCTCAGTCTCTGTTCCAGTCCTGCCCGTTCATGCCGACTTGTCCGCCTCCGATAACGCCTCCGTTCCGGTGGCATTTGGACCCGGATTCTCCCCGAGCCTGACGGCAGCTGTCACTCTCTGTCACATCTTCTTCACGACCGTTAAATTGAAACACGGACAATGGACTCAGCTCAGCTACGGGACAGCCTTTCTTTCTTTCCAAGCAACCACTTGGGAGCAGTCGAAGTGACGAGCCAGCCCATGTGGGGGGCTGCCCCTAGACCGTTCCTCAGGGCGCAGGTATCTTCCAGAGGCTGGCATGCGGTTTTAGGGTGGAGAGGGGAACGAGCTTACAGAACGAGCAGTGGCCAAGTCGGCGCTCCTGAAAGACCACAGGTGAAGCGAGAACCAGTTCCTTTCTTTCCAAGGAGATTAATGAACCTGGAGGCCTGCCATATTGCTTCCACACTGTACTTCTTTCTAGGATCACTTGTTACGCACAGGCGACGTTGGCCAGATGGTTCATGCCAGGTGCATTCCGTGGGAGAGGAACGCGAACACGGCATCGCCACCATCCGGGTAGGCGAGTGGAAAGGTGCCCAAGCGTGAGAAACAACGTGCCAGGAAACCTGGCACACGGCTTCTGTTTCCCTCTGGGCCACTGAGGTGACTCCACCACCGAGCCATCACCAGGCGTGGCCCCATGCACCCGATGACGGGTTCTTCTCCGATTTTCTTGTCTTAGGTTTTCCACTGAATGGGGAGCAGAAAGGAAGAACGCCGGGAGAATTTGAGAAGACCTTGGTTGTCAGGACGAGACCTGTTATTTTCAGGGCTGCATGTGAAGAGAATCTGATTCCTGGTGTACCTTTTCATATCTTTTTTTTTTTTAAGTTTATTTATTTTGAGAAAGAAAGAGTGAGAGAGAACATGAGCGAGCGGGGGAGGATCAGCAAGAGAGAGAGGAAGAGAGAGAGAACCCCAAGCAGGCTCCACACTGTCAGCGCAGAGCCTGATGCAGGGCTTGATCTCACGAACCGGGAGATCACGACCTGAGCCAAAGTCAAGAGTTAGATGCTTAACTGGCTGAGCCACGCAGGCACCCTGTCTTTTCATATCTTTTACAGTGGTTTTTTTTTTTTTTCTCCAATCACAAAAATGATATATACTTTTTTGCAGAAAATTTAGACGATCAGGTGACGAGCAAGCAAGCAAACATGTCAGTAAATAAAATGTATCCACAGTCCCCCTACAGAGATAAGAATGCAATTAACACCTTAAGAATATGTCCTTTTTTTTTAAATTAAAAAAAAAAGTTTATTTCTTTTTGAGACAGAGAGAGACAGAGCATGAATGGGGGAGGGTCAGAGAGAGAGGGAGACACAGAATCGGAAGCAGGCTCCAGGCTCTGAGCTGTCCGCACAGAGCCGGACGCGGGGCTCGAGCTCACAGACCGCGAGATCATGACCTGAGCTGAAGTCGGACCCTTAACCCACTGAGCCACCCAGGCACCCCAAGAATATGTCCTTTTTTAAAAAAATTTTTAAGTTTTTTCATTCTAAGGTTTTTTTTTAAATTTATTTTTGAGAGAGAGAGAGGGAGAAGCAGGCTCCAGGCTCCGAGCTGTCAGCACAGAGCCTGCCGCGGGGCGCGAACCCACGAACCGTGAGATCGTGACCTGAGCTGAAGTTGGACGCTTCACCAGCTGAGCCGCCCAGGCGCCCCAAGAGTATTTCCTAATAGACATATTAAGAGCGTGCACGCGCACGCACATGCATATATATAAACACATTTATGCCCCCTCCCCACTGGAACTGCGTTGTGTATTTTTATACTGCTTTTTCCACTTAATATTCTTCTATGAACATTTTCCCATGCCATTAAACATTCCCTGGGATCAATAATTTTAAATGACTGTAATATATTGTATCAACAGACCTTGGCATGTTTCGCCGTTTCCGTGTAGCTGACCATTCAGGACGCCTGTCTGCCCTTCATTACGAGTCATGAGGCCATGACCATCCTCGCACGAGTCCTCTTTGCATACGTGTTTGGTTCCCGGAAATCGCCCCGGAGGCCCGCACGGTGGGAAACATTTTCATCACAGCTTGAATAGGTGGGGGGGGGGGGGGGGGGTCTGGTTTTGATTATGGGACCTCATGCATATGGAGATGAGAGCGACACTTTACGAGTGAAACTACAAGGCCCTGCAGCCTCCCCAGCAGGTAAAACACCTTTTGGGGCTCAGGTGTCCTCCGAGGACTTGTGGCTGCACTCAGCTCACGCGGGAAAATAAGGAGTTGTGTTGTCACGCTTAGGGGGGCCGGTGTGGGGCCCGACAGTGAGGCTGGGGTTGGTTCTAATGAGAGGAACCAGGTGCCCAGGCGCATCCGGGAGGTAGAAACCTCTGGAATGAGACACCCACTCAGGGGTTTTGGTCCTGAACGCAGGGGTGTGGCCAGGAACGGCTCGGCGGAGCAGGAGCGCCAGTGCCCAGATGCTCGGTTCTTTTTTCAGCTTTGTTGGGCTTGGTGATCCTGTCTCCTGGATGATTTCCTCATTTCACTTTTCCGTCCTCTTTCTTTGGGATGTGGGGCCCTGGATTAATGCTCTTTGTCTTCTTTATTTCTTTCCTTTTTTTTTTTTATCTCTTTATTTTTGGAGGTTTCCTCAAATATGTGCCTATACCCCCTACTGAATTTTAGATCTCCGCTTTCATTCATATTTTGCGCTTTGCAAGAGCTCTTTTCTCTTTTCTTCCTTCCTTTCTTTCTTTCTTTCTTTCTTCTCTTTCTTCCTCTTTCTTTCTTTCTTTTCTTTCTTTCTTTCTTTCTTTCTTTCTTTCTTTCTTGTAGTTTCTGTCTATATGATACTTTACACTTTATAAATTGCCTTCCCAGAGGCTTCCTTTTGATTCCTAAGCAACCAAGTCAGGCAGGGGCCATATTACAAGTCCTATTTAAGAGGAACAAAAAACTAGTGTTGGCCAAGGTGTGGGGAAGGCTTTATGGATGAGCCACGACTTAGGTAGGGATTTGTTGTGCCTCCAGGTGATAGAGACAAGGAAGGGCTCACCCAACTCGTTATCTTTTTGGTTTGCTCAAAATGAACATCCTTTCTTAGCAGGAAGAGAGCCTAGACTGAGTTTTTGAGAGCAAGGGGACTTTACTGGGTTCTAATGGAAACATGTTTGTACTAAAATCAAGTAATTACTTCTTTTCTTCCTTTACTAAGTAAAGAATCTTTTTACTAAAAGAAATACGCGATGGCTTGTTTTAGGGCAAGAACCTTCCATCCCCTGCCCACCAGCTAATTCCACTGAGAGCTGACTGCATTTTTATGAACTAAAAATACAGTATGATAGGTGTAGAATAGAGTCCTAGAATTTGGGGGGTTTCTTTGGATTCTCTTTTACTAAAGTATCTTTTGTAAATGAAATGAAGCTTCCCCCCCCCCCCCATCATAAAGGATTAAAAGGACAATGCATTCTCATTGTAAAAGACTCAGACAATATGAAATACAGTAAAAAAGAAAGTAACTTCATCTCTAATCGGTCACATCCACTTCCAGTAATGGCAGATGAGGTCATTTGGATCAATTCGCTATCGGTGGGCGTCTACAAAAGCCAGACAAATATGAAGGAAAAAAAAGTCTTCCTGAAGCCATCAGAGAATTAACAAGACAGGAGGAAGACAGAAATGCAGAGGTGAGATCGCTGTGTGGGGGTATTTTCCCCTGGAGGCTCTGATGAGCCCAGGAAGGGGATAAGAGCTAAGGAAAGAGCTAAGCAGCTTTGCTTGGGTAGAAGAACCCAACTCCGAGTCCAGAAGGTGATAAAGACCCAGAACTTGCTAAATAGTAGGATGTGATGCCTGTTGCCCACCCTGAGAGCAGCAGTCCCAGGATGTCAAGCCACTACATGGTTTGCAGATACTGGGGTCGCCAAGAAACACGCGACTCACACAACCCCGGGCTTGAAGAATGCTTTCTCTGTGTGCGGGTCCCCCATGGCCAAAATCTCTTGTCCTGCAGTTGATGAAGGATAACGGTCTGCAGGCGAAAGACCGGGCTCCCTCTCAGCCGGGAACAGAGAGGGGGATCGCCGGGTGCCGTGCAACACACACAATCAGAACAAAGAAACACACATCAAAGCTGGAACAGGGAAGGATATTCCCAAACAAGGCACGCTGCCCAGCCCAGACTCGGAGGGCTCCTGGTGTCCTGTAAGGAAACCTTCCAGGCTCAAGGCCACGTTCGTGGGACTGTTGAGACGCATGGCTTTCTCAACACTAAGGGTGGCAGCACTGAGTGGCTGTGGTCTTGAAATAGAGACAAAGGAGACGTAAGCCAGCCCTTTATCTCAAGGAATCTCAGCGGCCAGTCGTGACAGAACGGGCTTAAAAACCACGATTGATAAAACGGACCTGACATACATAGAAAATTGCACCTGACAACTGCTGATTGTATGTCTACTTTAAGCTCGTATGGGACGTTCACAAACTAAAATGCAATCTGGAAAAAAACTACTTATGTCTTCAATTTTTTTAAAAACGGTTTATTTATTTTTGAGAGAGACAGAGCATGAGCGGGGCAGGGGCAGAGAGAGAGGGAGACACAGAATCCGAAGCAGGCTCCGGGCTCCGAGCTGCCAGCACAGAGCCCAACACGGGGCTCGAACTCACAGGCCGCGAGATCATGACGTGAGCCGAAGTCGGATGCTTAACCGACTGAGCCACCCAGGCACCCCAAAACATTTTTTAAAAACTTATATTGCGAACATCATTTTATAGAAGTACAGAATTCATGATATCTATATCTATATCTATATCTATATTTAAAAGTTTATTTATTTATTTTGAGAGAGAGAGAGAGAGCAAGCACACACATGCGAGCAGCCATGGGGCAGAGACAGAGAATCCCAAACAGGCCCTGTGCTGTGAGCACAGAGGAGACTTTATGGTATAGTTTTAAGGATACAGCTGTCTATAGTAGTATCGTAGAGGGTGATATAAAGTGGGTCTCTTGGCACTTTTTAAAAAATATTTACGTATTTTTGGGAGAGTGCAAGAGTGGGAGGGACAGAGAGAGGGGGACAGAGGGTCCGAAGTAGGCTCTGTGCTCACAGGCTGACAGCAGTGAGCCCAAGGTGGGGCTCGAAGTCATGAACCCTGAGATCATGATCTGAGTTGGAGTCTGACGCTCAACCAAATGAACTATCCAGGTGCCCTGGCACCTTTTTTTTTTTTTTTTTTTTTTTTTTAATTTGCAAGGCACGGTGTGAGGATGTTTCGCACTGTTACATTTGCCAGAACGTTTGGTCGCCCACCGTTCTGTTCGTCCTCATCTAGGCCTTCCTGACTTATCTCAAACTCAGTACAAGGGTCTTATCTGCAGAGTTTTCTCCTGGCTTCCTCTTGGAATCTCAGCCCTCACCAGCTAGACCTTAGTTGGGTTGAAGGTTGGGGAGAGCCAAGGGTTTGGGTTAAGGACACCCTTCTCCCCCAGTTCTTTATTGGAGTAATATGTACATGTGATTACGTATATAGATGTATATATTACTTCGTGTGTTTAAAGAATTAAAGTGTTTCAAGGGTTTATACATGACAAAACCATAGTATCCTGCTTCATCTTTTCTGTGCATAAATTCTTCCTTCTCAGAGCAGCTTCGAACTCCTTAAGCTATTTCTACTGGTGGGTGTAATAAATAATATGCTTACACTGCAATCTACGCAAATTTTTATTTTAGACATTATATTTGGACTTTGGACTATATAGGTGAGGGTCAACTCATTCACAATTTCACCCCCACTCTTACCTTTTCTTCTTTTCTTCCCAGATCTTGGTATCTTTTTCCTTTCTTCCTTATTCTTTACCCTTACGCCGTATTTGTTTGGTGTTCCATCAGTTATAGACAATATCTTGCAACTGTTCGTAAGTAAAATAAAAGTATTTGTTGTGCTGTTCTTAACCCCTAGCTCTCCTCTCCACCTCTACCCAGAGCTTCTGCCACCTGTACTTTATTTATTTATTGCCACTTATACTTTAAAGTTTTACCAAGTTGAGGTTGATTCCACTTATATTGCATTCCAGAAATGTAATTGTATTGTTTGCGCCTTATCTACAGGTCAATTCTCAAAAACAAAAGTTGAAAAACAATGTTTACATTATTGTAACTATGCTAATATTATTCACCCTGAAACAGGTACGATAATAATACTTTTTTTTTTTTGGTACTTTTTGTTTTTCCTGGATTTCAAATTGCCTCTCATTTTTTTCTTGTATCATTTGCCTTTCTAATATCTTCAATTTTTTTTCTGTCCTCTGTATCTGATTACACATTGTATTAATTTTATTTGCCCCCAGATCTCTTTCCAGGGGACTTATGTTCTTGTTCACTATCTGAACTACATGTCTCCTAGGCCTGGGATTTCCTGTCACTGCTCTCTTGGGCTGGTTCCACTGGTTTCTTTCCTTTTCTTTTTAAAAATTTTTTAACTTTTTATTTAGTTTTGAGAGAGAGAGAGAGAGAGAGAGGAAGGACAGAGAGAGAGGGAGACACAGAATCAAAAATAGGCTTCAGGCTCTAACCTGTCAACACAGAGCCTGATGCGGGGCTCGAACCCACAAACCACGATGTCATGAACTGAGCTGAAGTCAGGCACTTAACTGATGAGCCACCCAGGAGTTCCAGGTTCCACTGGTTTCTATTTCCCCTGTTCCCCTTTTTTGGCAACTTTTAAGCTGGATCACTATTTTACTTATTCATGTTTGATCACTGATTTGCCTTAGTTGAAAATCACATTGCCTAAGAAATTTGAAAATATCTCATAATTGTTTTCTAGCGTTTACTAATGTTAACGAGCATTTGGGTATTAGTGTGCTCATTCTTGGTAGGGAAAGCGTTTTATTCTTTCTTTCAAAGTTTTGAATATTCTTTTCACCCTTTGTCTTCTAAAATAATGAAATACAAGGTGTGTCTTTAATAAAAGCTTAGGACTCTTTTCAATCTTGATTATTGTGCCGTTTGGATCTGGAAGATATATTTACGTTATTTCTTTGATGATCTCTCCCTCTACTCTCTTTTTCAAAATCTCATTAACCAGATGTCAGGCTTTATCAATGGTGCCACCAGGTCTAATCTGTTCTCTTTTATTTTTAATCTCTTAGTTTTTCAATTTCCTCTTTTTAAAAAATTTATTTGACTTCAAGTCCAGGTCTTCTTTAAGAGTCTTAATTTGCATTTTTATTTTTAGAAGTTTACTTTATATTAATTTTTATTAACATCCATTTAACGTTTATTAACATTAAGTATCTATGAAAGAGTTAAGTAGGAAAACTAGTTGTCGGGGCGCCTGGGTGGCTCAGGCGGTTGAGCGTCCGACTTCGGCTCTGGTCATGATCTCACGGTTCGTGGGGTTTGAGCCCCGCGTCGGGCTCTGTGCTGACAGCTCAGAGCCTGGAGCCTGGTTTAGATTCTGTGTCTCCCTCTCTCCCGGCCCCTCCCCAGCTCACGCTCTGTCTCTCTCTGTCTCTCAAAAATAAATAAACATTAAAAAGAATTAAAAAAAAAATTTGTGAGTCTTTTTCAAACCTTATTTAATCATGGCAACTTTTCTCTTACTTGAACCTTAAGGGGATAGCACTGTGCAGAGCAAACGTTTGGAAATGAAATCGCCAAAGAATTTGAGCTTGGGCTCCAAAACCCTAAACTAGGCTAGGAGCTAGGGTCCTAAACCCTACTTTAGGATCTAGAAAGAGGCTAATTCTCCTTGCCCCACTGCTTCGCCCCCCAACCGTCCCTAGAAAACCAGCCTTAAAATCATCTGCTTTCTGTTGGTAGTGATTTCCAGAATGGAGGGGTATGCAGATTGGAGGGGAACAGCAAACTAAGAGAGTGTGTGTCCAACAGAGGGACTAGACGGAAGAATTTAGGGTTTAAAAAAAAATGTGTATAGTGAAGTATCTTAAAATACTAGCTGTAGTCCTCTCTGCATTTCTTGGAAGGGGAGTCACTCCCCAGTCAACGTTCCTCTTCATCTAGAGGAGGACGATGGCTGCATTTAAAAATAAGTTTGTCGAAATCCCTTTGGGGGAAGTATTCTCAGGCTGTATGATCCTGGGGAGGCTGACCCCGTCTTCGCTCTAGAACGGCCATGTGACCCCTTCCGGCTGATGAGAATCAGCTATGGGAACTTTTCAGGAACTTTTGAGAAAAGAGACATTATTTTTTTGGCCTAAACGTCCAGCTCTTTGGACAATGCAACCTTAGGGCGACAGATGCCTTTTTTGCCACCTCTTTTGGAGAACGCTGCCTGAAAATGTGGCCCACGCAAAGGAAAGCAGAATCATGAGACAGAAGATTGCAAGTTTCCGGGGTCTTCCTTGGAAACCCCAGATCGGCCTTGCCTCATCCATCAGCTCCGTCTCTGGACTTCTCAGCTATTGAGGAAATACGTTGTTTTTAGGTTTCGGCTCCTTGAGAATGGGTCCTTCTCCAGTGAGAAGAATCCAGTCTAATAGAAGCTACTTAGCTTCATAGGCTTTTAAGATTCACCGGGAATGTAATAACAGTGCCTGTTCCATTGTTAAAACTCACCAACGGTTAGTTTCCATTTCCACACCGGCTTTTCCCCAGGAGAGAATGTTCTAGAACATGGCGAGGCCAACTAAAGAGAGAGCAAGAATTCAGAAGTGCAGGTAAGCTCTTATCCCAGGACCCCTAACGTTCCGGGACCCTGGGATGGAACTGAGAGGAAAGTAGCTGGCTGAGTTTGCTCAGGGTGTCGAATGTGGGATCCTGACTCCAAACACACGCATCCTCATATCTACACACGCGAGCTCACATGCATGGTCTTGCACACAAACACGTATACCCACACTCACACAAATTCACACACACACATGCCCATGCACGCAGACTCCCGCACGCACACACTCGCACGCTCGCATACGTACACACATCTGCTCATACACCCACGCACGTGCACATGCGTACTCACACACGCGTGCTCGTGCACACACCGGGACCGTGGTCTCCAAGCTCCAAACTGGAGGCCTGTTTGCAGACAGCCAGATAGCACGGCCTGTGCAATTCCCGCCTCCTTGGAAGGGAGCCTGGGGGGGAGGGGGGGAGGGGCAAGGAGGCAGGGCAGTGGGGGGAGGGTATCCAGGTCCCTGCAGTTTCCCTTATTACAGGGAAAGGAGGAGCGTAGTGACTGGGAGGAAAAATCGGGCAGAGTTGTGGTTTTGCGCGGGGGGGGGGGGGGGGGGGGGACCGAGCGCTGTGTGAACTTTGGTTCCATTGCTGAGAAATAAACAGGCCGGGGCAGCGGAGAGGAGGGGAGCGAAAGGGAGTGCGTGCGGGCGCAGCTTGAGTTTTCCCTGGAGGCCTTTGGGGCACCAGCAGTTGGCGCAGGCAAACCTCTGCGGGCGGGTAGCGTGTTGCCAGTGACCGTGGGCTCTGGGGGCGCCCTGGTGCGAGCCCCGTGCTCCGCGCAGCTCTGCGTCCCCTGCGGCATCGCCTCCCCCAACTGCATTCAGGCCTCAGCTCCGTGCACCACAGACGGGCCTACTGTGGTCATTTGGTACCAAGGGACCACGTCTTGAATTGTCCCCTCCCCTAGCACATTAGCCGCCTTACAGCCTTAAAGCGCTCTTCAGGACCCGAAAGGGTCATGCTTGCTGGTGTACGTGTTCTCTGCTTCCGTCCACCAGAAGGTAAGCTCCTCAGGGTCAAGGACTGCCTTCCTCCCCCCCCCCCCCCCCATCACTCTGAGCCGCTGGCGCTCCGAGAACGCAGTGTGTTTGTTGACCGACCCGCTGTGTAGACTGGGGATTGGGAAGCGGGGAGTTAATGAACTTCATTCTCCGATCGATCGAAGGCTCTGAGGTGCAACAAAACCAAACCCTCTTTAACGCGTTTCGGAAACAGAGAGTGCACCCTGCTGCGGGGGTGATGGTTCATTTTACGTGTGGACTTGGCAGTTGACAAAGCCCTGCTGCTGACCAGTTATTCGGTCAAACACCAACATCCATAGAAGATGCCATGAAAGGTTTTTTTTTGGGGGGGGGGGGTGGAAGGTTTTTTTTTTTTTTTTGATGTGGTTAACATTTAAATCAGTACACTCTGAGTGAACAAAACAGATCACCCTCGATAATGTGGGTGGGCCTCGTCCTATCAGTTGAAGGTCCCCAAAGACGGAAGTTTCCTGAAAAAAATAATTCTCTTCAAGCCTGCAATTCTGTATATTGCAGAAATTACCTGAATTTCTGGCTGACCAGCTGCCCTAACGACTTCAGGCTTGCCGGTCCTCACAATTATATGAGCCAATTCCTTAATGTCAATCTCCCTCTTTATTTCGAAGAAACATAATATATTTACAAATATAAATCAGTATACAGGGTAAGTATAAGTTAACATACTTGAACATTTCCCCAAACACACAGATATACATCTTTGATTCTTTGGTTCTATTTCTCCGGAAAATCCTACAAACACAAGGGATTAGAGCATAATAGTAATTACCACCATTTCCTTGAAAGTTGCCCAGTGACAAACACCATGTCACGTGCTTTAATTCTGTTATGTTATGTAATCCTCACCACACCCTAAAAAGCAGGCATTATTATTGTTCTTACTTGACTGTGTGGAAACAAGGCCCAGAGAGGTTAGGTAACGGAGCCAACATCACACAGCTGTAGCCAACCGTGGAGTCAATATTCACATCTGAGTCTGCCTGATACAGAAACATACGCTCTTTGGCCCCAGGCGACACTGAACCATGGGCATGAAATGGAACCGGCTCTTGCCTTTGAGGGGGCTTCTGGTGTCTTACAGGGAGATATAGACAGAAATAATTATAAGGTACAAGGTACAAATGGATAAGATAGCAGATGAGCCGTATGGAATTTCACAGGAGAGACAGGTTGATTCTGGCCTCTGCGGATCGTTCAAAGCTTAACACGTAATAGGTTCAGTGTCTGGGCTCTGAAGAATAGATGGGAAAGAAATAGGTAATATTAAATGCCATAATATGCTTTATTTAGCCTCGTATATCCAAAATATTATCATCTCCGCAGGTAGTCTCTCTAAAAATCATCAGTGAGGTCTTTTCACGTCCTTATGCAGAGTTCCCTCCGTCCTCGATGTTGCCTGAGCTGCGCGACTCCAACATCCCGCCGATGGTCTGGGGGCCCGGAATCCTCGGAACTGTCCCCACCCCCGCCGGTGTGGTTAGATAAGCGACTGGAACCCGCCATTGGGTGGGTGGCGGATGATCTGTTATTATATACTCGGTGCTTCCCTAATTGCTCTAATGAGCTGGAAGTCTGGAGGGGGAATGACAAAGATTTACAGCTTTTACTTGGGAAACCTACCTCGTATCAAGGGAGGAATTAACTGGACCAGGCATGACTCAGTCCAGCGGCTGCTGATAGCAACTAACAAAGACCACAAAAGCCTTTGGCGCTTAGAACCAAGCACTACCACGGTGCCTTCCTGGCCACTGTTTATTTTAGATTGTGGCCATCCAGGGGGCCCACTCGATACGTGTCAGACAAGCTAACAAGACAGGTCCTTGGGAGGAATGAGAAGGTACCAGATTGTCATGGGGGAGACGGGTGGGCAAGTAGGTCTGGACTAATTCGCATGTTGGATTGCTGGATACTTTATCTAGGGCAGAACTGCTGGAGACTTCTCCGACACACCTCAGTTTCTAGGACCGCCCCCCCCCCCCCCCCGACCTTCCCCAAGCCTCCTCATCCACTCCTGGTTCCTTCCTTAATTGCTCTCAGAGTCCCTCTGTTGGGTCTCTGGGCTGTCCACTTGAACGATTCACCTTCAATGTCAAGTTTCGATCTTTTACTTCTCCAAGTGTTTCTCTCCCCCCTTCGTCCTGGTCTCCCTGATCTCCGTTCGGCTTCCTTCTCTTCCCACTCGCTTTCAGCTTTCCACGACATCCATTTAAAATTGCGATTCTCCTTTATTCACGGAGGCACATGATGGGTGCGGCTCTTTTCCCAGGATCCCTTATTTTGTTTCCCTTATGCTGCTGCTTACATTTTCTCCCCCGCCCCACCATTTGCTCTGTTTCTGTAACTTTTATTACACCTTCCCTTCACCTTTTGCTTTCCAGCTGTCCTTTGATTAAAAAAAAATCAATATAGGGGCGCCTGGGTGGCTCAGTCGGTTGAGCATCCGACTTCAGCTCAGGTCATGATCTCACGGTTTGTGGTTCGAGCCCCGCGTCGGGCTCTGTGCTGATGGCTCGGAGCCTGGAGCCTGCTTCGGATTCTGTGCCTCCCTCTCTCTCTCTCTCTCTGCCCCAACCCCACTCATGTTTTGTCTCTCAAGAATGAATACACGTTAAAAAAATTTTTTTTTAAAAATCAATATAAAAAGTTCTCCCTAGCACAATGGAACTTATACTAGATTGTCTCCCCCCACCCCCAAATGAAAATGTCCTCAAAGGAGCGGAAGACCCTTACTAGGATTTGAACCATGATGCTACAGGGGTCAGCACAGCTCACTGGAAATGTGACTTTTGGAACCAATTTTTTTGTATTGGTCTTTTTTTTTTTTTTTTTTTTAAACTTGTCAGAAATGAAGCAATGCCAAAGGCTTTAAGCCTCAGAATTAGGAATGGAAGAAAAGAAGGTATATAATTGGGATTCTCTTGTTGACATCAGTGCTGTCACAAAGCCAAAGAATTTTCCATAGTTCTCCAGGGGATTGTTTTCCCAAACCACAAGCACGGTCCGCACAGAGAACTCTGCTCTGGACCAGCCTGCATCAATCACCCCACAAAACACACTGATTAGACTGGGGCTCCCTCCCTCCCTCGGCATCATCCCCAAACACAAGGGGAAACGCTAATAGCCCCAGCTCCCTTCTCAATAATCCAATTTGGATCAATTGGCCATATTATCATTCAAAGCCTTCTTTAACCTCTTATACTCAACTCACAGGGGCTCCAGGGATAACGCGTTCCATATGGCACGAAGTGGCTGAGTCCACCCTCATTTTTTTAGAGGAGGTCCAAAGTGTGCTGCTGCAGCCAGGCAAGGGTCTTCCGGCCTCCAGGCGCCCTCCGGGGACGGCCACCCAGCTGCCCTGTCCCGAGGGGGCGCTGCCCCAGCCGCGGGAAGGAACATTCCTTTCTCAGTGGACTGGGCAACCTGATGGGAATCCCGGAGCTGAGTTTTTCCAGCACTGTCTTCACAGTGGTCTGCAGCCAGGCTGCACCCGTCTGCCTTCATGGGGACACTGGGGTGCCGTGAAAAGGCCCTGGGGTTTGCCGAGGCCTCTTGTTCTCATCCCTGCTCTGTTCTTTACTGGCCGTGGGAACCCCAGCAAGTCATTGGATCTTTCTAGCCTCGGTGTCTCGTCTGGAAAATGGACGTAACACCTGCCCCAATGCCTTCTCACAGCATCTGCGAGGAGCAAATGAGATAAGAGAGTGCTTTGAAAATGGTAAGGTGCTGCGCAAAAGCACGCTTAGTATTGTGCCCACAGTCCTTTGGGAAGGTGGCTGTAGGAACATGATGGGTTGAAAGCCCAAGGCTCGCCGTTGGTGTGCACCTTTCCACCTTGGGTCTTGGGCACGTGAACTCTCTTGCCTCTCTCTTCTTGGCCACTCACGGGCCTTCCAGGTGGCTTTTTCACTCCTGGGGACCTCTTTTTTCACTTGCAGTGTGGGCTGGACAAGTCTACCAAAGGCTGGTATTTCAATCCAGAATGGGGTATGTCTTCGCCTTCTCCGAGACACTGTGTTTCTGACCTGCGTGCTTGCATCCTGTGGGTCGGGAAGGATTGAAAGCAGTGAAGAAGGGATGGGCTCATTCCAACAGCGACATCTTCAGAGAAGCTTAGCAGCAAAGGCTGGCCAGCACATCCGCTTGAACAGAGATGGGAAAATCGCGTGCGAGGGAGAAACTCGGGCACATCGCACGGTTAGCGGGCGTCGAATTCTCGGCAAACGCCTCCCTTCTTTGTGGAGCGTTGCTTTGTGTTCATCATACTACCTTCCTTTAATATTTCGTGTGTTTCACGCATGCTAGCGTGTTACGCATATTAGCTCTCTCGGTCCGGCAACCTGCGGGGTTCGTGGTATCGGGTCTTCCGTTTTGCAGATGGGGAAACCGAGGTGCAGAGAGGTGAGGTGACTTCCTGAGGTCACCAAGCAGTGATGCCAGGATCCCAAGCACTACTGTGTTTCTCTAAAGCTCAGGTGGTTAACCAAAGAGAAGGGGGGATGTTAGCCATGAGTCTTCGGCTTTAAGTAGTGACACCTGCTTGACGCTACTGTGCCTTCTAAACTGGAAGAGAAATGACTCAAGGAGTATTGCCAACAGGGGAAGGACCATATTCATGCCGGCAACTAGGAAACCCTCTGGAAACACGCTGAAACATTGAGGAATCCTTCCAACGTAGGGTTTGATGGGACTGGAGGGCTCAGGAAGTGGCAGGAAGCTTGAACACACCCCATTTGCCCCTGGGGGGTGCAGCCAGGTGGGAGTTTAGTCCACACAACCGGCAGAAAGCCACCGGACGTGAGGTTCTGCATTTCCAGCAAACTCCCAGATGCTGCCGATGCTGCTGATTCCCAAGGTTCTTTGTTCCAGAAGGAGGTTCGAAGACTTAGAACGCCCCAAGCCCGAAGGGCACTGCACCCCCGAGGCACCTGCCAGCCGTGACTCTTCCCCCTGCCCTTCTGTAGGCTTGGGCTGGCCTGGGCCCGGCTCTCCTTCTGGACGAGTCTGTGTTAAGATCGGGTCCACAGGAGAGGGGCTCCAGCAGGCCCCATTGTAGGGACCTGTTGCCCTGGTCCTGGTCTGCTCCCTGGGCACCCCAGGACCATGCTCTGCTTACAGGACAGTCTGCGTCACCCACAGTACACTTCTCACCTCTCACGTTGCTTCTCTCTCTAGCCGGTCTCGCTCCAGCCCCATATCCAGTAAGGATCCAACGGGGCAAACGTATAGAAGGAGCAGTTGACTCACTATGGCAAGGTAGCTTAAATCCAGATGTCCAAGGGCACTTGGGTGGCTCAGTCGGTTGAGCTTCGGACTTCGGCTCAGGTCATGATCTCGCGGTTCATGAGTTCGAGCCCCGCATCGGGCTCTGCGCTGACAGCTCGGAGCCTGGAGCCTGCTTCGGATTCTGTGTCTCCCTCCGTCTCTGCCCCTTCCCAGCTTGCATGCTCTGACTCCCTCTCTCAAAAATAAACATTAAAAACAATCCAAACGTCCAAAATTTAGGTGGGCTATCACCTGGTTTCTTTTGACAAGGCAAACTAGCAGCTTTAATCACAGAATAGAGAAAACAAAAGGAGTTTTTTTTTGCCGAGAGGCAGAGAATGAAGCCAGAGTGCCCTCATGTGAATTTTGGCATGGGTGTTTGCTGTTTTCATTTGCCTAATCAAATTCTATTCCTGCTTATTCAGTAGGGATTTCGTTTGCCTGATGTGGTTTTATAAGAAGCAAGAGAAGTGGTTTAAGGAGGAAACGAAAAACAGTTCGTTTTTAATACCTTATCTTGATTTATTTGTAATGACTGTAATTCGTTTTGTTTTGTTTTGTTTTTCACGCATTTTTGTTTTCTCAAAAGCCCAAAATAAATTTGAGAACTCGGACATTAGGTAGCCCGGATCGGTTCAGGGTAGATTCTTTCTGGATGCCGTAGTCAGTCAGGGTGTATCTAGCTTCTGCTCCCCGGGGGGCGCGGGGAGGGGGCCCAGACATCCTGGATCTTTGCCTTAACATTGTCGGTTAGGGTCACCGTGTGCAACTTCCAGAATGATATCTTATTAGCCCAAGTGAATCACAGTAATGAGGTCTCAGTTAGGTTTTATATTGTGCCCGGCCTCCTGCCAAAACTCAAACAGATACGACTAAAGATACAATTGCGTCAACAAAACCAGCATGTGCACGTTTTGAAGCGTTCGCCATTGGGGAATCCGAATGAGTCTCTCACGTTTGCTCCGGATGATGGGACTCTACCTCTAATTACTTATTCCACAGAGGTTGGGAGAAGGAGACCCCGAATGAGGAAGCGGATGTATAATAATCGGCTTGCGGATTTGCTCACTGTGATTTGGTACAATATTAACATCCGTTTATGTTTCTTGAGTGTTTGCCCGGACTGTGTTTTCTCAGCAGGGTGGATGGGGACGTTGATGGGATCTTGGAGTGCCCGGCTGGATTTGGGAGTTGGAGCCGCTATAAATGTGGACGTTTGCTTGGATCCCTGGCGAACGAGTGAAAGATCGCCAAGAGTAATAAGGCTTCAGCGGAATTTCCTCACTGATTGGCACAGCTCGTTAAGAGGAGAAACAAAACAAGAGATGCCCTTGGGAGAGGCTGGGGGATGGGGTGGTCAGATCATGGAGGTGGGGGCCGTGGCTGAAAGGAATGTGGCTTTCACACAATTAGGTGTTTTGAAGGAAGACAGAGCCTGGACACAGTCGAATAATTTTGGCTAATTGAGATTTGCATGGGTCAAAGACCAGAGGTCTTGCTGCCGTTAAGACAGGATGACATCCGTTCTGGATCTCTGGATGAAGAGTGGCCCGTGTGTGTGTGTGTGTGTGTGTGCGCCTCGGGACAGTGGTGAGGGGTGCCTCCCTGACAAAGGATGGCTTTCATGGGAGGTGCCTTTCCACCCTGCTGCTGGCGGGTCTGATGGCCCCCAACTGACCTAGTGGAGTCACATCCAGTAAGGGCCACCACCCTTCTTCTCTGGGAGTGGAAACTAATGAGGCATCTGGAGGTGCTCACCCTTCTGTGTTTAGGAAGTGAGAAAGGCTGACCACTGCTTTAAGCGAGTATGACTCTCCGTCTACAATGGACATTCCAACTCCTGGTTCTACATCGGACTCAAGCCCTGCCCCCCTCCCCACCCACGCCCTTTATACTCTAGTGATGGGAAATTCGTTCACAGTCTTTTGAGATGTTCTTTGCCCAGGGTGGCGCTAAGGGACCAGCAAGGCGTCTGCCGGGTCCTATGGCACCTTTGTGCCTTTTGGAAAAAAGAAGTCCCCTCCTCCAGGCGGAGGTACGCCCTGCCCTGTGCTGTGTAGCTTGGCGGGCTAAGTGCAGGCTGGGTTTTAGCTACCGCTGGCCCCAGTGGCTGGGGCCCGGGGCACTCTTGTGGGGGCCACCGCTCTTGTGATCGTACACGGTCACCCTGGATACCTGGTCTGAAGTGGCAGCAAGGTGCAGGGAAGTCCTTAGACTCGTGGACCGTGAGGTCCACTGAGATACCCCCTGTCCATGCTCCCAAACCCCCTTCGGGTCCTATGACCAGAGACCTTCTGTACCACACAGGTGCCTCCTCTGAGTTCTGGCCTCCTTGGTGGCTGGCCACACAGACTCAAGTCCAGGCCCTTGAAGAAGGCGCACACCTCTTCCTCTGCAGGGGACCATCCAACCCTCCGTTCTCCCACTTGCTGGACTTTCTTCTTCCCTCCTTTGAGACACAGCATAATCTTGTCCACACCCTGATACAAGATAGGAAGAACCACGGCGCTGGTTTTTCCGCTTTCTAGAAAGTGCAAGACGCAACCCTGGCTACCGAGTAGAAAGGGAAGGGAAGAAAAAATATGCAGAAGACAGTCAAATTAATATTTCAATACACCCTTCTGCTAAATTTACCCCAAACGCGAAATCTCTCTAAGGGAATGATGGAGGGACACCTGTGCTCCCTGGAGAGAAATGAGTGGAGAGTGGCTTTCTAAGTTGCCCGGGCCTCCTTCAGGTCTCGAAGGACATTTTAAAAAATATTTATTTATTTATTTTTAGTTTATTTATTTATCTTGGTGAAATAGAGAGCAAGTGGAGGAGGGAGCGAGGGAGAGAGAGAAAGAGAGAGAGTGATAAGGAAAAAGATGAAGACAGGGAATCCCAAGCAGGCTCCTTGCTGTCAGCGCAGAGCCCTATGCGGGGCTCGAACTCACAAACCATGAGATCACGACCTGAGCTGAAACGAAGAGTCGGACGCTTAATAGACTATGCCACCCAGGAGCCCCCCGAAGGACACTTATAAGTGGTTCACAGCTATGTCAGCAGGGTTGGGAAAACACAAGTCCCTGGGGAAATCTCATCTGTATTCCACAAACTTACTAACTTAACGTTATTATTATTATTATTAATTTCTCAAGATGGATCAGGACCATTGTGGGATCGTCTGAAGGACCATATGGGACTCCTTCAAAAATCCAAAAGAGCTGAGTTTCTGTCAGATGGCGTGGACGGAGGGAGGGGGCATGTAAAACATGGCTCTGCCATTGACTTGTGTGGCCTGGGGAAGACCCCTCCATGAAGGGCACGTTGGGCTAGAACTGGCTGATTTCAGGCACGTCTCCCCATTGCTGTCGTAAAGATGTCCTCGTGTGAAAGTCATTGTGTACTCAAGGGAAGAGTGGGAGAAGCTGAAGAGGTAATGTGAGCCAAGGGTTGGCTTTCCAGTCTCATTTTTTCCCTCTCTGTTCCTTCCTTGCTCTCATCCGTCCTTCCTCGCATCTCATCCATTTTTCTCCTTTATTCTCTTGGTCTCGCTCCCTCCTTCTCCCATTCATCCTTGTTGGTATTTCCTCCTTCATTTCCCCTTTGTTTGTACTCCCTTCGTGTTTACTACGATCTGTATCAACCGAATCGGATCTTCTAAGCTCTGACCCTCAACGTAGCCAAGTTGAAGGTCATCCGTATCCATCTCAGTGCAGAAAGCGCAGTCGTGCCAAAATTTGAAATGGTTTTAAAATTAATACGTAATCCTCTGGGGCACCTGGGTGGCTCAGTGCTCCGTGCTGACGGTGCAGAGCCTGCTTGGGATTCTCTCTTTCTCCCCGTCTCTCTGCCCCACCTCCCCTGCGTGCTCTCTGTCTCTCAAAATAAATAAATACACATGAAAGAAAATACGTAATCCTCAAATACGGTTTTCTCAGAGGGTCTCATGGGAGAGGGTTTCCTCCCTCTTGCACTAAAACTAGCCTGTGGAGGAAATGACCTTGGGGTGTCATTAACCTCTGAAATGGATGTCAAGCAGGAGATGTTTGGCTGACGGAGGACAAGGCTACTCTGTGGGAAATACCTCATTGCCTTCATATTAGACGTGAGATGCCACGAGATGGACATATTATGAAAATAATACCTGGCTGACATGTCGCTGTGATTACACATATGTTCATAGGTAGACCTGAGTCAATTTAGGGTCATTAAAACATTAAGCTGCTCTGGAAAATGAGCTCAGCTACTCAGAATTTCAGGTCCAGCAGGTTAGCCTTCTGTAGGTCAAAGAAAATGCTCAGATTGGCACAGAGCCTCGCTGGCCCTCACGCAGAAACTCTGTGACTTTGATACTCAGTGAAAAATGCACATCTGGAATGAAATCAGACCTCACCCTTTTCAAGCTTCTGCTCTTTGGTATTTAATTATTATGACTTGGAAGTGACTCAGGCTAAAGCCTTTATTTTTAGCAACGCTCACAACTGCTCTTGATGAATAAATCAGGAATGCTGTTTATTTTTGTTTTAATCGGAGCGTTTGACTAAATTTATTTTTCAAACCTTGGATGAACAAATCTGACACTTACGAAAATACATTAAAAAGTGTTTTCGAGCTACGTATAAAAGGCGGTTTTGCAGAGTGCCTTCTGGGGGTCGCCCTCTCTGTTCTCTGATGTGCGGGCAAATGGCAGTAGTATTTATGTCTTGGGTCCGGGCTGGAATTAAGGTTACGGGAACTGGAAGGGGCCTCAGGCATCACCTGGTTCCGTCTTCCTTTGACAGAGGAGAAGGTTGAAGCCCATGGGCTAAAGTCATAGTATGTCTGACCGTGTCGTTTGACTTTCCCACCCACCACCTGCCTCCTGTCAAGTATGAAACAGGTACCATTGCTGCCTCCCAAGACCATTTTAGAGGGCGCAAGATGCTGGATTAAACCATCTGAACCACACAGGTGGACAGGCCCCTCCAAATCTCCTTTTTTCTCCCTGATCAGCCACCTTTTTTCAAAATTCTGCCCCAAATGAGAAGAACACAAGGGTGGATTGGCTGCAGCCCCTCCACTCAAGACACCGTCAGCGGAAGACCCCGCTCCTGCAGACGAAACCGATTGCGCGCGTGCCCATACCTGCGTGCATCTTGTGCGTCTCGTTTAATCGCCAATATTCTCGTAGCGTTTTTTGTTCAGGGCAAACGTATTCTAGGGGAAGACGTCCTGAGAAGCGAAAACCCCCCGGTATCTTTTCTTAGTCACCGTAGGAGACAGCCTCTTTGAAGTCTGATATTTGTAGAAATTAAGGCACGATCACCACGCTAAGTCTAGTCAACTTTCATCACGTTCTGTTTCTTTCCATGAGAACTTCTAAGATTTACTCGCTTAGCAAAGGAGGTCTTGAGGAGAAAAAGTCTGTGTTTGGGGTTCGTCTTCAACCGGAATGCTTGTTACTCTCCCCCGTGGTCTAACACACAACAAATCTCAGGCTTCCAGCCTTCATCAAGAAACAGTCTAGAAGTAGAATTCAATAGCATTGGCTTCTTTTCATTCTCTTTTTATAGGCAGTGTGTCAGTTCTTTACAACTACTAACTTAGACCAAAGTTTAGCTGTCTGAGGCAACTGTAAATATTTACTATCCCGTGCAGTGCCTGTACCTCAGGAGTTTTAAGCGTGTCTTAGCTGGATAATTCTGGATCCCGTGAGGTTATAGTCATCATGTCATCCAAGGCCTGCCCTTCATCCGAAGGTATGCCTGGGGCCGGCCGGGGTCTGCTCCCTCGGTGGCTTCTCACAGCGTGAGTGATCCAAGGGAGAACAAGGCAGGGTCGAAATGCTTTTTTGTGACCTAATCTAAGAAGTCACAATTTGGGGCACCTGGGTGGCTTCATCAGTTTCAGCCTCCAGTTCTTGATTGGAGCTCAAGTCATGATCTCATGGTCACGAGACCGAGCTTCGAGTGGGGCTCTGTGCTGACAGTGCAGAGCCTGCTTGGGAGTCTCTCTTTCCCTCTCTCTCTGCCCCTCCTCTGCCTGCACCCTCCCCACCTGCTCAAAAATAAATAAACATACATTAAGAAAATAATTCATGGTTCATCTTCCTCCCGGATCCTACGGGTTACGTAGATCGCCCTCCTCAGGGTGGGAGAGGAACATATGGAAGCATGGATACCAGCGGTGAAGAATCATTCGGGGCCATTTCGGAGGCTGGTTACCACAGAACGGGATACTGGTTCTCTCTTTATGGCCATATCACACATCTACCCTTTTAAAGTAATATAGTTAAGGGGCGCCTGGGTGGCTCAGTCGGTTAAGCGTCTGACTTCGGCTCAGGTCGTGATCTCACGGTTCGTGGGTTCGAGCCCCGCGTTGGGCTCTGTCTTCTCGGTTCAGAGCCCGGAGCCGGCTTCCGATTCTGTGTCTCCCTCTCTCTCCGCCCCTACACCCCTCACGCTCTGTCTCTCTCTGTCTCTCAAAAAATGAATAAACGTTAAAAAAAACCTTTAAAGTAATATAGTTAAGTATTAAAGAGGTCGTCTGATCTAACCCAAAACACTAATCTTTGTATATTCTAATACAGGTGGTCTCCGGGTGTCACAAAAATTGTGTACGTGGCATGCATGTGACTGTTAATTGGGAAACACCTCGTCACTCCATGTTGTCCCTCGAACCAAAAGCACAAAGAAGTCTACTCCATCGGTGTTTGTCCAAGGCCACTGGTCATAATGGCTGCTCAAGGCAGCTCTCACCACAGTGGGGAGGCAGCGGCCAGTGGCAGAGGGCCACGTGGAGAGGTCCTTCTGTCCTTACTCTGGAGATGCCCTCTCGTCGCTGGTGCACGTTGTGCTGACCCCTTGTACGTGATGAGTGGGACCCGGAGTTAGGAGCTTGAGGTGACCTCAGTCCTATTTCTTGTCTCTTCTTTGATTACTGCTCCTGCCTCCCTGTGGCAGTGAGCCATCTGCCCCAAATCGGATGTGACTTTGTTATGGTATGGGGCTCACTAGGGGACAAACTCTCAAAAGGGTCAGTAGAGACCATAACCTTGTCCTAGCTTATGAAATAACTTTAACTTAGGAATTTTCTTGTCTTAACATCTTTTCAAAAATGTTTTAAAGTTTCTTTATTTTTGAGAGACAGAGAGCAAGGGAGGGGCAGAGAGAGACAGAGACACAATCCAAAGCAGGCTGCAGGCTCCAAGCTGTCAGCACAGAGCCCGATGCGGGGCTTGGACCCACGAACCGCGAGATCATGACCTCAGCCAAAGTCAGATGCTTAACCGACTGAGCCACCCAGGTGTCCCTTGTCTTAACATCTTTGATGTTTATTTTGTTGAATTTAGCGTTTTGTATTCTGGAAGTTTCTGCACCTGGGGACTTGAGACATTAGAATGATTTTCTAGATATTATGTGCTCAAGATCAGGCCAAGCAGTCCTCCCAGCAAGATTTAAATTCTAGGTACACCCTGCAGGTGCATCCCTGATTACTCACATTCGTATTTATTTTTATTTTAAAAAATTTTTAAAGTTTTTTTTTTTTTTTTTAGAGAGAGAGACAGTGTGTGCAAGTGGGGAGAGGAGCAGAGGGGAGAGAGAGAGAGAGAGAGAGAGAGAGAGAGAGAATCTTAAGCAGGTTCCATGCTCAGCACAGAGCCTGACACAGGGCTCGATCCCACGACCGTGAGATCATGACCTGAGCAAAATCAAGAGTCAGATGTTCAACCGACTGAGCCACCCAGGCGCCCCTCATATTTGTTTTTAATTGTTTGGTTTTCTTTGTATACGTTGCTAAATCTCTCCCCCCCCCCCCCCCCACAATATAGACACTTCTTCCTGAATATTCTCAGAAAAAAATTTTACATGGTCAATTATGTTGGGAATTTATCTGCTTCGAATTTTTTTCTGAGATATATTTCTCTCTCTCTCTCTCTCTCTTTTTTTTTTCCTATCTGAACTCCACCGCCATCATCCTGGGACTTCTCTTTGCTGTAACTATTGTAATTCTCTTTGTCTCACTTCTGGGTTGAAGTCTCTGTTCCTTGGATCTCATGTTTTAGCTCCTTTGTTCCAGTGATGTATAGCCTTCAGTAATTGTTCACGTTGAGGTGATGACAGTAGAATGCATGGTCATGAAGACTTTCAACGTACCTGTCTCTTGAGTCTGCCTCTTTGGGACCAATTAGCATCTAGATGTGGCCCACGGCTATTACGCTGAAGTTTTCTCTCACACAATTCTGGAACTAGCCATCGCTCCATTCCCGTGTTAAATTTCCTACTTTCTGTGATCCTGGATCTCCTTGTTTTCGTGGACAAAATCCTCTTAAGGAAATCGACGGGAAGGAAAGTTGTTGAAATATCAAGTCTAACAACACTAATATGAATATGTTGACATGGATTTTGAACTACTATTTTGAACTATCACATGCAAAAATTTCTGTATCACACCTGTTTTCGGATGACCGATTTGCTGTATGTGGAATTCTGAATGGGGACTCATCTCTCAGAAGTTTGAGAACGTCGCTCTTTGGCGTTCTTTCAGTGTTGCCGTTGAGAAGTTCAAGGCCATTGAAACCCTGACCCTTGAATGCGATTTAGCTCTTTCTCTCTGGAAGTTTGTAGGCTTTGTCATGTATGTTCTGAAACTTCACCATAATTGTCTTCAAATGTACCTTTTTCGTTTTGAAACTTCTATTTCTCAGGTCTGGTCTGCAAGAGTTTATTGATCTTGTTGCTGATGGTACGGATTCTCTACTGTGTTTTATCTGCTTCTTTCTGAAACTCCAGGGTTTTCCATGTTGGATCCCATGGACTACTCTGCTAATTTTCTTCTCTTTTCTTCTTTGTTGTTTCCTCTTCGTCCCTTTTCTAGGTGACATCTACAAGTTCATCTTCCAAACTTTCTATTGAGATTCTAATTTCTTTTTTTTGTTTTTTGTTTGTATTGTATTTTTAAAATTTACATCCAAATTAGTTAGCGTCTAGCGCAACAATGATTTCAGGAGTAGATTCCTTAGCACCTCTCCCCATTGAGCCATCCCCCCACAACCCCTCCAGTAACCCTCAGTTTGTTCTCCATATTTATGAGTCTCTTCTGTTTTGTCCCACTCCCTGTTTTTATATTCTCTTTGTTTCCCTTCCCTTATGTTCATCTGTTTTGTCTCTTACAGTCCTCATCTGAGTGAAGTCATATTATTTTTGTCTTTCTTTGACTGACTCATTTCACTTAGCATAATCCCCTCCGGTTCCATCCACGTAGTTGCAAATGGCAAGATTTCCTTCTTTTTGATTGCCGAGTAATACTCCATTGTATATATAGACCACATCTCCTTTATCCATTCATCCACCGACGGACATGTGGACTCTTTCCATACTTTGCCTATTGTCGATAGTGCTGCTATCAACGTGGGGGTGCATGTGTCCCTTCGAAACAGCACACCTGTATCCCTTGGATAAATACCTAGTAGTGCAATTGCTGGGTCGTAGGGTAGTTCTATTTTAGTTTTTTGAGGAACCTCCACACTTCCCAGAGTGGCTGCACCAGCTTGAGATTCTAATTTCTAATGTCGCATTTTTAGTTACCAAGACCTCTCTTTTATTCTTTGAATGTTTCTTTATTTAAATGTAGGCTCCTGTGTCCCTGTTCACACCTAGATCATAGAAGCGATACTTTTCTAACATTCTTCTTTGAGGATGTTCTATCGTATTCCCGAAGCCGTCTTCTCCCTGCACTTTATTTCATGGATGCTGTTTTCAGTTGTTTGCTTTAGTCTCAGTCTTAGATGTTTGCCTTGTATCTGCTGAATGTTAAGAACGAGAGACTGAAAAAGCGAATTTGAAGGTCTGGGCGTGTGGGTGTAGTCTCGCAAAAGGATGCTTGAGGGAGGTGAGAAGCATTTAAAACACAGTGCGGTCGTTGCTTGACTGGGGTAGTATAGGGTGTCTCAGGGAACGCATGACTTTAGTGGGTATTTGACTTTGATGAAGAGAGCCAAGGGAGCCTGGCCTCATGACTGGGAGTTAGACTCAGCCCATCAAAGAGCATCCAGGCCCAAGGAATGGCATTTACTTACTCACTTATTAAATATCTTTATGTATCAGGCATTGCACCGGGGGTACAATGACGAATAAGAGAGACACAATTCCTACTTGTTTGCCTTCAACAGGAGAAGACAGATGAGTCCTCAAACGATCTCATTCTCAACTGAAATCTCAATCACGGTGTGAGACAATAAGGAGGAAGCCCCGAGTCACGTGCTTTGAATTAGAAGTTTGACTGCAATCCCAAAACACTGCCAGAGAGGTAAATGATATTTCAGGTATCTTGTGCGTGATGCTGGGTTTTATTGGGCTGGCCTGCAAAAGATCCCCACCATTTACATCATTATAGTTTTCAAAGAGATGCATTAATTTTCTATATCCTGAGTGCTTTGTAGGCACTTTAAACTTTAAGAAATGGACTTAATGGGGCGCCTGGGTGGCGCAGTCGGTTAAGCGTCCGACTTCAGCCAGCTCACGATCTCGCGGTCCGGGAGTTCGAGCCCCGCGTCGGGCTCTGGGCTGATGGCTCAGAGCCTGGAGCCTGTTTCCGATTCTGTGTCTCCCTCTCTCTCTGCCCCTCCCCCGTTCATGCTCTGTCTCTCTCTGTCCCAAAAATAAATAAACGTTGAAAAAAAAAATTTTAAAGAAATGGACTTAAAACTGCACTTTTTGGAGCACAGCGCTTTTAAAATTTTGGCATTGCCTATAATTTTATGAAAGGCAAAATGCGGAGTTAAATTCGTACCAGATTTTGTCTTGTTGGGGATGATTTCTCCCTTGAAAGCCTTTGATCCTTTGGGCATGGATACTGAGCTCAATATGTTTTCAGCACCATGGCTTTGGGAAAGTCACTTAATTGCTTTGTGTATATTTGTGGTATATTTGTGTGTCTTTTTTTTTTTAAATGTTTATTTACTTTTGAGAGAGAGAGAGAGAGAGAGGGAGAAGGAGACAGAATCTGGAGCAGGCTCCAGGCTCTGAGCTGTCAGCACGGAGCCCGACGCGGGGCTTGAACTCACAAACCATGAGATCATGACCTGAGCCGAAGTCTGACGCTCAACCTACTGAGCCACCCAGGTGCCCCGTGTGTGTCTTTTTTTTTTTTTTCATGTGTAAAATGAGAGGACTGGTTTTTCTTGCTCATCTGGAATAGCCATGCACCTGCCCCACCTGGAGTGCGATCAGAAACACCTTGGCCGTACCCACTCCGATAGAACCCAAAAGGGCAATGAATTCCTGCAGGGGAAAATTAATGAAGTAAGAACTGAGAAATGGTTTTCCATTCTACTTTTGTGAGCCATTAGGCGAGTGCCCTTTTCACTCCCTCCCCTGGTGGTTTTGCTCATTTGCAAGGGGGGGTCAATCATACCTGACCTGCTCACTTCCCCCACTCGTGGAGGGGATCCAGGGAAGCAATCAGTGAAAAGTCAAAAGCCTGACTCAAATTCGAGACGTTTTTCTGGCGATGACCGCATCACGCCCGGGGAGGTTCTGTGGGAAGGCGCGCCCCTCGCCCCCTGTGTTAGGACAGCGGAGCCAGGCTCTGAGAGCAGACCCAGCGGAAACCCTGGGTGGTCAGAAAAGGATGTCCCTGAGTTTTTTCTTACCCTCTTTGCTCTTGGCTTCTCAGGGGGTCGGGGGCCCCCAGCAGCAGGCCAGCCCATGGCCTCAGGCTGCCTGTTTGGCAGGCCTCCCTCCTTCCCCGGGCTGTTGACTGCCAACAGCGTGCAGTGAAGACACTTGAAGCTCTCCAAACGTGGTCCTTCGGTCACCTGCACCAGAATCACCCCGGGGAACTTGTTGAAAAGGCAGCGTCTCTGAGCCCGCCCCACGTACTGACTCAGAAACTCTAAGCGAGCGGCCCAGCAAGCGGTGTTCTACAGGCGTTCCTAGGGATGCTGATAAGGCCCTAAAGTTTAAGAGCCACCTACCTCAGCGACTCGGAATCTTATTGAAATTCCGATTCGGATTCAGAGACTCTGTGGCGACGCTTGGAGAAGATTCGACTCCTCTAACCAGCTCGCCGGGGCTGCTGATGCCTCTGGGTCACCAGCCACGCGGTGAGGAGCAAGGCCGTGGAGGAAGCAGCCGGGAACGAGGAGATGTAGGTTCGAGGACCAGGTCCGCGCCTACGTGTTGTGACCTTACAGGCAGTCGCTTCCCCCGTCCACCTCCTGGTTTCCCTCCCCACCCCCCACCCCCTTCCACGAGGGGAAAACAGATGGGGGTCAGACCTTCCCTCGGGTTCTTCCTGGCTCTGATGTTGTCGAGCTCCGGTTTTATGAATTATTCTCAGGACATGTGATATCTGGGGTCCTCAGAGATCCTTGGGCAGATCCCCCCCCTGGGTAACAGAGCAATGGTGTCGGACCGCTAAAAGGAAACAAATCCAAAAGAAGTGGCTTCCTAGGCTGGTCTGACAGCGAGCAGGGACATGTCCCACCAAAGGGTATGACTGAGGGGCTGGGAAGCCCATGTCACAGCCTCTGATAGCCCCCAGCGTTCTTACCGCCATGTTTGGGAAGGCTTGATTGGCACGTTCTTTGGCACCCCCAGGGGGGTAAGTTCCTTCATGGCAGAGTGATGCCTCTCAGAGGCACCCCCGGCGTGTGGGGAAATGCTTTGGGGGGGGGGGGGAAGCTGACCCTGGTTGTGGAAATAACCCACGTTTAAGATCAAGGGACCCTTCCCCAATCTTCGACAGCCACTTGGTATGTCCTTCTCCCGTGTTACGGGACACGCACCCTCCTGGCGCCCCGCAGCTCTCGAGGTTTCCCCATTGCACGGGCTGATTTTATTTCCAGAACTTTTCAAAACTCTTGTGGGAAGACACATCAAATTCCCAGGTGTGCAAACTGACCGGGCTGTGGTCATAAACCTTCCCAACCCACGAAGCTGAACCCTGCGGTTTCTGAGGGAATTCTACTGTCCCGAGGAGCTTGGCCTACTGTGAGGTCCTTTCCACTTCCTGGGGGAGCAGTTTCCGAGGCACAGATGTTGACGCTGCAGCCCGTCCCCCAGCTGCCCTGACAGGAACACAATTCATTAGTAAGGAACTCTGCCCTCCCTTAGTGTCAATATTTGTTTAGAGGAGAAGGCTGAGAGGGAGAGGCGAATGGTGGGCCAGCGAAATTTTGTCTGCAAGAGAGACAATAATGGACACCTTCCAGTCTGAAGACTGCTGACACAGTGTGTGGCTGGTCCGAGACCGGACGTGGCCCGCTGGGTCCAAAATGGTGCTGGTAGGCCTGTCGCAGAATCGGAATTAAGGTCACATTTTAGCCTTTTCTGTTTGCTTTCATTATTATTTTTCATTAGTAGTTTTATTAGACGAGTCTGTATTTCTTTTTTTTTTAATGTTTATTTTGAGAGAGAGAGAGAGGGAAAGAGAGCTCGAGCGAGCGTGCAAGCAGGGGAGGGGCAGAGAGAGGGAGAGACGGAATCTCAAGCGGGCCCCGTGCTGCCAGCGTAGAGCCCGGCATAGGGCTCGATCTCGTGAGCCACGAGATCATGACCTGAGCCGGAGTCAAGAGGCAGACACTTAACTGACTGAGTCACCTATGCACCCCAACAAGTCTGTATTTCTTGAGGACGTATTAGAAAAGAAACGATTCATAACCCCTCCATCCACAGATTACTGCTAACATTTTAGCAGATAGCCTTCTGGGCACTTTTTCTTCCCATAAGCCCCATAAGAATGTATATGTATCCACAAGTATTTACATTTTTAGGATAAGTGGGATCATAATGCACTTCCTTTTCTGTAGCTTCCATTACAAAGCTATTGCTATATTGCATGCATCTTAGCATGTCAATATATAAACGCAAACACCACCACAGTGTTTAATGGCTACATAGTGTATCATCATATGCATCTACCATACTTTTTAGAATCAGCGTTTTTTTTCTTTAAATTTATTTATTTTTGAGAGAGAGAGAGAGAGAGAGGGAGAGAGAGACGGAGCACAAGGTGGGGAGGGGCAGAGAGCGAGGGAGACACAGAATCCGAAGCGGGCTCCAGGCTCTGAGCTGTCAGCACAGAGCCCAGTGTGGAGCTCAATCTCACGAACAATGAGATCCTGACCTGAGCCGAAGTCAGATGCTTCACCAACTGACCTCCCCGGGCACCCCAGTGTTTTAATTTTTTAATTTTTTTTTTATTAACATTTAGGCCACTTGTAGTTTCACACCGTGTTTGATGAACATCTAGGCTATTTTCCTTGATGTAAATCTCTCAATGCAGGATTGGAATAAAGGGCAGGCCCACTCACTATTCAAGGCATTTGCAACATCTTACCAAAGTGAATCTAGAAAAACTGTAGCAATTTACACTTCCATTAGTGGTATGTAAACATGTCTACTTATCAGTCTCCTGGCCAAGTAGGGATCTTTAATCCTCTTTTAAATGTTTCAAAATCTTGCCAGTGTAACAAATGAAAATGGCATTCATTATTTGAACTTTGGTTACAAATCGGGGGAACACTTTTCTATACCCTTTGGCCATTTGTATTTTTCCTTCTGTGAATTGCCTGTTCATGTTTTTGCTCATTTCTTTTTTAAATCTGGTACTTTCCTTTTTCTTGTGATACGTAAGGATGGTGTTACCTTTTTGCCTGCTATGTATGTTGCAAATATTCTTCTCAGTTTGGTGCTTGCTTTCTGATATGATTAATGTTGTTCTGCAGTGTGGAGATGCTTAGAATTTTTATGTAGACGTATCTACCCGTCTGCTATTAGCCCTCTGTCTTCTATAGGCTTGCTTCTGAGGTGTCTTAGGCACAGGTGCTGGGGCAGGCTCTCATTTTTTAAGGTTTTACATGGCACTGTTGAAAGTGAGAGTTTAGAACAAGATCTTAACCAGATCATATTGCTCTGAATGGAAGCAACACATGTTCCTCTAGGAACTGCACTGGATCGTTAGCAGGTCCGTAGGCATTTTTGTTTATTTTTAGTTAGCTTTGCTGTCACATATTTATAAAGTCAAACTCCCCAAAGGTTTTTTTTTTTCCTGGAATATTCTTAGCATCAGGAGAGATGGGATACTTGAGTGGGTATCCAGATTTATGGACTTTAATGTCAGTAGTTTCATAGGGCACAAGGAAACAAAGCCCCGTCCTCATTCAGAAAGTCCAATTTGGTATTGTTTGCTCTCTGTGATGCAGCTCAAATTGTGGGTGCCATTGGGAGAATAGTCAATAATTTAATAATTTAATAAGTCAACCATTTAATTAATAATTTAATGTGGTAACTTAACGATTACTTAATCTCATTAAATAATAAGTAATTTAATAATTTAATGGAAGGGCAGAGTCACTTGGTTGATTGAAAATCATTACCTTTATGATGGTAAAATTGGGATTTCAAACTTTCTCAGAGTCTTTTTTTTTTTTAAGTGTATTTGCTTATTCTGAGAGAGACAGAGACAGCGCATGAGCATGGGAGGGGCATAGAGAGAGGGAGAGGGAGAGAATCCAAAGTAGGTCAGCACAGAGCCCAATGTGGGGCTCAAGCTCATGAAACTGAAATCATGACCCGACCCAAAACCAAGAGTCGGATGCTTAACCGACTGAGCCACCTAGGTCCCCCAAACTTTCTCACAGTCTTGCCATATCCCAGTGTTTGAGGTTTGAGACCTTGGACTTGTCCCTTTTCCTTTCCTTCTGACCTCTTCTGATCCATCACCAAGTTTTGCAGATGCTTTATGAGAACACTTTCTCTTTTTATTATGATTCTTGCTTGCTTTCTGTTCCCATGGTATATCCTCCGCGATGCCCTCATCACATCATGCCCGGGGTATTGCAATAAAGCTCTCATTCGTCTCTTCTGTTTCCTTTTCGTCTAAAATCCTACTGAGCACAAGCTTCTCCTCCTTGCCTCCTTGCCTTTGATAGCTTCCCATTTCGTACTCTATTGCTCAGCTCCTACGGCCCCCACCATCAGGTTCCAATCTGTGTCTCCAGCCTGACCCCTTAGGAAGCCCCCCTCCCCACATTCCCCCAATGAAAGGGAACACCTGCCTCCCCAGTTCTGCTCAGGGCCATTGCCCCCAATGAAACCACCGTTCCTAAGGTCAAAGTTCCCAAGGTTGTTTCCCCTGCAAGTTTCCTTTGTATTCGAGGCGTTGAGACACTTCAGTGGATGTCTAGCTCTAGGGTTTTTCTCTTCCTGCAGATCTTTAGAGAAATTATTTCTTTCACGGACACTCAAACTATCCAGTGTATTGTATCCAGTGTATTGTCCAGTGTTTGTATTGTTATTTCCCATCCTGTTTCCTTGATCTCCCTTTCTGGTGACATCAGCGGCCTCAGAGGACAGGGAAGCATCTCTGACCTCTGTGAATCACCAGTCCCTTTCACTAATACGTGTTCCGCAAGACAGTTCACGGCAATTTCCCTTACCGACTCGTGGAAAGCTTGCCTATTGGTTGCTCAGGAAGTTAAATAGAGAATTATAACATGACCCAGCAATTCCACTTCCACGTATATACCCCGAAGAATTGAAAACAGATGTTCAAGCAAATACTTGTGTACAGATGTTCATAGCAGCCTGTTGACGACGGCCAAAAAGTGGAAACGACTCAAGCGTCCATCAACAGATGAATAGATGAACAGCATGTGGCATCTCCATCCAGCGGAATATGATGAATAGTCATATAAAAGGAGTGAGGTGCTGATCTATCCTACAGTGGGGATCAGCCTCTAAAACATTATGCTAAATGAAAGAAGCTGGAACACAAAAGTCGGATGTTGCATGATTTCATTTATGAAACACCCAGAATAGGTACCTCCATAGACGCAGAGAACACCTTGGTGGTTGCCAGTGGCTGGGGGTGGGGCAGGGATTATGGGGACTGATATTCCATGGCTACGGAGTTTCCTCTGGGGGTGATGAAAATGCCCTTGAACTAGAGAGAGGTGAGACTTGCACCACGTTGTGAATGCCCTAAATGCCATTGAATCGTTCACTTTCAAACGGGCAATTTTAGGTTATGTGAATTTCACCGTGATTAAAAACAAAAGGCGAGGGGAGAAGCCTTGTCTGTTGCCCCAGGAAGTTGGAGCGACAGATGACTTACCTAGCACTAAAGACACCTGGGACCTGTCCTTGTCTTGGTGGCCACTGGATTCTTCCCAGCGTCTCACGGGAATGTGTTGTGGAGGCAAGCCGTGGCCGCTGACAGTTTTTTTTTGGACATTTGTTAACTACGAGCCTTGGCTGCATCCTCAGGGCTTATTTCCGCCCCCCCTCCCCCCATAGCATTTGTTATAAGTTTCGGAATTCATCTTTGATGTTACATTATGAAAAAACAGCTCTCCCAATGTTGTTCTTCTCAGGGAAGAAAGACAGGTAAACCAAGGTTTCAGGACACCCGACAGCAGCACTTTGGCTCTGGTTTTCCTCGGAGGTGCTGCTGTGTCCTGATTTTGCTGTGTGCCTCCCTCCATTCCTACACCTCCTGAGCCTTTCCCACCACTTCCCTCCAGCGCAAGGTAGACGCTGAGCTTGAAATGATTAATCGAGCTATTAGAAGGAGCTCCGCAGAGTCTGGGAAAACACCGTGGAGGGATGGTTTCTGCTCTATTGAAATGCAAATATGCAAGCTGCACCCCCCCCATCCCCCGGTGATGGACCTTGGAATGATGTGTTTCTGGGAAGCCCTGCTCCCTCCCCCTCTCCCCTCACCTTCCCGTTACCTTGCCTGGCTGACCACCGGCTTTGGGTCGAGAGCAGTTGGCCGAAATCAGTTTGAAAAGAGCACAGCTAAAGATGTGCATCGAGCAGGTGTAAAACTGATGCTTCTTTTATGTGGAGGCAGAAGAGAGAGGTAGAGGGGACCGTATGTGGCTCCGCCCTTCACAATTTTGTGCTTCTAGGGGCGCCCAGGTGGCTCAGTTGGTTAAGCAGCCAGCTCAGGTCGTGATCTTGTGGTTTGTGAGTTCGAGCCTCGAGTCGGGCTCCGTGCTGACGGCTCGGAGCCTGGGACCTGCTTCGGATTCTGTGTCTTCCTCTCTCTCTGCCCCTCCCTCACCGGCACATTCTTTCTCTCTCTCTCTCTCTCGCTCAAAAATAAACACTAAAAAAAAATTGAAAACTTTGCTTCTAAGGTTGCACACTTCAGACTACCCAAGAACCGTTCATTGAGCACCTACAGTGTACCCACCACGGTGACAGAGGATAGGCGTTTCGTGATGCATCGCTAAGATGCAGTTTCTGCTCTCGAGGAGTTTCATGGTTCTTCATTCCACAAGAGGCAATCGCTGTTACGCTCTGACTGCTGTGAAAGTCATGGGGTAAAGTGATGTCAGCTTTCGATAACGAAGATCCTCAGCCTCTTCGTTCCCTATGTTGAACGCCCGCATTTATTTCCCTTTATGGGGTTCTCTAGGCTTGTGGCAGCTGAAATAGTTCTAGGGATGAGACATGGTAATGGAAAGAACGGGGGGCTAGCCCTAACCGATTGGCCTTTCCAGCTCTGAAATCATCAAAGGACCCCCGGTGTGGGCAGGAGGTGTGGCTCCAGGTGGGAGGGGCGGTCCTGGAATGCCTTGGTCTCTGCCAGGGCTCACCACGTGTGGGCTTGCATGGTTCTGACGTTGAGGGCTCCTTTTGACATCTGCTGTGGAACAAAGCCCCCCGTGCTTGAGAGGGAGCCCTCTCAAGTTGGGACTGAGGGCTGTTGTGCACATGGCTGGCTCGGAAAACCTTCCAAGACCACAGTCTGCTTGTTTGCACAGCGTGTTGCTGCCATGTTCACTTAAGGGGCCTCAGAACAACCAGGGCTCGGAAAAAGCAGCCGCCATCCTGGAATGCCTCTCGAAAGGCCTCGGAGAGACCTGGGGGGGTGGGGCGTGGAGTCAGAAAAGCACGGCGTTGGCCATCAAGAGGGGCGCCTCTTTGACCACGCCTGCCTAATGATGTCTCTGGGCCTCGTGCTGTGTTACGTGGTTGTCAGGCTGGGTTCCATGTGGTTCTCTTCACCTTGGATATGAGGAGGGGCCTCAACTGGCTGAGTTCTTTCTTCCCCCTGGCCCCCAATAGAACTCGACTAAAAATGAACCCAACCTTGCCTTCCTCATGGGAATATTGTTATTACTGTATCTGTTGGGTTGCCTGGGGGCACGCCCAGCTTATCTCTGTTGTCCTGGGGGAGCTGCTATTGGTGCGTCTTTGCACCCCCCTAAGTGTTCTAGTTTGGACATACGTTATATGAGCACCTTAATTAGCGATGACCTGCGACAGAGGGCCTACAGGCCAACTGCTGTGCATGTGTTTCCTTGGTCAGCTTAGTCAGGCAGGGCATGCACCCTGGGCTCTTCTTTGGCTCTCACCATCCCCTAACGTCTTGTTCCTATTTCATGTTTGTTCCGTGACAGCCTTTGTTGTCTTTGACACGTGCAGCCCTTGGCCTTCAGGAATAAGCTACACTGCTCTTCTCTCGGCCTTGGCCAGCTGACATATCTATCTCTTGGGCCGGCTGAATGGAGATGGGGAAGGTTGGTGGGGGGCCCATCAAATTGGAGGCATGATTGGAGTGGGGTGTGGCAGGAGGAGGTACAAATAGAATGGAAAGGTGGAGGTAAGGTGTGGCCCTTTGGTATAGGTTCAAAGGCCTGCAGCTTATGATCTTATTTCCTAATAATCTGTCTGGATCTACTTCAGGACCCCTCCCCCAGATTTGGGGAGCCCTGCTTAGTGCAGCGCTAATCATGCCCTTGAATTTCTGATGTGTCAGTAATACCTTGAGCCGCAAGTAACAGAAAGTCACGGGCCACCTTCCAGTGGTGCCAATGGTGGCTCTGTCCGTGAAGACGAGGAATCATCGAGTGTAAGAAGAACCAGCGGGCTTGACCTGGCACAGCAGTCATGGCAGCCTGCTGGGCCAGCCCCTCTGTGGTACTCTTGTTCTCTTCCTCATGATCACAAGGTGGCTGCAGTGACACCAGTCATTTGTCCCTACACTGGCATCCCAAGTAGGAAGGAAGGGGTAGAAGCAAAGATTTGGGGGTTGACGTGGGTGTCCGATATATCCCTCATAGTTGCAAGGACTAGAAAACGTAAACCAAAGTAGACGAAGAAAAACAAAAAGGGGAGACGTGTGTTTGTGTGGCACACGACGCCATTTTGTGTTTCTAGATCCACAGTTTAAAGGATGCAGGTAAAGTCTATCCTTCCTCCTCTACTTCCTCTATGAAGTCTCCATTCCAAGGTGTCTTGTTGTGTCCCCAGAAGATTGAGCCTTGCATGTTCACGATGTCGAATCCAAGGGAAGGGAGCTTCTGTTCCCCCCACGTCTCAGAGTCCCAGAATGGAGGCTCACTGGTCCTAAGTGGCCTGACTTAACCAGTCACTGTGGCCCAACGGTATGAAATATGCTGACTAGCTTAGTCTAGGTCTGGGGTTGGCAAACTATGCCATTTGTGCAACTAAAGTGTTTTTGGAACCCAGCTGCACTTCTTTGTTTATGTGTAGTCTATGTCTGTTTTGAGCTGCAATGGCAGATTTAAGGAGTTACATCAGAGACTTTATGGCCTGCAAAGCCTAAAATATTTACTATCTGGCCTTTTATAGAAAAAAGTGTGCCAACTGGCTTTGGTCTAAGTAATGGATCCTACCCTTGGAGAATAGGGTGGAGTCAACTTACCCCAGAGCACACGGACTAAAGGTGGTAATCGTTCCCCAAAAAGGTCCCCAAAGAACATCAACTTGCCACAGGAGTGGGGTGAGGACGCTGGACACTTGTTTGACAAGTGTTACTATGGCAGGTATGCGTTAACGGTGGTGGTTAAGGAGTCGGGTCCGGGGTGTTGTCCTTGGCTAGGAGTTTGTTGGATTTTCTTATTTCTCAAGGAGCAGGCACAATTTAAGCTCAATGGGAAGATTTGCTTTCTGGATCCGGAAGATTTTACTGCGCTGTCAGATGGTTAACTGGGTGTTATTCTGAGCTTTAAGATTAACTTTGGGGAAGTATATCGGTGACCTAAAGCATGTCTAAAAGTCGCTGGAAGACAAGTCGAGAAGTAAATACAGCCGGATGGTGTACGGGTAACTGACTTATCATCTGTATTGCCAAACTTAACTGTTGAATTAAGCAGTGTGTACCTAGAGGACATTCTTGAGTGGCCTGACATAGGGACAATATAAGGCCTGGTCCTTTTGAATATTTTAAGCATTTTGGATCGGGGGGCGGGGTGGGGGAGGAAAGAAAGTGTATGCTTATTAAACCCATCGGACATAGTAAATATATTGGATGGTGACATGACATTTTATAAATTTCCTGATCAGTGGAAATAATAGGTTGAAAAAAAAATAAGAGGGGGTTTATCAGTACGGTGCTGGGTCAACTGGGTAGCCATATGGAAAAGAAAAGTATCTTGACCCCTAACTCACACCATACACAAAATCAGTTCCAGATGGATCACAGATTTAAATGTGAAAGGTAAAACAATAAAGCTTTTAGGAAAAAAGCATCTCAAGAGAACACCTTCATGACCTTGATGTAGGAAAATATTTTTTTGAACCAGAATACAAAAAGTGCTTGCCTTAAGGGGGAAAAAAATAAATGGAACTATTTTCAAACTTAACAACTTTTTTTTTTTTTAAAAAAGGGACCATAAAAATAATGAAAAGTCCACAAATAGAGTGAGAAGAAATTCTTTGTCCCTCTTTCTGCCTCTCACTTTTTTTCTCTCTCTCTCCTATCATTTTCTGTCACCCAGCAAAGGACTTTCACCAGAAAAACAAAAAGACATTCAATGAGTCGGTAAGAAAAGATGAGACAGTCCAGTAGACAAATGGGGAAGAGACTTCCCCAGACAATTCAGAAAAGAAAATATCTAAATGGCCACTAATTATAGAAAAGGTGCTCAACTTCATTAATCAAACGGGAAATGCCAATGAAAACCAGCATGTGAAAATGTTTCGTAATATCGACTCACGCTAACCATATACATGCTCTGTGACTCAGCGGGTTGATTCATAGAAATACACCCAACAGGAATGCATACATAGGTTCACCAAAAGACATATGCTAGAATATTCATAGCGGCATCATTCGTAATAGTCGAAATGTGGAAACCGCCGTGTTCCCCAACAATGGCATGGATACGGAAACTCTGCAGGATGCACACAACGGAATACTGTAGAACCATAGGAATGGACCAATAACTGCAAGGGTTGAGTAGGTTGGTGTGTAACATAGTCAGGAAATGCTTCCTCTCTCCTATTACTGATTTATTCATTAATGTAACAAATATTTGTGAACGGCAGGCACTGTTCCAGCAAAAGAAGTACAGCAGTGAACAATTCAATGGCCTTGCCTGCTTGGAACCGTACTGTAGGGACAGCAGGCAGGACATGTAGATAGAGCCACCTATCTACGTACTTCATGTCCTTACGTGCATAAAGGTATGTGGTAAGAAGTTGCTACCAAGAAAAAGTAAGGCTGGTACGGAGTAGAGTATAATGCAGTGTGAGGGAGTGGGGGCGGTGCACATCTGGGGAAGAAAGGGCTCTTGGCAGAGTTCGTGGCAAGTGCAAAGGCCCTGAGGCAGGAGTAAAGGCGTCATGTTGGAAATGAAAGGAGGGAGGTCACTGTGGCTGGGGCAGGGAGCAATAGGGAAAGCAGGAGGAAAAGAGGTCCCAGAGCAGAGGGATGGGTGGGGAGAGGCAGGGTCTCATCATGCGCAAACCTCCTTACACCAGTCAGAGGCTTTGGAACTTCTGTTAGGTGTGTGTCCATTGGCGGCATTTGAGTAGGAAAATGGGGTCTAGTTTTCTGTTCCTTACGCTTTACTGTTTCTTGTCCTTCTCTCCTGTCTGTGCCTTACGTGCCCCGGGAATGATTTTGCCTCATTGAGGGTTCTTAAGGCCTAAAGAGGTTGCCGACACCCAGACGTACTTGAATAGCGACAAGTGACAACTCAGATATCCATCCATCTGACAGGAGCTAGGTAGCTGAACACACGACATTTGTAAAATAATAATAACAGTAATTATGATTTCGGGGTGTTTTGCTAAACAAGTGTTCATTTTTGCATTTAGGCCATTCGTTACATAAAGAGTTCATTGCGAGTTCCTTCAAGGTGTGGGCTTAGAAGGCCCTGTTTTCTGGTGAGATAATAGGAAGGCGGGGAGGAGGGATCCTGAGAAAACAGTGCCTTGTGAATGGAATTTTCCAGACCCGCCTCCCCTCGCCTCCTCGGTTCCGAGACGCCCCTCCTGAAGCATTATATTCTGCTGCGCGTCGATTTTGGTTCATAGCACTGCGAGTTTCTTGCTTTTCTCCTCCTTTGGAAAGTATTTTAATGGGAAACTGGAAACAATTTTAACCTGGAAAGCCGGAGTTTGCTTCTAAAGAAATCTGTCCGTGGAATGTTAGCTGAAGGAAGCCCTATGGGTATCCCAGGAGGAGGGCAAGGGGGGTTAACCAGGGCCGCCAATGAAGCCGCTGAGGGAGAAATCCGTGTGAATAAACCCGGGAGACAAAGACCACGGTTTCAGAGCAAGGACCCCTGGGGCCGCGGGTTAACCTCAACAGTCCTGAGATACCTGTAGCCTAGTTAGGGGACATGAAACTGTAGCTAGCTTAACAAGAACTCCACACGTCACCATGCATCTTTTGACCAGGGACCGAAAGAGAGCACTGAGCAAAACGACCTCCCCATTAGGGAAGTGGGTGCTCAGCTTCGAGGATTGTCCCCGAACGCAGGATGCCGTGTGCCCCTGGGTGAAGAAATCCCTGTGTAGGCTGAAAAGAACACAGTGGCCCAGAGTCAGGGAACTCGCCGGAATTTGTCAAGTTGCGGAAGGGTGGCTTGGGCAAGGCATCCCCGAGTCGGTGTTTGAGGGCTCCTGACCGCCCACAGATGATGTTAAACAGAAAATCCATCGTCAAAGAAATAGACTGAAAATAAGGACACGCGTAGTGATGAGATAATAGTTCTGTTGTCTGTTTCATTTCTCCAACAAATGTTTGTGGAGCGTCTATGATTTGGCCAGGGCTAGGCTGGTCCATGCAAACAAATAATTAAAATAATTGCGGCCAAGGGTGATAATAGAGGTCTGAACAGAATGCCTTGGGAACGCAGATCACTTCCATTTATTGCTTACTTATACTTAGTTTCTTGTGACGGTGTATACAAAAGGTAATCTTTTCATACACCAAGAAATCTGTTTTCCTCTTAGGCCCCTTCTGTGCATCTGTTTCAAATAAAACGGAAGGGCTTAGCCTGCTTCGCGCAAGTCGTCCAAACACCCGGCACCTGCTGGCATCTGGGGTCACGAGGCAGGGGAATGTGACAAGATTTTTGGCCAGAAGCATGCAGGTTTTATAAAGGTACGACCTCCACCCCATCATAGCCGTGCAACCAACGGCCATCAGGCATAGCGCTGGTAAGATAGACCATGACATTGAACTCCAGGACGACTTTTTTGCCTTTGGATTTCAGTGCAGGTAATGGATTGTAGAAAAATCACACCCTCACTGGCTTCCTTAAGAGTTCCTTCGTTCATTCTGCCTTTTGCTTGTGTCCCTTGTGATCTGGTGCTCTCTCTTCCCGCCCCCCCCCCCAACCCAAATCCTTAGTAACGCGTCGCCTGTAAAGCACAGCTCAGAAGTTAAGATGCGCCATCAAATGACTATCGGCATCAAATAATTCCAGACAAGTGTTGGGGGAAGATAAGTGGCAGTACACGTTAAAAGGGATACATGAATCCGTTCTCTTTCTGAAGGATGCAAACGAGATCTAAGCAAGTCAAGCAAACCAGCAAATCCGCATTCTACGAAGCTAATATGGCATATGCTCTGTCTCCTACATCGTTCTGTTTCGGCAAACTTGTCCTTGGCTATTTTTGCATGTTTTCTTTTCCTCGTGAGCTTTCGAATTAGCTTGTTACAGCCCATAAAGTTCCGCAGCGATGTAGATAAGAGTTATTTGAATTCGTATATTAATTGGGGCAGAACTCGAATCTTCCACCACATAAAACTATCTTGTCCAACAAATGATGTATCTCTCCATTCATTTCGTCCTTTCACATCCGTGGGTGCTTTCTAACAGTTTTATGCATATGGGTCTTATGTATTAACTTTTAGGGGTTTTATGTTTCCTATAGTTATGGTAAACGAAAATGTTTTTTTCCTAAAATGTCTTCTCGCAAGTTGACATATTAAAAAAATGTCTGTGATATCATACCCATCTGTTCTGCCCTACTCTTTTCTGGGTCTAATAGCTTTTGGCAGATCCTTCTAAATTTGCAAAACAGACAATATTCATCTGAAAATATTGAAAGTGTTTTTTCCCCTTCTTCTTCAATATTTAGATCTCTGCTCTTCCTTCTCTTAACGCATCGATGTGACCATACACTAAGCTCAGTCTTGAGTGGCGGTGGGAACTGACGATCTAATTTTCATTTACTCTTAATCTGATCTCAGTGGAAGCTTAATTAGATTGTTTTGTAGTTTGCTGATGGTTACCCTTTATTAGATTACGATGTTTTCTTCTATTACTGGTTTACTCAAAACTTCTTTCTTTCTCTTCCTTTCTTTCTTTCTTTCTTTCTCTCTTTCTTTCTTTCTTTCTTTCTCTCTTTTTATTTGATAACAGCTTTATTGGGATCTGATTCATATACCATACAACTATTTAAAAGGATCAGTTCAAAGGCTTTTAGAGCTGTGCCATCATACGACAGTCAACGTCGGAACATTTTCATCGCTGGTAGAAGAAACCTCAGGCTCTGTAGCCATCAACCCCCAACGTTGTTGGAAGGGGTGCTTGTCTTCAGGGTATGGGGCTTCCTTGTGTCTTCTGGGGCTGCCGAATTTTGTTGTTGTCGTTACTGTTCTGTCCCTGACACCCTTACCACGGCTACCTTCTGACCAGCGCAGAAGAGGAAGGAGGAATGAGGATTCGCTCCGGATGCCGCCATGACAGCAAGAATTATATGACACTGGCTGGATTCCCCTGCTTCTGTGACTGTTGGCTCTGACTTCGTAGAGTCCCTCCGAACTGCTTCTCCCCCAGAAGAAGACTCCTTTTGCATATTTTCTGAGCTGTGATTTTCGCCTTTGGTTGTTGGCTGTTGGTATATGTTCGATCTGATTCCAACCGTTTTGCGTCACGGAAGGCTTCCTAAACATTTCTGGCCCACAGATTCACTGGTGGCACCCTCTTTTCCGACACTGTTAAAAGTATCTTCTTTGTCCTTCTCCTCCTCCTTCCTCTCCTCCAAAGTTTCCCCTTAAACAGGACGTGGAATATCATGGATTATTTCGATGCCCTGCCACGATTTGACTACCAGTTGGCTTTCTGCGAAATTGAGTTTTTAATCACAGCCCTCCGGAAAATCTTCCCATCAGCTGGACTTTTCAGTAGTAGCCGAAAGCGAGCGTATGTCTTTGTGTATCTCTTTCCCAACTTTGACTTGATGTTGGAGTTGATATTTGATGTTTGCTGAGGTGAATAATCAAGAACCGTCTCTCGTGACTTCCATTTCTTGTGTAAGGGGTACTCTAAGCCACATGCAGCGCTGGTGATGAACACATACACATTGAGAACAATCGTCAGCCCACTGTTCTGGGCTTCCGTGCACAACTACTTGGAGAATCTCAGTGATGAGAGGGATATTCTCAGAAGTATTAAGGGACTGATGCCAGAGGAGAAAAATCCTGCCTGACAGCCAAGTGGTATTTCCTGAGTCAAGACATCAATCCACATAATGTGGTGACGGGGCCAGATGCCGTGGAATTTCTTGATCTTAAGTTTATTAAATGCTCTTTCCACTTTGCGGAGTAATTAGAGTGCTAGCTCTCAAGCCCTTGCCAAGGAAGTTCTACAGGGAGTTTGGTGATTGCTTCCAACTTATTTCCTAGTAATCCCACATGCTCTTAAATTATTCTCTCCCTTAACCATGATCGCTTTCTGGTCTGTTACCATTTGTTAAAAAGCAGGCATGTCAGAATGAGCTCTAGTTTTCTGGACTTGCTTTTCCTTTAACAGCTACATGCCAATAGACCGTGCCCATCTGGACGGACAGCATCAGGTTCAGTGTAACTGGTTTGGGGATTTCCTGAGCAAAGTAGCCATCTTGCAAATCCGTCCTGACCGTCTCTCTCCCTTCCCACCTTGGCCAGATGCCCCCCACTATCTGCTCTTGTCGGTTGACGACGAGTCCTTGGCTGCGTTGCTCATTCCCCATTGGATGTGTCTCCCTCCCCTAATTCCTCAAGGCACAGCTAAAACCATCGGTCACATTAAAGAAGACTCTGCCTCCAGGGCACCTGGGTGGCTCAATCGGTTAAGCGTCAGACTTCGGCTCAGATCATGATCTCATGGCTCGTGGGTTCAAGCCCCACATCGGGCTCTGTGCTGACAGCTCGGAGCCTGGAGCCTGCCTCGCATTCTGTGTCTCCCTCTCTCTCTGCTTCTCCCCCACTCTCTCTCGAAAATACATAAACATTAAAAAAAAAGAAAAGAAGCCTCTGCTATACTTTGCGTGTCAGAGACTGTTTTACCCAATATCCGTTCTTTCTTTTTCACTCTGAGAACAAAATCACAAGTTTTAACTGGGTCCGTGGTCGGGAGTCAATCTCTCTTTTCCAGGCTTGTTTTTGACTTAAGTCTGGCTAGGAGCATCTAAACAAGAGCGATAAAGTAGTGCACAGAGCTTCCAGTCTGTATCCTTAAAAGAAAGGTGATCTCTCTCTTACCTCTTTACCCATTGGCTGGCATGTGGGCGTGTTGGCTGGCTCTGGGGCAGCCATCTTGGATGACAAGATGGAAGCCATATGTGGTTTCCAGAACAATCTCCAAAATTCTGCAGCTGCCATATCAGCCTTGAACTGCTTAACCTTGAATGGGATCAGAGAGAAATAAACTTCAGCTGGGTTTCAGCTACTGGTCTTCTGGCCTTTGTTACAAAACATGACCCATACATGTGGGATAATGACAGGCAATTTAAAGCTGTTTAGTAGATCTTTCCTAAGACAGAAAGGTAAGGAAACGTGGGACCCCAACTAATAATTTTGAAAGTGAAGACCCTCAGAGTTAGGTGTCAGGACTGCTGAATTGCTCAGTTCCTTGTGATGAACCCCAAAGGGAAGGGTTTCTGATAGCTTTCCATATGTTTGCCCTCATTTGGGCCACATACAAACTGTAATAGGAGGTTAATAAAACATTTTTTTGAGTAAACATTGCAGAATTTAAACATTCAAATTGCTACAATAGAGGCATTATTAAAAAGAAAGGTTTTGGAATTGCCTTAAGACCATATGTATAAGCCATACCACAAAATCCATCCTACTAATTAAAAGTCACACCTCATTTTGACATACATGGATATCACTCAGCTTGATCCCCTTCCTAAATCATCAGATTTAGCTCTGAATGACCCTGGGCCATTTCTAAACATCAAATCTACCCTCCAAGGACGCTGTTGTAAGTGTATTAAAAAATTGTTTTTTTTAACATTTATTTATTTTTGAGAGACAGAGACAGAGCATGAGCAGGGGAGGGGGAGAGAGAGAGGAAGATACAGAATCCGCAGCAGGCTCCAGGCTCTGAGCGGTCAGCACGGAGCCCGACGCGGGGCTCGAACCCACAAACTGGGAGATCATGATCTGAGTCGAAGTGGGACGTTCACCGACTGAGCCGTCCAGGTGCCCCGTGAGTGTACTTTAATGACTGAGCCACAGTTCCAACGTCAAGAAGAAGTCATACAATTGCAACCTCACTACAAGAATTACCCTTCTTCCCAAGGCAAGACAAAAGAAGTCTTTGGGGGTCTGAACTTGAGCACAAACTTGGTAAGTTTTACTATATTTGCCAACAAGCGGTTACACTGCCGGACCAACTGGACTTCATTGTAAATTCTACTTGGGTTACCATCCTGGTATCAGTGTTAAAACTCGCGGTGATACAAAAGAGCTTAGGTCTGGTTGCACTTGGAATTTGGGTTTCAGCAGGTGGTCAACGGGCAGAGACATTTCACACCAAACCTGCATAGATCTGTAACTCTGCCTTAGAAAGCAGCTTGCCTATAAATATTTCACTTCGAGGCAGACAAAGGCTGGATGTGAGGCCACTTCAGACACAAAGCAGATAAATTCCTGCTTAACATGTACCTGATGCTTTATGATTCCCGCCCAGGTTCAGATTTCCTGGATCAAATGTTCCCGAGGCCTGTGAGGTCATGTGGTTTCGGAGACATAAGCTAAGCTTGGTGTACATTACAGAGAAGCCATCCCATCCGGGTGTGACCACGGGGAAGGTAAGTGTTAATCCCAATCTGATTTCATGTGTGCACAACAGCTGTTGGGAACATTAGGTCTGTCATCTGTGTCCAATGGAGCGATTTCCTACCACTCAGCCTCATATGGCCCCAAAGTTAATTTAGTGCATATTGGGAAATTCCTGAAACAACATGAGACTTAACACCATTTTCCATCAAATCCTTGGAGTTTTTGTTGATGTTTGGAGAGCCCACGGAGGTGTCGAACTGCAGGGGTGAAGAATGGAGGGGTCTACTCATAAAATCTGGAATATTATTGGGGGTTCTTTGTCGAAATTGAATTCGCGCGTTTTTCCAGGAATAAACCCAGTGCCGTCCTTGGAGTAAAACTGTTCTTGGACGTTAGGACCCAAATCTTGGTTCCCATTGATGGTCATTCTCCACACCCACTTGATCATGCCGGGTATCTCTCCGGCTCAAACTATGTGTTTGCGTCTGAAAATCTCAGTGACTCAGGTTTGCAGCCAACGGTTTTCCTCATGGAAAGCAGATCTAAAATAAGTTCATGAAAATCTTGAATTCGAGTTAGTGTCCCCTGATCTCTCCCAGGTCAGGGCCCATCTCTCTGACATCGTTTCCTTTGTGTTTCTCAGTTCTTCGTCCCATTCAGCCAGCATAAAGAAAATATCTGCCTAGGCTGGTTTCTCTCCAAGCGTGAGTGAAGGAGGGTCGATCTGAGCTGTAAACCACACTGAAGATATGGATTTGCATTTTTTTACCGTGATGTTTGGTACTTAATCTGAGTTGAGCTAAATGACTCGATTCTGTCTTTCAAGGAGCTGCCGAAATACCCGTTCTTGGAGTCTCGTGAGAATTATTAGGACGGAATAGGGCTGGCAGTCTCTCGCATTTTAACTTCCCTTCTCGATAAATCCAGTCATCAGCAGTTCTAGTCTTTGAAATATAACTACTATTGGAAGTACAACTTCTTACAGCTACAACTGGTAATATTGTCCATTCATGGGTGATTTAGTGCATTTGTAGCCCTTTAAGGGAGTGTAGTCATCTGAATGATTATTTGCCTATTCTGCACCAGTCAGGTCTGTGCCGTTATTATTATTATTTTTTTTTCTGAGAGAAAGGGGAGGGGAGGGGTAGAGAGAGAGGAAGAGAAGGAGAATCCCAAGTTGGTTCCGTGCTGTCAATGCAGAGCCTGATGTGGGGATCGAACTCATGAACCGTGAGATCATGACCTGAGCTGAAATCAAGATCCAGGTGCTTAAACAACTGAGGCACTCAGCCGTCCCTGTGCCTGTGCTCTCTGTGCAGGTTTTTGCATAGTGCTACATGATATAGGTACGCGTGAAAGGATTGGTGGTGATGGAGAACCCATGGTTTTTGTTTAGCATCTTTTATGTTGTCCTTACTTCTCATTCCCATGGGTACCACTCTGCCAGACCCTCAGCTTCTCATGGATGCAGTCACTGTAGCTTCCTCCTTGAGGTTCTGACATCCAGATCAGGTGACTCTAAGTCAAGTTCACTTTGTTGGCATTTCCCCCAAAAAGCTACGGACCAGCAGCGAGCCCAAGAGATAAGGATCACGTCTCGCCCACCTCTGCATTCTCGAAGTCCAGTATCGTGCCTGGCACACACAGCCAGCAAACATTCCATGTGAATACGCTTGTACCCCACCTCGACTGTCTTAATGCTTCAGTCCTCTTATAATTCAATGGCACTGTCCCTTCGTACCGTTGAACTATAAGATTTAACATGATGCGAAAAAGGATACAAATCGAACTGCTTAAAAACACGGAAGTCAAGTTGTTTCTTCCTGACTTCGATATTCGTAAGCCAAGGGCACCCACAGATGAGGAAGGTCACCAGGGTGGGCTTCCAAAGTCGACATCGCTGGCATATCCATGGGGGTAGGAGGTGCTCAGAGATTATTTTCCCAATCAGAAGACTTCTCCCTACTTGATGAAAATGACCAAGACCAGATACAGAATATCAGAGAAGAAAGATACCTTTAGCTCCTTTCCTAAGCATGTTGTGTCTCAGGACTCAGCATCATGAGGGGAAGCCAGGGAGAGGAACTGTCTCCCTTTTTAGTGCCTGGCATACGGGCACAAAGTAGAAAGTCAAATATGCCCATGCGTACTGTCATGAAATCTCCATCTTCGCTCCTAGATTCCGCAATATTATTTGGAAGGCAAAGCCTCTTGCTGCCGAGAGTCTGTGAGGGTATTCATTCATTCATTCATGCATGCATTCATTCATTCATTCATTCAACTTAAGGTTTACTGAATGATCACTATGGGACAGGGACAGTGCATCCTTGGAATCTACGATTTGAGCCACAGACGCAGGCGTTTTCCTGGAAGGCTGGCTGAACATAAGTATTGTCAATGTCACGTATATCCATTGACATTTGTTTAATAAAACCTGAGAGGCAACGTGCCTTAGCATTCAGAGCACAGATTCAGGGACAGGAGCCTGGCCCCAGCACTTTGTAAATACGTCACCTTGGGCAAGTGATATGAACCTACCTCCGTCCCCTTCTCTACTCACTAGACTATTAGTGCTTACTTCAAGGGGGTGTTGTGTGCATTAATTTTGTTAAGGCATGTAATGTGCATAAGAGTGCTTAATATATAACCAGTGTTCGTCACTGCGGACCATCATTATAATAGAATTTAACATTAAAAAGGTCTTGGCATCGTGAACTTGAATAAATTGCTTACAATCTCCAAGGCTTCGGTTCGCACATCTGTAAAATGAAGCTAGTAACACCTACCTACCTACTTCACAGAAATATGGTTCCAATGAGACCACATGCACAGGAGCATTTTATCCATAAGAGTGTCTTAGGAAGCTCAAAGTTAGTTTTATGATGTCAAACTCTTCAAGGATCACTTTAGTGAAATACCTTTGTCCAGTCCCCCATGTTTCATACCTTCTGGGTGAAAACATAAAAAAGAAAAGCAGGCTCCAATGTTCAGCAGAGGAGAGGGACGTTCTCCGTCATGATCCCACCAAATGGTATCTAGGGGAGGGAGAAACACAGAAAGAGACCAGTGATGGCCTTAGGAAGAGACGATGCTGGGCCCCCAACACACAATATATCCTCACGATGAGGGGCGAGGGCAGGCATTTGACTCAGGATAGGTCAATTGGATGCTCTTTCAATGGCATTTAGTTCTTGGGGAGAGGAGTGAGCAGACTGGAAACAGTCAGCAGCCTCCTGACCACACCGTCCCCGTAGTTGTCATGGCCCCTGAGCCCTGGCCTCCACGGCTACCTTCTTCTTCTCTACGTCCTGACCTGGCCTTCTGGCCTCTCCTCAATTCTGGGCGCTCCTGTCCCTTTCAAACAAATTGCCTTTAGCCCAAGCCAGATTTAATTTCCATTGCTTGCAACAAAGGAGAGCTAATGAATCCCTGCCCTAACCTGTCTTATAATGGCAGCCCCTGACATCAGATCTCTTCCTAGCCTCTGTCATGCACCATGCATGTGTCCTGGTGAATCTACAACGCCTCCTTTATCAGATCAGTGCTTTTAAATGTCACTTACTTGGAGCGCCTGGATGGCTCAGTCAGTTAAGCATCTGCCTCTTGCTTTCGGCTCAGGTCATGATCTTGTGGTTTATGGGTTCAAGCCCTGCATCGGGCTCTGCACGGACAGCGTGGCACCTGCTTGGGATTCTCTCTCTGCACCCACCCCCTCCAGCTCATGCTTTCTCTCTCTCTCTCTCTCTCTCTCTCAAAATAAATAAATAAATGTTAAGAAAAAAAGTCACTCGTTTGTTCACTGGGCAAATACTTACGGAGCATCTGGGCATCGTATTAGGTGCTGGGGATGTATCAGATGAACAAAACAGACAAAATGCTGTGAGTTTACGCTCTAATTCGGGAAGAGAGACAATAAATGAAGTAAAACTATATACACGGTGTTTGATGATGAAATGACTTCTGGAAAACGATGACCCCGAGAAAGATGACAGAGAGAGCCAAAGGTGAGGGGCTGTTGCCACTCTAACAGGAGTTATTAGGGAAGGGTCACCGACAGGGGTCAAAGACAGAGTGGCGAGATCAAGGACCATGGTGGGAAGGGCATTTCTGGCAGAGGGAACAGAAAATGTGAAACTGCCATGGTGGGAAATTGCCTCCGGGGTCGCAGGAATAAGAACGCTGGTGTTGCTGGAGCTGAATGAGCAGAGGAGAAAGTAGTAAGTGTTGGCCCCAGGGAAATAATGGGCGTTGGGGGGGAATCATTAGGACTTTTTTTTTTTAATGTTTATTATTTTGAGAGAGAGAAAGAGCATGAGCAGGGGAAGGGCAGGGAGAGAGAAAGGGAGACACAGAATCCGAAGCAGGCTCCAGGCTCTGAGCTGTCAGCACGGAGCCCGATGCGGGGCTTGAACCCACGAACCACGAGATCATGCCGTAAGCTGACACTTAACTGTGCTACCCAGGCACCCCAGGACTTCGGTTTTCACGGTGAGTGAGTTGAGACATGGGGGCGTATTGAACAAACCAACACCACCTGGTGACCTAAACGTTCCTTTCTCTTCCGTGCCTGGCGTCGGTCGGCTTTCACAGAGCTTCTCCAGCTTGGCATGACCCATGCGTCCCATCTCTGGCTTCACCGCACTGCTCTGAGGCTCTGCGGCAGTCGGGTCGGTATCTGCTCTCCCACCGGAATGCCCCACGCACTTCCACGCCTTGATCCACACTCTCCACCCAAACCATAGTGCTCATCAGGGGCCATTCCCGCTCCCGCCTCGTTCCCGAAGGTTTCCTCCGTTGAGCCAGGGTAGAGCAATCTTGCCCACTTCTGAACCTCTCGTGGCCCGACATCCACACACGCCAGCCGAGACTGAGCACGTACCCTCTTGTATTTTATTGACTTTTTTTCGTGTGTGCCTGCCTTGTCCACCAAAAAAACTACGGATTGTAAACTCTTGGAACAAAAAGCACCATGTCCTGCCGCTCTCGGAGCCCCTTGAGTGCATGATGAAAAGCAGTTCCTTGTTGCTTGAAACAATTTCCAAGGCGCTCAGCATGTCTGGGTTCTGTTTCAAAGGTTTACAATGGCCCCTTCTTTCCTGGGGGTCTTGGAAAGTTACAGACGAATGTGTAACTACATGGTTTGCTCAAGTAACAGAACAGAGTTACAGTGTAAGACCAATCATCACAGTCCATTAAGTTGGGGTTGTTCAGGGAAAGTCAAGCTCCAGGCCTTGGTCGAGCAATCAAGGGACTGGAGGCCATGCAAGCCGGGGCCTTGCCGGGGCCCCGAGAACAAGCCGTGATTGTCCATTCTGCCATAGTGTGCCATTGGAACTTGCTGGAATGGAAATGCATTCTTCAGCTCTGCAGCCGAATGGCGCACACAGCCCTGGGATCCCAGATCCTGTGCGAGGTTAACTAGCCTCCTATAAACATTAACACCCCTGGGAATGGCGTGCTGCAATTATGGAGGACTCTACCCTGACCCCTAAAGTACTCGCCGGTTTACAGAACTCGATCTATAGACCAGAGTGTAAATGTAATTTGCGTGGCCATGGTTATAGCAGTCACAGCTCTATAAACAGGCTGCCTGGGCTGAGGGCGCTGGGTTTGTGTTTTAATGGGAGCGCACCTGTAAAACCTGGGTGCAGAAGCTTCCAGAGACTGACCTGGACTGAGGACCCCTCCAGATCCTTCATATTAACCTCCCTCTGCCGCTCGCAAGAATGCCAAGGGCGCAAATGGAAATGGTCCAAGACAAACAAAGGCCCGTTACCCGGTTCTCACTCCCGGGGATTTTCTCTGACGTGAGAGAAAGAAGGTTTGCCTATTTCTCAAACTCTTCCATTAATAGTTACTAGAGCCAGGAGACCCGGGATTAGTTGTATCAATGCCATTGTGTGGTTGTGTGAGGTCGGCCGTGTGACATTCCTGGTATCTGAATAGAGGCAGGGGCCGGAGGATCTCCGATGTCCCTTTCCATTTTCACATTCTGTGACTCTGTGTTCCTTTGAGCCCCAGGGCTGTGCCTGCCTTTGAATGAAGAAATGGAGACCGTAGCTGTAGTCTCTGGAGCAGAAAAAAGAACTTTAAAGATAATCGAGTTGTTTGGGCCTATTGTGAATGGAAGACCCAGAATCTTGAAGTCCCACAGCGATTATCTACTTACCTATCTATTTATCTATCTATTCATTTTTAAATGTTTATTTATTTTTTGAGAGAGAGAGTGCATGTTAGTAAGCACGAGCAAGGGAGGGGCGGAGAGAGAGAGAGAGAATCCGGAGGAAGCTCCATGCTGTCAGCACAAAGCCCAATGTGGGGCTCTATCCCATGATCCGTGAGATCATGGCCTGAGTCAAAATCAAGAGTCGGACGCTTAACCGACGGAGCCATCCAGACCCCCCCGCCCCACCCCCAACAGCTATTTACAGGGCAAAGTTTCAAGCCCTAGACCTCTGGCTCCCGATCCAGGGTCTTCCCATGATCCCCAGGGCCTTGTAAAAGTGACTTTTCTCGAAGATTTAGACAGATGCTTCACAGAAGAGAACTATATGAATGGTCAATACAAACACAAAAAAGTGTGCAACGTTATTAGGCACCAGGGAAATACAACATAAACCCACAAAGACACTGGCTAAAAGGAAAATAAAGACGGACAGTACCAACTGTTGATGATTATATGGAGAAACTGGAATGTTCGCACATGGCTGGTGGGGATGCAAAATGCTGCTACCACTTTGCAAGCAGATATCAATTCATTTTGTTAAGATTAAAAAAAGTTTATTTATTTTTTAGGGAAAGAGAGAGAGAAGAGAGAGAGAGAGAGAGAGAGAGAGCGCGCGCACAAACAGGGGAGGGGCAGAGAAAGAGGGAGACGCAGAATCCGAAGCAGGTTCCAGACTCTGAGCTGTCAGCACAGAGCCTGACGCGGGGCTCGAACCCAGGAACCGTGAGATCATGACTTGAGTTGAAGTCAGATGCTCAACCGACTGAGCCATCCAGGTGCCCCGGGTATCAATTCTTATACAGTTAAACGTACACTTAGCGCATGACCCAACAATTCCAATTAGGTATTTACCCACGGATCATGAAAATGTGCACCCTAAACTTGACCATAAATGTTCATAGCAGCTTTATTCAATAACAGCTCCAAACTAGAAATGACACAATAACCATCAGCAGGTAAATATTGTGATATATCCATGTCGTGAAAAACTACTTAGGATTAAAAAAAAGAACCATCTACCGTTATAAGCAGGAACAGAGACGAATCAGGGTGCCTGGGTGGCTCAGTTGGTTAAGCATCAACTTTTATTTTTAACTTTTTTTTAATGTTTATTTTTGAGAGAGAAAGACACAGAGTGTGAGCAGGGGAGGGGGAGAGAGAGAGGGAGACACAGAATCTGAAGCAGACGCCAGGCTCTGAGCTGTGAGCATAGCTTGAACCCACGAACCACGAGCTCATGACCTGAGCTGAAGTTGGACGTTCAATCTTCTGAGCCACCCCGGGCACCCCAAAGCATTAACTCTTGATCTTGACTCAGGTCATGATCTCACGGTTCGTGGGTTCTAGCCCCGTGTCGGGCTCTGTGCTGACAGCTCAGAGCCTGGAACCTGATTCGGATTCTGTGTCTCCCTCTCTCTCTGTCCCTCTCCTGCTCACACACACTCTCTCTCAAAAATAAATAAAATATTAAAAAAAATGTTTAAAAAAAGAACAGAGATGAATAAAGCTGGACTAAAGAAGCTAGACATACGAGAGTACGCACTGTAGAATGTCATTTGCGGAAAGTTCTGGAAAAGGCAGACATGGCGCTTGCTCAGGGAGCTGGGGCGAGGGTAGGTTGCAAAGGGACACGAGGAGCCACTCGAGGTCACGGACGTGTTCTCTTTCTTGATTCTGGCGGTAGGAACACACACACATACATTTGTCAAAACGCACCCCCCCCCCCGTATACTTAAAATGGGCATATATTCTTGCATGTAAATTATACCTCAATAAAAGTGGTCAAATCGATATACTGAGAACAAACTGAGGGTGGATGGGGGGTGGGAGGGGGGGGAGGGTGGGTGATGGGTATTGAGGAGGGCACCTGTTGGGATGAGCACTGGGCGTTGTATGGAAACCAATTTGACAATAAATTATAAATATAAATATAGATATAAATATAAATATAAATATAAATATAAATAATAGTGATTTGCCCCAAATCACTGTGGGTGCTGTGCAATCACAAAGGATGCGTGACTTTGAAGTTTCTGATCAGGAAAGCCCCTCGGAGGCAGCGGCCCTAGGGTGGGGGGCTGGGGGTAGGGGGGTAGGGGGGCAAGGCCCCTCCCTTGAGTGCGCTCGGACACAAGCGCACCCCTTCAGGACCCGGCTCCAGCCAGGCCCTTCCGTGCCCGCGGGAGCAGAGCTGGCCCCAAGCCAGGGCAGATGTGGAGAAACCACGTTGCCATTTTCATCTCTGATGGAAAGCCCTTGTTCGGCTGGGCCGAGATGTGTTTACAAATCCGTGTTCTGCTGTGGTTTAGATCCGCAGCTGGGAGCGGGGACACGGCTCCTCTGAAAGGAAGCAGGCCCTTCAGGGAACAGACATCCCCAGAGGAGGCTGAGTGGAGGAGGAGAACCGGCCCGTAAGGACCGGACACGTCCCGGGAGGCCAGGGGTTGCTTGGTTGACCGGGACGGGGGCAGGCGTTAACTACAGATTTTGGCACGGCCGATACAGCCTTGACCTCGCATCTCCTTTGGTGTCTGACTGTGGAAGAAAGGGGCTTTTTAATAAAATGTAACTGATCCTCGCTGAGGATCCAAGCGTGTGAGTCAATGTGTCAGATGCTTGGGGATGTGAGATGTGTAAAAAAAAAAAAAAAAAAAAGGTTTCTTTGAAGAAGTGTTCGGTCTAAAGAAAACTCTGTGCGTAAATCACGATTCGGCCCTGCCCCAGGCCCCTTCCGTGAAGCTGGAGCCCTCTGGGGCCCCTAGCCTCGGACACCCAGCCCCGCACCTGCTCGCCTAGAATGACCTTGTACTTTGGCCGGCCTCTCTCCAGCGTGTTTGTACTCACGCTCTGGAGCCTCAGGCCTGCCTCAGCCCTCCTGGTCCACGTGTCCCCTATTTCCTCTGAAACCTGCCCCCGCCTAGAGGGTCCCTGCCCAGAGGAGTCTGTCCACCAGCTTACCCTCCCCCTCACAAGGAAGAAAAATTGACGGACCCCAGGACTGTACTGGATTCTTCTGCTTTCCAAATTAGAAGTCCTGGAACAGAATCCATTTTCAAACACAGTCCCAGATCCACAAATAATTAGTTCTCAAAAACATAACCAAGGGAGGAGAGACTGGCTGGCTCTGTTGGCTGAGCGGCCCCCTCCCTGCTCACGCGCGCTCTCTCTCTTTCTCTAAGATAAATAAAATGAGGGGCGCCTGGGTGGCGCAGTCGGTTAGGCGTCCGACTTCAGCCAGGTCACGATCTCGAGGTCCGTGAGTTCGAGCCCCGCGTCAGGCTCTGGGCTGATGGCTCAGAGCCTGGAGCCTGTTTCCGATTCTGTGTCTCCCTCTCTCTCTGCCCCTCCCCCGTTCATGCTCTGTCTCTCTCTGTCCGAAAATAAATAAACGTTGAAAAAAAAAATTAAAAAAAAAATAAAATAAATAAAATGAAAAGAAAAAAAAAACATGACCAAGGGATGGAAATTGGGTCAAGCCAACTTAAGTCATTCCGGAAACTGACATCAGTATCACCTTTATGGCGAATAAAAGGCACGTATTAGGCAACAGTGGGCCATCGAGTTCGTCATATTTCTATCCTGATCGTTTGCTGCCCTTCCCAAGAAGCCTCAGTAGCTCCCCGTTGCCTGTGGGTGCTAAAAGAAATCTCTGCTCTGTCCCTGTGCTGTGCATCGAGGATTGAGTGTCGCATAAACCTAAGGCGGCCGGAATGTTACACACTTCAATGTGGACCTTAGGAGAACCAGTCCCGTGTAATGGATGCCCCAGTGACAACACAGGGTAAGAACCATTGGTCCCAAGGGAGACTTTTCGGTTCTCAGTCATCCGCCATAAAGGACTTTTCAGAATTCTCCTTTGTGTATATCATGTCCCCCCCCCCCACCCCCGCACACACACATTTGGGGAGATTTGCTGAGCCTCCTTCAGAGCAGTGCAGCTCTCCTTTCCTGGCAGGCTAATCACTTCACCCCCAATAGAGACTATGTGTTGGTCTTCAGTTACCGAGCTAGACTGATTTGCAGAATTCCGTAACACCTAAGTTCACCTGACCAATCTGGTATCCCAGTAGGTGTCCGACATGTGCCTTTCCTTTTGGGCCAACGAGAGTCAATGCCCACAAACACTTGGGCGGTCACTGACTCGGTTTTAGTTGGCAGATTATCGGGATATTACTATTTTCTTGAGCTTCCCTAACATCTGCTCGCCAATTTGAATCGCTGCACCAGTGAGTGATCGACTCGGAGTGATGGTATTAGGGTTACAGTTAATTCACTTCTCGTTGTGCGTAAACGTCTCTTCCAACATGTGGCAGGAGCTGCCCACGTGTCTGGAAGGCAGGTCTATAAGAGCATGGACCACATTTTAGGGGTGTTTTATAGTGAAGCCATTGTTGGCACAGCTTGCTTTTTCTGTCATCTGTCTTGTTTTCCGTCGATGCAATCGGTGTAAAAATTCATTGCGGTGAGGGGTGCCTGGGTGGCTCAGTCGGTTAAGCATCCGACTTCAGCTCAGATCATGATCTCACGATTTGTGGGTTTGAGCCCCGCCTCTGGCTCTTGGCTGTCAGCGTGGAGCCCATTTCGGATCCCCTGTCCTCCTCTCTCTGGCCCTGGCCCTCCCCCGCTTGTGCTCTCTCTCTCTCTGAAAAATGAAGAAACATTAAAAAAAAATTCATCATGGTGATCAAAGTCTGTATCTTTGCTTCAAATTCTGGTTTGATCCTAGCCTTTCCTGGAACGATCTCATTAGCAAAATGCCAAAGGTGTCATGGGATGTCTCTGCATGTTATTGGTGGACAGTGGCTATTCTCAGGAAGGGGAACGGCACGAGGACATCCATAAAGTTCAGCTGCAAGGTCGCATCATTGGAGGATCCGTTACACAGGGCTGGTCACACAGGCCCAGGGTGAACTGTGTAAACCTCAGGCCATCTTAGGGTCATGTGGCACTCGATGCCCTATGCACTGTTGAGAGAGATCATGACATGAACCAAAGTCGGACGCTCTATCGACTTAGCCACCCAGGCACCCCTGGAGACATTCTAGAGAATGCACACATATATTGAGTACTTCCAATATTTAATGCTCTATACGTATCAAGTAAAAGATAAACAGAGGCTTGAAATGCCGTGACATTGTCATGTTGTTCTTCGTGTCTGTTGACATGTTATCTTCTTAGACGTGTTTGGGCTCCTTGAGGACTGGGCTTCTGTCTTTCCATCTCTGGATCCACAGACACCTTGACCAAAGCAACTACCCAGCCAGTTGTTGGGGGAAAGGACCGACATGATTTTTCTTGTTCCTTCTGGGCATTACCACCAGTTGAGGGCAACATTTTGTTAAACCAAGCTTGACCCTGTATCTAAACACGTCAAACCCTTTCGCACCGTTCATCATACTGGAGATGCCAAAATATAAATAATTTTCCACCCTCCTGTATTTAGCTCCTTGTGGTCTTTGTTAAGGGCAAATGTGAAACCATGCAGAAAACTACATACAGATTGACACAAGAGGACGTTCATTACGATGTTATGTATGCCACCAAAAAAAAAAAAATTACAAAAGATCTTGAAAAAAAGGATCCAGGGGCATCTCAGGGGTGCAGTCAGTTAAGAGTCCAACTCTTGATTTCAGCTCAGGTCATGATCTTACGGTTCGTGGGATAGAGCCCCGTGTCGAGCTCTGTGCTGACAATGTGGAGCCTGCTTGGGATTCTGTCTCTCCTCTGTCTGTCCCTCCCTCCCACTCTCTCTCTCTCTCTCTCTCTCTCAAAGTAAATAAATATTAAAACAAATTAAAATAAAAAAAGGATCCAAAAACAATAAATAAATTATAGACCATCCATATGGCAGAAAACAGTAGACACTATGGTAATGAAGAACTTTGAGGAATGATGAAATGCTATTATGTCAGTAAATGGCTAAGACAAATAATAAAAATATATGTAATAGAATTCCAATTAGGGGGACACAGGTACAAATACTATTAGTGATCATTACCAGCCTTTGGCATTCTACACGCCTTACACGTGTTTTTAGTTTGCTTTCTGTTTTATTTGATGTTATTATTGTTATACCAGTTTCCTATTCTTTTGCTCCTTTCTGGGTTATTGTTGTTGATGACGGAGGGTTTTTTTTTTTTTGCTGTTGTTTCTTTTTGTTTGTTTGTCTGTTTGTTTGTTTGGCTGCTATTGCTTTGTTTACTTTGCTTCATTTCTCTTTGTGTAGTTTATTCTTCTGTCCTTTTACTTTGGAATTGGCAGGATAGTTTTTTAGTAGGGGCAAGATGTCTCTTATAAATAGCCTAAGACTCATTTTTTTCTGTATCAGATTTGAAATTAACGTCCAGTTAAACGTCCAACTCTTGAGCTCAGCTCAGGTCTTGTTCTCAGGGTCATGAGTTCAAGCCCCACACTGGGCTCGGCCCTGGCCGTGAAGCCTACTTAAAATAAAAAATAAATAAAAATAACTCCGCTTTTTATTTTTCTCTGACTTCTGTTCTCCCTTCCTCCGTATAAATTTTATCTAGTATTTTACTTGTGTTTTGTAACACAACAGACAATTAATGACAGTAACCACTTTTTTACTGTCCACAGTCATGTAAATTTCCCGACAAGTTTCGTAACCTTTCGGCGAGGGTCTGTTCATTGTAAATTCTCTTCATATTTGCCGTCTTGGAAACATTCTCCTTTGGATACAACTCTTCCAATTATTATGATTCTTTCATGTCATTACATGTTGCCATTTTTGGCTTCAGATATTTTGAAAGTCTACCTAAAAGGCACTCAGATCTCACTTCCCATTCTTCGTCTCCCTGTGCCTGCACCCATGCTCTGCTTTCCGAAGCAGGCTCTAAGCTGTCAGCATAGAGCCCGGCGTGGGGCTCAAACCCACGAATCGTGAGATCGTGACCTGACCCGAAGTCGGACGCTCAACCGAATGAGCCACCCAGGGATCCCATTAGACCACCGTTTAACTGGACATTCCCTCACCCGAGGGTGGTTGGCTTTTCCACACTATTTCAGTGTTCCACACAGGTGGCGATCACGTTTGCTATAAATGTGAACTTGGATACATATATGAAAATTTCTGTAGGGTAGAAACTGGAAACAAATTTGTCGTGTTGTGAGCTGAGCATCTTTACGTAGGCTAATTAATGTCAAAATTAATTGTTCCAAATTATACTTCTCCCTGCAGTGCATGAAATGTTTGTTGCCTTGCGTCTTCCCACACTTGATGTTATCAGATTATTTAATTATTTCCAATCTGATGGAAAAGATACGCTATCTAATTGCTGTTTTCAATGGAGTCTTCCTGGTTATTCATGGGCCCAAGCATCTTCCCATATGTTAACCAACCCTTTGGGGCTTTTTTTTTTAATTGAGTTGTCTCTTAATAGCCTGTCCCATTATTCTCTTTGCTGGTTTAGTTTTCGTTAAATTTTTTAGGAGTTCTTTATACATTGGAAATACTGGAAACTTACTGAAGAGCATCCCTTTCAATATAGCCTCTGCTCAATTCAGAAAGAATTTGGTTCTTTTGGAATCCCTATTAAATGGATATTGAAATACTGCTTTATATGTGTAAGTTTCTTAAATTTCTTCCCTCCTTCCCTCCCATCCTCCCTCCCTCCCTTCCTTCCTTCCTTCCTTCTCTCCTTCCTTCCTTCCTTCCTTCCTTCCTTCTTATGTCTGGTCTCTTTGCATGTTTTATGTGATATTTTTAGTTCATCTTCCAATTCACTAATCTTCTTCTGCCAGTTTTACTATTCAGCCTACTAATTTATTACAGTATTCATTTATTTTAAAAATATTTATAGACTACACACACACACACACACATATACATATACATGTATATGTGTATATATATGTGTGTATATATATATACATATATATACATATATGTATATATATATATATATATTTCAGATACTATTTTAAGTGCTAAGGCTTAAACACTAAACAAAGCAGACAAAACAGACAAATTCTGCCTTCAGGTACATTACATTCTATTAGGCGAAGTTCTGAGCTTTACTTCATATTGGTTATCCTTTTGGTTTGCAAGTATAAAAGGTTTGGTTCTTTACAACTCTTTTGCAAATGATCCTTTTTTAGATTATTGCATACGAGATTCACGTCTTTCTTTTATCTCTCTTTCATCCATTTTAACATACCGATTTAATATTCTGTTTGGATTGTTTCTCGTTCCTTGGGTATATTGTTTGGGTTCTCATCTGCCGGCTCCTCGTGTGTCTTGTCAGTTTTTGACCTTGAGCTCGTATCTGAGCCTGAGCCATAGACCGAAAGCAGCCTCCCAGGAAGGCATTTTGAAGCAGCAGTGGGAGGACTGGTGCTCCTCATTCGGCTGAAGGACAGGGATTCAGGTGGTCTAGCTGGAGTTAAGCAGGGTAGGAGTGAAAAGCCAGAGGGTGGGGTAGGTTAAGCCCTGTGACTTAGCTGTGTACCTGTAAATCTCCTGTAATAAAATACGCTTAAATTCTAAATCGCTGCTGACTTAGCAGGGACAGAAATTACCAAAGGAGGCATGGCTTGTGTCGTGCTTTCACACTCACACACTAATAAGGGAGAAGCCTAAATTTTGGAAGGTTGTGCTTGTGGTGGAAGTGACCAGTAGTAATAAATGAATGGTCACCTTCCACATGAAGACATCCGTGATCGTTTCATTAGGGAGCTTACATTATAGCTAATCTCTATTTTTTTCTTGCTGGGAACAGTAGGGAAATCCCAGGTACACAACTGAGACACGATGTTCAGTTAGTGGCGAGCCTACGGTTCAACGGCTGGACCTTTCCCTTTAATGTCCCATGGAGATCGTAGGACCTAGAGCGGGTCAGGGGCCAGAGAAACAGCCACACTGATTCAACCCGCGTGCAAAATAATGTTTTCTAGATTCAGAACCTAAATACTCCAACTACGTTCCCAGGCTTCTCTCTACATGTTGCCAGAACTATTTAGGCAAGTGACACTAGACCATTTTGGCTCCCTAAACTCCCCCCCCCCCCCCAAATAATCAGAAATATCCATTTATGTTGGTCTTGTGCAGTGAGGGCTCTTTCATAGTGATGGAAAACGCCACACCAATTGGCCTCAAACATAAGAAATTTATGGCCACGTGACTGGAAGTCTAACCGTAGGGAATGGAATCTGGGGTTGGGGAATCCAACAGTTCAGCATCATCACCACGGACATAGATTCTCATGGGTTTATTTTTGTTTTTTGTTTTGTTTTTTGTTTTTTTTTTTTTTTGCTTGGCCATCCATGATGCGAGCTTCTGGTGGGTAGCTCCTCTCGCAACTGTAGGATCCAATGGGAGAGGGAAAGAGCCTCTCCCCGAGGCATACGATAAAATTCTTTCCTCCCGTGTGATTGTTAGATGCACGCTTTGGACCGATAACGGTTGCTAGGGGCAGGCCATGCACTGCTTGGTTTCCGTCCAGGCTCCTCCAACAATCTGATGAAATTGTTCGGCTTTGCTTAATCAATCCTCAGCTCATTCCTGGAGCTGGGATTCTTTCCGGGAGCACCATGGATGTTACAAAATGGAGGGGTGGAAAACGCATGGGGGAATGGGGAACACAACTGGGAACACAAGGTCTGCTGTACTGTTTAAAATCCTCCAGTTAAAGGGTGGAGGAGGGGAGAAGAAAGAGGAAGGCGAACCAAGCTTGGTCGAGCAATTTTCTGGCACCACGAACCACAGACTCAGTGATGCAATAGAGAATATCCACCCTGATGTGTAATTGATTAGGAGGTGGCCCCTTTTGCTTGATTCGTGGCCGAACACCAACCAGAATGAGTGACAGGAATAGAATAATTTTAGCTACGCTCTCTTTTCTTTCCCCCCTCCTCTCCCCCTTCTCTCTTTCCTCCTCCCTTCCTTTCCTCTCCCTTTGCTTCCTTCTCCTCTTTCTTCTCTCTCTGTTTGGCTCTTTGCTTACTTCTTCAAGAGATCATTACTCCTCCCCTCAGCCCATTACTCCTAAGACCACGGTTTGGTCCCTCAACGAGCAACAAGTTAAAATAAGAAAAAGAAAAAAACCAAACTTTCTCAGCCAGATCATGTGTTTGGAACTACATCAAAATGCTGTTTTTTGTGCCTCCCACCCCACTATAAAAGAATACATTCCTGCTAGACCCTAAGAGGTTAGGAAAGTGAGCAAGTTAAGTCCAAACACATACCAGAATAAATTAAATAACAGAGTTAAGGAATTTAAATAAATAAGGCATGATTTTGCAGAAGTGGTAAATTATGTTTTGAGGAGGAAGTCTTTGGTTCAAGGCTATTTGCTTGGAAGTGATCTTGAAAAGTAGACTGGACTAAAGGAACGTTTTTAAAGGCAAGACAAAGGATGAATTTGGGACTTTTGGACTGGCTAGTACAGCAGGGCTGTTAGCAAATGGATCTTTTTTTTTTTTTTTTTAACCTGGAATGTTCTACAGGGTGTGCTGCATAATTTAGTTTGCAATGAAGCTCAAATAAGAGTTATTTAAATTTGCCATAGGGAATTTACCCTGGGAAGTGCCGATGAAATATTTTGGTAACAGACAAAGGCAGTGAGCTAAGGTAGTGGGCTACCAGGGAAATTTCCTTTTAAAGGTACACTGCCATGGCATTTGAGCGTGAAGGTTGGTTGTGGCTTCCGATTTTAGATTTAAGTTTTGATGTACCTGCAAGTCTTCTGCAGACTCGGGCGGGTGTGATTCCCTCAGCAGACAAGTTTTCATAGCATCTGCTGTGCATCCAGAACAGGTCCCATAAACGCCCCTGAGAGCGATCTTAGTTGGGGTGTCCAGCACCCGCAGGGTGTGGTGTCCCCAGCAACCCCCCGGGCCCGACCCAGAGTCTCTGCTAGGACTCCTGCAAATGGTGGAGGTACTTTGAAGGCACGTCTAGGGAGCAGAAAAGCTATAGCGAGCTCCGCTATGCGCCCAGGTAGGAGAGCCCCACCTCCCCTGCAGGAGGTGCATGTGTTGATAACACAAACTCTAGGGACGATCCCACCAGCCTGTGGAGGAGGGACACAGGGAACCCATGGGTGATGGAGCCTGCTCTCTGTCACCAGGTCATGCGCTCCCTTTCCTGTGCCCTAATCCAGGTCCAGACACAAAAGGTTCTCTTTCTATGGACAGCAGAAGGTGGAATGCAGTTTCCCATCTCTATTCCCGCGTGAGCAGAGTTCGGGGCCTTCCTATTACACATTGACTCGCTCCTTTTTCATGATCCCATTTGCCCTCTGATGTTAGCCCTTTGTATATAGTACATCAGGAATTCATGCATACCTTCTTGTTGTAAGAAAGTTTTGAATAGAGGGGCGCCTGGGTGGCTCAGTCGGTGAAGCATCCCACTTTGGCTCAGGTTATGAGCTCGCGGTTCATGGGTTCGGGCCCAAGTCGGGCGCTCGGAGCCTGGAGCCCCCTTCCGATTCTGTGTCTCCCTCTCTCTCTGCCCCTCCCCTGCTCACGTTCTGTCTCTCTCTCTCTCTCTCTCTCTCAAAAATAAATAAACATTAAAAAAAATTTTTAAAAGAAAGAAATTTTTGAATTGAGAGATTTCAAAACTTCCTTTTTGACCTGTTAAATGCCATCCCGGGTCATTCTCAGCTTGGTGAGGAACTTTTCTTACTTTTCCTGTTCATTTGCATTCACATAAAAGTCGAGTTAGAAGTCCATGGTTCTGCCTCATGATTACTTTCATATAATTAGAATGATTCTCTAAAAAATTTTTTGTATTTCATTTATTCTTGAGAGACAGAGAGACAGAGTGCGAGCAGGGGAGGGGCAGAGAGAGAGGGAGACACAGAATCCGAAGCAGGCTCCAGGCTCCGAGCTGTCAGCACAGAGCCCGATGCGGAGCTTGAACTCACAGACTGTGAGATCATGACCTGAGTTGAAGTCGGCCGCTTAACCAATTGATCCACCCAGGCCCCCCCCCCCCTTGAAGGATTCTTTATAAATAATTTGCTACATGTTTCTCGGAGATCTTTCTGCACGAAAAAATGTGGACCCACTTTATTCTTTGTGAGGACAGCAAAATCTTTAATAATGTGTGAAATATTCACCTTCTGATATTTATATGCTTTCCATTTTTAAATAATGAGCAATATTGAAATAAAAACCTGCATATTTATTTCTCTGTGCCTCTGATGTTTTCTTAGATTCATACTTATATAATTAAGCTTCAGTTATGTCTTCTGACCCTCAGAAGGCTTGTATTATTTCAACTACCAATAGTATGAAAAAATCACTGAAATGTATCAACTTGAGATTTCATTAATTTACTTCTGTTTCTGCAAGTTGATTAGTAAAAACTATTTTAACATTTTTTGTGTTTTTATTTTCATTTCTTGATTACATATTTATTGGCTTTCACCCCACTTGGCCAATATTTTATTCTTATTCTTTGCCCATTTTTTCCATTGGGCATATTATTTTCATTTTTTTCTCTCTCTCTCTCTCTCTTTCAGATCTTCTTTATGCAGATACCAATTTTTGTGTGTGTGTGTGTGTTTTCAATGTTGCAAGTATTTCTTTCTATGTGTTTTGTGGCTTTTCACTTTTGTGTCTTGTGGTAGAGGTTTTAAATTTTAATATGAATAGACTTTGATCTTTTTTTCTACATTGTATATTTTTGAGAAATTTTTATTTTTATTTATCTTTCAAAATTACAAGCATAGTTTTTATCCCTTCTTTGTATGTATGCTATGGCGTAGGGCTCTGTATTTATTCTTCTCTTAATAAGGATACATTTGTCCCAACTCCATTTACTGGTCAGTCTGCCTATTTTCCATTGATTTTATTTCCAAATCAACCATTAAACTAATTTTTTTTCAGTAACTAACTTCTCTATTCGCATGATTTGATTTCAGTTTGTTCCATTGATCTATTTGTCTAGTCCTACAAGGAAACCAAAAATTACTTTCTAGCATACTCAGGTATGTGTTAGGACAGGTTCAATGGTATGTGGGGACTGTCATATCGACTCTTAAGAGCCCACTGTACACATCTCTTCTCAACTCTGAGATCAGTGACATCACATTGATAGGATGAAATAATTATTCCAGCACCAGTTGTTGAAAAAGACTATCCTTTCTCCACTGAATTGCCTTTCCGTCATTGGCAAAAACCAATTGCCAATATTTGTGTGGGTGTATTTATAAGATTTCTCTTCTGCCCCATTGATCTGTGTGCCCATTCCTTTCCCAATACCACGCTGTCTTGTTTACAATAGTTTTACAATAAATCTTAAAATCAAATATTCTCACTCAGCCAACTTTATTCTTCTTTTTCCAAGTTGTTTTGGCTATCTCTTTGCTTTGTCTTTCCATATAAATTTTATAATCAGCTTGTCTATACCTACAAATAGTCCTACTGAGATTTTGGTGGGAGCTACATTAAATCTCTTGATCAATTTGAGGAGAATTCGTATCTTTATTATGCTGAATTTTTAAATCCATGAACATGGTATGTCTCTCCATTTATTTAGTTCTTCTTTCACCCATGGTTTTCAGTGTTCAGTATATACATCTTGCACATGTTTTCTTATATTCGCACCTAAGTTTATGTCATTTTTGGAGAAGCTATTGTAAATGTATTGTTCTAAAATTTCATTTTCCACTTGTTCATTGCTAGTAAATGATAACATGATACATGATTGATTTTTGTGTATTGACCTCATATCCTTTTATATCAGTAAACTCATTAGCTTAAAGAATGTCTTTGCTATTGTAAGCTCCTTGTATTTTCTACATAGACAATCATGTTGTTGACAAATAAGTATAGCTTCTTTCTTTCTTTCTTTCTCTCTTTCTTTCTTTCTTTCTTTCTTCTTTCCTTCTTTCTTTCTTTTTTCCTTCTTTGTCTTTTTTTTTAACCAATTTGTGTGCATTTTATTTCTTTTTTCTTGCTGTATTTTACTGACTAGGGCTTTTTGTTGGGAGTTGAATGGGGAGTGGTGAAACATTCACCCTTCCACTGCTAACTATCATGTTGGATATATACTTTTGCAGATGCCCTTATCAGGTTGAAGAAGTTCCCTTCTATTTCTAGTTTGCTAAGAGATTTTATCATGAACGAACATTTACTTTAGATGGCTGGGAAAGACATTGAAGAAGAGGTCTGAAGGAAATAAGAGAGGCAGCCATACATTTATATGGGAGAACAGTATTTCAGGAAGATGGGAGATCATGTGTAAAGGTCCTCAGAAAAGTTCCAGGCAGGCATTTCAGGGAATAGCTAGGATTTATAAAAATGTTTGGAGTGGAGTGAATAAAGAAGGCAGGGTAGTTGAAAGATGAGGTCAAAAGATAGCCTAAAGCAAGATCAGATAAGGCTCTGGACGCTGATGTGAAAACTTTGGCTAAAAACTTTGGGAAATAAGGAACCATTTGGAGTGGGGATTGGCTTTATCTGACTTACTTTTCAGAAGGTTCATTTTGTCTGCGACGTGGGAACTAGAATACAGGAGACTAAGTGATGGTCAAATAGGAAGGTACTGATTATTGATTACTGCAACCCAGAATCCAGCTGACAGTGACTTGAGGTAGGGTAATAGCAATGGAGGGGTGAGAAATTGTATTCTGGATACATTTTAGAATTTTCTAGTCACCAGGAGACTGGAAGAATGGGGGTGTTAAATACCAAGAAAAGAGTGGTGATGAAAGCGATCTTTTGAGCACTCAGTGTGTTTTAAATTGTTTTTAATGTTTATTTTTTGAGAGAGACAGAGAGAGACACAGAGAGAGACAGAGCAGGAGTGGGGGAAGGGCAGAGAGATAAAGGGAGACACAGAATCCGAAGCAGGCTCCGGGCTCCAAGCTTTCGGCACAGAGTCCCATGTGGTGCTCGAACCCATGAACCGCGAGATCTTGACCTGAGCTGAAGTCAGATGCTTAACTGACTGAGCCACCCAGGTGCCCCAACACACGCACTGTATTTTGGACACTGCCGTAAAAGCTTTACGTGGGTCAACTGATTTCGTTCTTGCTACAGTTCCAAGAAGTATGGATTATAAATCTCAGCCCTTTTCTCATAAAAGTAAATGCGCATAGAGAGGTTAAGTGACTTTTAAGCATGCCCAGCACAGAAACAGCCAGGGTGTGAACTCAAGCATTTGGGCTCCAGAGTCTATGCCCTTCACCATCAACTAGAACTATCACTTAAAGTTTCTCAAAATCCCATCTGTTTTCAGCTATATCTCTTTCTTATTATAAATTGTCTATTCTCCTTTTATCCTCGATTCAACTTCCTAAAGGTTTATCTAGTTTGTTGCTCTTTTCAAAGAACCAGACTTTGGTTTTATTGAGCAGCTGTTCTGCCTCCCCCCCCCCCCCATGTTATTAATTTCGGCTTTTATCTTTATTAAATCCTTTCCTCCTCTTTCTTTGGTGTTATTTTGTCTCTCCTTCTCTGTCAACAGTGTAAACTATGGAATGATGATAAATGAGACATAAAAGGATTATAAAAAGGATGGGCACAGTTTTAGTCTAGGTGAGAGGGTTGCTACTTTAAGCATCTCCAAGTATTTTTCAGAAAACGAACGTTCCTAGAATTTAAATGGTGTTCCGGTTTAAACACATGGCATATTAAACTTGATATAAAATGGTTGTTGAAGAGCTGGTGGCTAGAAATGGGGGGTAGCAAAAAATTACGGGAGAACAAGACTGAATTAGAACTTAGTAACATTAGTTATAACGAACATCAACGTGAATTTACCTTTCAGAAGAGAATTCATTTTTGTTCTCAGTCATCAAGGAAATGTAGGAGGAGTGTCTTTCCCTTGGCCTCATGTGGGCTAATCATGGACACACATTGGGACCCGGTGTTGGGCATTAACACCGATACTCAGCAAGCAGCAGCCAAGGTTCCTTGGGAAGTAATTGATCCCATGCTTTAGCACGGAGAAAATCAATGTAGGCCTGGACCTCAGGGATATATGGCACAGAGCTGAAATGACAAAGGGGCCAGCTTACCCCCGCTTTTTACGCCCATCCCTTATCCAAGTGATGATAATTGGAAGACCACAATGCAGGCAGTAATTGTGGCTGATACAAATGAGGTCTGTGGGAACCATGAGAACTTAGGATGCTTTAGAGAACAGATCACACGAAGCGTGCTATGCATGGTTCTCCAACAAAATTTCCAGAAAATAATGTCTTCTGAACAGCGAAACTATATAAACGTTGCATTCAAAACGTGTTCAATGGTTCATGTGCAAATCCGATGCGTTCTAGGTTTTGCCACAGGAGATGGTATAACGGTGAACGCGATGGTTAATTTTATCTGTCAACTTGACCGAGCTAAGGGATACCCAGATAGGTGGTAGAACATTATTTCTGGGGGCGTCTGTGAAGATGTTTCTGGAAGACATTAACATTTGAGTAAAGAAGACCCACCCTCAGCAGTGTGGGTAGCATCATCCAATCCTGAAGATCCGACAGGGAAAAGAGAAAAAGCTCTTTTCTTGAGCTGGGATGTCCATTTTTCCCTGATCTTGGACATCGGAATTTTGGACTCCAGGAATTACCACAGTAGTCCTGTGGTTATCAAGATTTCAGACTCTGACTGAATTACACTTTGGCTTTCTTGGTTCTCCAACTTGCAGACAGAACAGCTTCTCCAATTCCATAACCACATGAACCAGTTCTTACAATAAATCTCTTACCTCGATCTATCACCTATCTATCTATCTATCATCTATCTATCTATCTATCTATCAATCATCTGTCTATCCTATTGGTTCTGTTTCTCTGCGGAACCCTAACTAATACAGTTACATAATGGGTTAGATCTCAAGGCTCAAACATTTTCACTTTGGAACTTATAACACCAGAAGTGTTGGAAAGTCTCAAGGGTTGAAAAATTGGAAGATGGATGATCTCAAAGATACCAAAATGGAAGTGAGAAGGTTTGAATCCCCAGAAGAGACCATTAAACCTCAAAGGCTGAAGAAGTTGACTTTTAATTTAAAGAAGAGGTCATTTCTGGGGTGCTGGGGTGGCTCAGTTGGGTAAGTGTCTGACTGCAGCTCAGGTCATGGTCTCGTGGTTCATGAGTTTGAGCCTGGCATTGGGCTCTGTGCTGACAGCTCAGAACCTGGAGCCTGCTTTGGATTCTGTGTCTCCCTCTCTCTCTGCCCATTCCCTGCTCACACTCTATGTCTTTCTCTCTCTCAAAAATAAATAAATGTTAAAGAAAATTTAAAGAAGAGATCACTTCAGGAAAAAAAAAGGGAATATCTTGGAAACAAAGAAACTTAAGTGACTGGAGAAGTCCCAGAGGAGATGTGTCTATTAAAAACCTTCTTTGACATGGCAGGTACTTCTCTACTAATAGAATGGGGTCTAGCTTAACATGTGAAGCTCAAATTCTGGAAAATATTTCAGGATTTTGTCCAACCCCACATCTTTAACTCGTAACCCAAATTCATAACTTCAGTTTGTGATGTGATAAGTTGGTTCCTTGTGTTTAGTTAGATAAACGGGAATAATTACGTAGGAATAATTAGACCCCATATGAACTTAAATTCAAGTGTAGCCTAACTTTTAATAATCATTGCAGTTCTTGGTATATACTTTGATTTTAGGTGTTTGAAAGACCTAAGATAATTTGATTTACTAAATTTATCAGGTTGCATTGTCAAACTTAAGAGTTAAGTACCTCTTAGATATATGTTTGATTTGCTAAAGGGTTGAAGTGCTTCAATGAATCAGTTGTATTGAAATTATGATTGTAATTTGAAATATTTGAGGACAGTTTGTCAAACTTATAAATATCACGAGCTCTTTAGAATAAATATTGATCAAAGTTAAATTTTAATTAATCAAAAATTGAGTAAATGGATGCTGTAAGTCTTGATACAATTCCTGGATTGTAAACAAAACATAATCCCTGTGTTCAAATGTTTAAGGAAAAAACCTTATACTTTCAGACTCATCTTTAAAAAATTGGTTTTTGATTAAACCTCAACTATGAGCAATATTAATATTTTTAATTGAGCAAAAATTGCCTCTTTTTACATTTAGACTTTACTATGCCCAGCTTTTGAATTGAATCCTTAGTTTACTTACTTTCAGTATTTTTTTTCCCCAATAATTCATTTGAAGCTATACATCTTCCTTCTTAGTACTGCTTTGGCCATGCCTCCCATCCCTCATTGAGATACCTAGTGCTATCATTTTAATTTGTTTCAAAATGGATTGGTTTTGATTCTTTCAGCACTTTGAAGTGGCCATGCCCTCTCCCCAAGTTTCCATGTACTACTGAGTCTCTTAAGAATCTTCTGCACAGAACCCAGCCCCCCTTTTTATGTATTGAACTCCTATTTACCCATAAGTTCTTGACTCAAGAAGGACTTCTGCAAGAGAGCTTCCCACCTCAGGGCAAAGGCGCAAACAAAACCAAGCAAACAAAATCAAGACTGTTAAGCAAACAAAAGTTAATTTCCAAATAACTCTAATTCATGCTCTTTACACAACACGGGCATATCAAGCAAGTATGACTTATGACATAACTGAAATTCGACTGTGTGATTTCTACCATAGTTTTAACTTTTACTTGCAAGTATATTTGCTCTCTCATCCCCTGCCTCACTGATGGAAACCCTGGCACTTATTTTTCTGCTCACACTCAGATAATATAAAGTCCTACAAAGATCATTCTAAGGCTCCAATTTAGTTTATTTTCATAATTAGCATGTAAATTTTATATGAAAAAAGTAAAGCCTCAAACTCAACTTGGCATTAAGTCTTCTTGTTCTGCACCTGCTTCAGGCTAGATCCCCACAATGGGGAGATGAAACATCCTTGGTCTTCCTTCCTTCCTTCTTTCCTTCCTTCCTTCCTTCCTTCCTTCCTTCCTTCCTTCCTTTCTCCCTCCCTCTCTGCCTCCCTCCCTCTTCCTTCCTTCCTTCCTTCTTTCTTTTCTTTCTTTCTTTCTTTCTTTCTTTCTTTCTTTCTTTCTTCCTTTCTCTCCCTCTCCCTTCCTTCCATCCTCCCTTCCTCCCTCTGTCCTTCATCCCTTCCTTTCCCTTCCTCTGAATGACTTATTTCACTTAGCATTATCCTCTCTAGCTCCATCCATGTTGCTGCAAATGACAAAATTTCATTCATCTTTATGGCTGAATAATATTCCATTGTATATATACACCAACCCTTCTTTATCCATTCATCTATCAATGGACACTTGGACTGCTTCCATAATTTAGCTGTTGTAAACAATGCTGCAATAAACAATGGAGCACACGTATCTTTTTGAATTAGTGTTTTTGTATTTGAGGGGCAAATACCCAGTAGTACAATTATTGGATTGTAGGGTGGGTCTGCTTTTAACTTTTTGAGACTTACTTTTAAGCACATGACATCGTTCCATACTTATACCCATTTTGAAAATGTATCTCCATAAATCTGTCACTTTCTTAAATTTATTTTTAAGCGTTCATATATTTTTATTAAAAAATGTAAATGATATTCAGCTGTATTTTCTAGGTAGCCACTGTTGATATGTGGTAAAATCATAAAATTTTGTATTTTGCTTTTACCGGTGCCCATCTTACTGCATTCTTTTTAATTTTCATGAATTTTAGTGCATTCTCTTTGATTTTCTGAGTGTTTACATCCATAAATAAGATTTGATTTCTTATCACTGTTGTTTCGTTTGGTTATTGCATTGACTAGTGCCTTAGAATTACATCAAATGATGTTACTATAGCCTATATTTCACCAAAAAAAGAATGTCCTGACTGGTGATTTATGATGGATATTTCCTTAACAGGAAACGGATGTTACATTTGGTGATATTTCTTATGGGCATTTTCACAATCAATGAACATTTTATACCCTGAAGCCTATTAACATGAAATGATAGAGTTCCATTATTATTATTTGAGAGAGAAAGGAAAGAGAGAATCTTAATCCAATTCCTCACTCAGCACAGAGTCCAATTTGGGACTCCATCTCAGGACCCCGGGATCACGACCTAAGCCGAAATCAAGTCAGATGCTCGCACTATCGACAAGAGCCAAATTATGGAAAGACCCCACATGTCCATCAACTGATGAATGGATGAAGAAGATGTGATGTGTATATATATATATATATACACATATATGTGTATATATATATATATACACACAAGGGGATGCTACTCGGTGGTGAAAAAGAATGAAATCTTGCCATTTGCAACAATGTGGATGGAACTCGAGTGTATTATGCTCTGGGAAATAAGTTAGGCAAAGAGAAAGAACAAATATCATATGATTTCACTCATATGTGGAATTTAAGAAAGACAACAGATGAACATAGGGGAAGGGAAGGAAAAATAAGAAAAAAACAAAAACAAAAACAGAGAGAGAGGCAAACCATAAGAGACTCTTAAATACAGAGAACAAACTGAGGATTGCTGGGGTGGGGGTGGGGGATGGGTTGGGGGATGGGCTAAATGGACGATGGGCATTAAGGAGGGCCCTTGTTGGGATGAACACTGGGCGTTATATGTAAGTGATGAATCACTAAATCCTACTTCTGAAACCATTATTACACTGTATGTTAACTAACTTGGATTTAAATAAATACATTTTTAAAAGCTCAATTAACTGAGCCACCCGCGTTCTCCTAGAGTTTCTATCAAAGGAAATCTGTTGCATCCCTGAAGGAAGTTTTACTTGGTCAAGAAATATCTTTTAACATTTTGGGGAATGGGTTAAACTTCTCTATAAAATATGAAAAAAGTACAATAAGTCATTGCGCATTTTTTTTGCAAGTGTTTCTTGAGCTTCTAGATTAGACGATCTATTTCCTGTGACCTCAGTGTTTAAAGCTTGGATGATCACTATTTAAGATTATAACCAGATTGTTAAACCTGGGGAGAGAAGGACAGAAGTGCTTGGGAAGGGACATGTAGCAGAGGTGTGTGTTTTGGGTGACATTCTATTCTTTTTTTTTTTTTTTAACATTTATTCATTTTTGAGAGACAGAGAGACAGAGCATGAACAGGGGAGGGGCAGAGAGAGGAGGAGACACAGAATCTGAAGCAGGCTCCAGACTCTGAGCCATCAGCAGAAAGCCCGACGCGGGGCTTGAACTCATGAACCATGAAATCATGACCTGAGCCAAAGTCAGACGCTCAACCGACTGAGCCACCCAGGTGTCCCTAAATGTTTATATATTTTTGAGAGAGAGAGAGAGACAGAACATGAGCAGGGGAGGGGCAGAGAGAGGGGGAGACACGGAATCCGTAGCAGGCTCCAGGCTCTGAGCTGTCAGCACAGAGCCCAACACGGGGCTGGAACCCACGAACTGTGAGATCATGACCTGAGCTGAAGCTGGACGCTTAACCGACTGAGCCACCAAGGTGTCCCGACCTTGTACTCGTAAGTTAGGTGGTGAGTATATGTGAGTTTACCGGACTTTTTTCTTTTTCGAAATTTTCATCTTTTTTCCTAGATTCTTTAAATCTATTGAGAAATATTAGAAATTGCTAGGCCCACCCCCAGAGTTCCTGATTCAGTATGTCTGGGATAGAGCCTGGGGATCTGCATTTCTACTGAGTTTCTAGTTGGTATAGGTGTTGCTGGTCTAGTAGGGACCACACTTTGAGAACCACTGCTGTAGGGATTCAGTTCACTTATTTTCCAAGTGCTACTTTTACTAAGTTTTGTAGGGTAGCCACCTGTCCATTTGCTCTTCTGAGGAAGTCTAACCATACACAGCCTGAGTGACCAAGTAGTGACCTAAAGGAGCATCCATCTGTCCACTGGCCGCTGACCCTTGACCTGTATGACCTCACGCAAAAAAAAGGTGAGGTAGACCAATCCACCAGGGATTTGAATGAGGTGACATGGAGGGGAGTTGGATTGTAGACCAGCAGCGATGGGGCTGGTGTGACCATCATGGACCCTGGTTGGATGAAAGCCGCGAATCAAAGAAACAGTGGACGTTCGCCAAGAACAGGAGATCTAACCATCCCACCTTTTGTTAAGGTTTCCCCATCCTCGCTGCTTCCTCCCTGCCCCTGGAGCCCATCCCAGTGCCAGAAAGAATCAGCCCCTGGGCTTGAATTTCAGTGAAGCCATGAAGAGAAAATGCACCATGAAATTATATGGCTCCTGCAAAAGAGGTTGCCATCTGCTTTTTCTTTAGGCCTTTTCCCCTACACACTGTATTAAACCATTATGGTCTGGTGCTGTCTCTCCTTCCTGGTAATGCTGTGCACATTAAAAAAGAAAAAAAGAAAAAAAAAAAAGAGAAGCCTTCATTTAAACAACACAGAACGCAGGATTTTAGACGCTAGTAAATCCCCCAAAGCATTTGTGGATTCTCTACCATTGTCTAAACATTAGTATTAGTAATCTGCCAACTCAATTATTTCCAATTTCCTCTGTCCCAATTTTGGAATGGAAACGTGTTGCCTTTTGCTGCACATCCGTAGGTCGCTCTGTGTGTGTAAAGATTTCTACCCCAAAACTTGTTTCAAATAACACATGACGTTAAGGTAGTTTTTTCTCTCACCGTCTCCGTCTCTCCCGGATTTCTGAGCTTTGGGGAAAATGTGGTTTGCTCTTTTCGTGGTGAGTAAGACGAAAAACATCCGTTAGTAACGGGCAAAAACCAACTGAACAATGTTGAAGCTAAAATGTATATTGCAACCTTCTAGATTTTATTTTAGATTCTAAGGAAGCCCAGCAGTGATTAAGCACAGCAAAAACAAGAAGCTCTTCTGGTGCCGGGTCTGAAGACAAACATCTTAAGACGCACTTGGGGGCGCCTGGGTGGCACAGTCGGTTAAGCGTCCGACTTCAGCCAGCTCACGATCTCGCGGTCCGGGAGTTCGAGCCCCGCGTCGGGCTCTGGGCTGATGGCTCGGAGCCTGGAGCCTGTTTCCGATTCTGTGTCTCCCTCTCTCTCTGCCCCTCCCCCGTTCATGCTCTGTCTCTCTCTATCCCAAAAATAAATAAAAAACGTTGAAAAAAAAATTAAAGACGCACTTGGGAAAAGGCCACGTTGGGTTTAAACAAAAGGAAACTGCTGTTACAAGGCACATTTTCATCCTGTCCTTTTTATTGTTTCCAGACACTAGAGCTGTCCCCCCTCACCCTGACACCCCCCACCACCCCCCATGCAACCTGTCCCGTTTCCCCCAAGGGAGGGCTGGAACTTTCACGGATAAACCGAAACGTGAGACTGTCTAAGAGTGGACATCTGATATTTCTCAAATTATCAGTTCTTGCTACTGACCTCGCGGGGGGTCTCTCTGTGTGTTGCCCACAATCGTCGCCTTATTCCCCTTTTCGAAGAATCTTAGAAATTGGCCCCGATTCTCTTCTGGTTTCTGGAAGTCTGTCTCTTTTACGGGGAAGCATAGGCTGTCAATCCTCAGCCTGCTTCTGCTTCTTTGCAGGTACCGATTTTTGGGTTTTCGTTTGGCCAGTGACTTGTGGGGTGGGAACGGGGTGTAGATAACTGGGTTTCTCTGCTTTGAGCAGTTGGGATGGATCTTCTTAGAGCTTTAGGGTCCCTGTTCAAAACTGTCACGCTCAGAGGAACCGAGAGGGGGTGGATGTAGGTTTCAGGTCACTTCTGTGGGGCTGGAAGCCTGTGTGTGTGGGGCGGGGTGGGGGGGGGGGAGGTGGCTTCCTCCAGTCGTCAGAGTCCCCTTTGTCTGCACAGCCCATGGGGCAACTGCTTTGTTTCTCTCTCTCTCTCCTTCCATGCTGAGTGTGTGCCTTGAAGTCCACCACACGGGTACTGGATGCTGATCTAGAAGAATCTCCCAGGCCAACACTTCCTTCCTCTCTTTGGACTTAAAGGTCCTCAGTGCGGGTGTGTTTCTGAGCATCAGCTTGCTGCCCCAGAGGGTTTTCCCTTCAGATAAGGCCGATTGTGGATTTGTAAACTCTCTCGAAGTCCCTCCATCGGAGGGAGAATTTCCGGAAAGGTTCAAACCCATGGTTCACCGTCTTCTGTAGTCCTGAGCTGAGTCAGCTTTTTCTTTGGTCATTTCAGGGGGTATTTGGAACAGCTCCTGGCGGATAGGCCTGGGAGGCTCTTCCGAATGGGATGCTTCTGATCTTCCAATGTTTCCAAGGTTTCTCATCGTTCATGCTTAATCCACCTGAGACGTAACCTCTAGAAACAAACTTTCAGCAAACGATGGTCGGCATCTCTCCCCATCTATTTCACGTTTGTTTCTTAAAATAGAAAGACGCAGAATCCTGTTTCCACCGTATTTCAAGGATGGGATTCCCCCTTGCATCTCGGACTTGCTGTTTGCTTCCTGCCTGAGAGATGAGGCCCCTTCTTCTATTTTCCACTGTATTGACTGACAGTGGCTGGGCTCAGGGTCTGGGCAAAGCCTCTGAACTCTGATCACCAACTCCATCCCATCCCTTCCGTTCACTCTGGTGTTTTGGCATCTGGATGCCACAGAGACCTGATCATCCGGAATTGATTCCATTCTATACATTGTAGGGAAATTGATTGAACCGATACGCATTCATCTGAGTATTTACCGACTGCCGGCGACGCCCTTGGACATTCTTCTGGGTCATGAGTTTTCAGACTTGGAATCCCTGGGTGTATTAATGAGGGTTCTCCTGAGATCCAGAACCAACAGGATGTATATATACGCACAGAGAGATTGACCGTAAGGAATTGGCTCATGTGATGATGGGGCTGGCAAGTCTAAAATGTCAAGGGCAGGCTGGAGACCCAGGGAAGAGTTGACATTGCGGTCGTGACCCCCAAGGCAGGAAGTCTGGAGGCAAAATTCCTCTTCTTGAGAAACGGCCGGGGGCAGGGGGGGAACCTCAGTCATTTCTCTCAAGGCTTCCACCGATTGGATGAGACCCCCACCTAAGACTTCACTTACCTCAAAATCTACTCTTTTTTTTCTTTTTTTTTTTTTTTTTAATTTTTTTTTCAACGTTTATTTATTTTTGGGACAGAGAGAGACAGAGCATGAACGGGGGAGGGGCAGAGAGAGAGGGAGACACAGAATCAGAAACAGGCTCCAGGCTCTGAGCCATCAGCCCAGAGCCCGACGCGGGGCTCGAACTCGCGGACCGCGAGATCGGGACCTGGCTGAAGTCGGACGCTTAACCCACTGCGCCACCCAGGCGCCCCAAAATCTACTCTTTTCAACTGGACACCAGAGCCTGGCCAACTTGGCAATAAAATTAACCATCACCCCGGGGAAACTACAAAAAACATTGGCGCCTGGGTCCCTGCCCTCAGTGGCCCTGTTTTCATCGCTTTCGGGTGTGGCCTGGGCGTGTGGGATTTTCAAAGGTTTCCGCGTGGTTCCCAGGCAGGTGAACTGCTTTTCGAAGCAGTGAAGGAGACAGCAGCAAACAAGAAAGAAGCACATCTGCTTGTTCTGAAGTTTGCGTTTAGTGGTAAGGGGTGGAGGGCACACAAGTAAACGAACACTTACCCCTTGAGCTGGTGCTCTGTGCAGAGGAGGAAACAGAGCAGGTGAGGAGATTAACGAGGACAAAGTGGTGAGGAAAGGTCTCTCTGAGACTGAGGTCCACAGGGAACAGAGGGAGAGGCCCCCTAGGACTGCCGGGGGTGGGGGTGTTTACTCCTGTTGTAGAAAGTATTAAAGAATCCATTTTTTTGCACAACATGGGGTTCAAACAGGAAGGAAAACTTGGCGCCCGGGGATACTTAAAAATCTCTTTTCTACTGATACACACGAGGCACCTTTTGAAGGAAACGCAGCTGGAGGCAGATGCCAAGTTGGCAGGGAGAGGCGGGGAAGGGAGAGCAGGGGTGCGTAATTTCTTGGAACATTTTTATTTTTTTAATTTTTTAATTATTTAGTTTTTTAAATGTTTATTTTTGAGGGAGAGAGAGAGAATGGGGGAGGGGCAGAGAGAGAGGGAGACACAGAATCGGAAGCAGGCTCCAGGCTCGGAGTCATCAGCACAGAGCCTGACTCGGGGCTCGAACTCAGGAACTGTGACATCATGACCTGAGTCAAAGTCGGATGCTTAACCGACTGAGCCACCCAGGTGCCCCTTCTTCTTTTTTTTTTTTAAGTTTGTTTTTATTTATTTTGAGACAGAGATAGAGGGCAAGTGGGAGAGGGGCAGAGAGAAAGGAAGACAGAATCCCAAGCGGGCTCTGAGCTCTCAGCACAGAGCCCAACATGGGGCTCGAACTCAAGAACTGTGACCTCATGACCTGAGCCGAAGTCGGACGCCGAACCGACTGAGCCACTCAGGTGCCCCTCTTGGAACGTTTTTAGAGTTGCAGAAAAGTTGGGAGGCTGGTGTAGAGAGTTTCTGTCCACACCCGATCAAGTTCCCCTATTTTTAGCAGCTTACCCTGGTCTTGGGCAGTTGCCCGAATTCATGAACCAATCGAACAGGAATTAATGTGATTATTAACTTCCATGCTTTCTTCCAGAGTTCCTGGGTTTTTACCTGGTGTTCGTTTATTCTGTTCCAGGATCCACATCACGTCGTAACGCGTTACATCGCATTATCGTGCCTCCTAGGGTTCGGGTTATATTTTTATCACACAAATACACCTATTTTTATATACATTTGTGATCCGGTTGACATAGGTAGGGTAGGTCTCGTGGCAGAAGGTGGTCATGAGACCCCCTAGAACGATCCCTTGATTACCTCCCTCCACCAAGACCTGAGGTTGGGAGAAGTCTCTTAAAGGGAGCGCTGTGATTCCTGACTAGGTGACCCTCAGCTGATCGTTTGGCCTCCTGGAGGCTGGATTTGGTGAGTCGGGTGCCACAGGGTTGGTGCCTTGACTTGGAGCGTGGGATGCCAGTCGGAGGAAGAGTTGTTCAGGTCTGTTCCCGAGGCAGCAGGGACCCATACCTCACGCATGCGCTTCGACTGGTGCCTGGAGGCAGGGAGCCTATGGAAGCATCCGACAAATGCTGGTCCAGCCAGCTCACTGACAAATGGCAGGGCAGGGCAGGGCTGCGGATTCCCGTCAAAGAGGAAAACCACCTGTTGTCTCTGCCTGTCTTTCTGCTGTCATACCGATGCCGGCCAGCCTTAATGCCACCAGGCTGGGGACCGGGATTGGGACCTGTGTGACCTTAACAAGGTACTTGGCATCCCTGAGCCAGGCCGGGGTAATTTTACAGGTGTTAGCCATCTCCCGTGAGAACATTTTTCTCCCCCCAGCGCGTCACGAGGATGTCTCTAAAAGACACGAAAATGTAAATGGGTCGTGGCCTAAGGATAAGGCCAGGGAGACACTGGCTCTCATGGTCGCAAGCCTGACTTCGATGCCTTCTCTCTCAGAAGCGGGAGAGGGGAAAAGAGAGAAATCACTCTCAGCGCTGTGCATACGTGTCACCCAAGGCGAAGATGTGCCTCCTCCCTTTCCCGGGGCTCAGCTCAGAGTAACTGGGATCTCCCGAGCTCTGATGGGATGTGGGGGGAGGATTTTGATCTGAACGTCTTCGCTGACGGGTGTTGCCACATCACCGCTACGCCCATCTGAGAATTTAAATTGGGCTTGTATGATATCTTTTGCATAACGATGGGCTTTGTCCTGAAAAGCCTGCCAAAATGGTTGACTGAAACCCCCCCCCCCCCCCCCCAGAAATCCGAATGGGTGATAATTTTGGTCGGCATCAATGTTTACCAGATCCTGGAGGACGGACTTTTTGTTGACTTGTTTCTCCTGGCAGAAAAAGGCGAAGAATACGTCGAGATACTTCCCGTGGTCACGTTGTCTCTGACCGAAGTCAAAGTCTCTTTTGTCTTCAGGAAGGCAGAGATCATTGGCTTCCCATTCTGCCCAACCAGGAAGTCAAGAAGACTGGCACAAGAGGCTTGCGTCGGGCAGGAGAGCCTCGGGTGACCCCGGGCAAATTACTTAAGGGTCTCTAGGTTTGCGTTTTGTTTTCGAAAGGAGCGTAGCAGTTGCCTTGGTCCCATGTGCCAGCCGTTGAGTAAAACAAAGGAACCGGAGTCCATATGTCTCTTGGCCTGGTGCTTGGCACACAGTAGGTATTCAAAAAGTGGACACTCTTGTGAGCTCCGGCTTCATTTGTTAAAATGGAGATACTGTCGTGTACCTTGTGGGTGTTGAGTGCACGCAAATGGCATGAAATCAGGTCCCTGCTGGGCTGAGTCCTGGGTTGTGCCCACGGGTGACATTTGGAAGGGACAGTGGGTCTCAGAAGAAGGAGGCTGGACCCACCGTCGACCGGTTGAAGGACGTGCATTTACCTGTATCCAGGAATCTGTGGGCTGTCTGGGGGTGTATCCAATGAACCCACAAAGAACATTAGGAGGCAAAGAGGCTGTTTCAAACCCTTGCGGTGGCCAGAGGAGAGCGACGGCGGATTGATGGGTGCCCGCCAAGAAAGAGCTTTCAGTAGCCATTATCTCATCTTCCTCCCCTGCTTCAAGCTTGGAGAAGCAGACAGTCTAGTGAGAGGAAGGAATGAAGGGAATGGAGAAAAAGCCCACCATGTCCCCTCCTTCTGTCCTTAAAGCCTGTGATGACAGGCTGGAGACAGGAGATTTGTCTTTTGAAGAAAAATGTTTAATTTTTATTTATTTTTGAGAGAGAGCGAGAGAGAGAGCGCAAATGGGGGAGAGGCAGAGAGAGAGGGAGACACAGAATCTGTCAGCACAGAGCCCGACACGGGGCTCGAAGTCGTGAACTGTGAGATCGTGACCTGAGTCGACGTCGGACGCTCAACCGACTGAGCCACCCAGGCATCCCGAGACTTTTTTTTTTTTTAATTGGTTGTTTCTGGATACTAAACGCCTGCTTGTTTAGCTTACCAAATGGAAGCTGAAGAGTACAGGGGTGAGGTGGGTATGGGAAGAAGCTTAAGTGCGAACTTAAACTTGTTCGCAATTGATGTTCAGGGCATGAAGTCAGGTTCTGTACGTTTGCAGGGCTTGAGAGGGGGGAGACAGGAGACACCGGGCTGTGGGAGCCCTCGCAGAGTCTCAAGAGGATTCTCCATCAGGGAACCAACTGTCTGGACCGAGAGTAAGACTCCTAATGTGCAGGCGTGTTGCTGAACGCAGTGGCCGGTGCATTGTGGCCACGAGGGTGGGCTGGGGTCTGCTCCTGAGAACTAATTGGGCACCGCAGAGCCTAACATCAGGTTGGTAGTCTGCAATTGGCCACGAGGGTGATATTTACCCTGTAGAAACTGACAGACACTACAAATCAGGGCTTTGTGTTATTGTTTTTAAAAAATCGACAGCTGGTTTACCAGCACCCCACTGTTGAAAACTATCCCGAGGCAGATATTTTGGTGGCACGTCCACAACCCATGGAGGCAAAGAATTGTGTGTATGAAGTGAGAGACATTAGGTATTTTGTGGGCCAAGCATCTCTGCTGTGAGTTCTCGGTCTAGGTGTAGGGTAGAAGCGTTCTCCTTGCTTTCCAGAGTCACGGACCACGGCCCCACCCTTGTGAGTCCTGGGGTTCTGGAACACAACGACGATGTCTGCTGGCAGGTGGACAACCCTTACAGCGGGGGGTGGTAGGTTGGGTGGAGTGGTAAAGGCCAGCCTTGGGTGGGGGGCAGTTGGGATAGTAGGAGTCACCCAAGGGTGGCGAGGAGATGGAGTTTCAGAAGTGTAAGGTCAGCCAGGCCTGGGCCATGAGACCGGGGCATATCTCCCCTTAGAGAACTCAAAAATTATTACTTTTTTTAACATTTATTTATTTTTTAGAGACAGAGAGAGACAGAGCATGAGCAGGGGAGGGGCAGAGAGAGAGGGAGACACAGAATCGGAAGCAGGCTCCAGGCTCTGAGGCATCAGCACAGAGCCCGGCGCGGGGCTCGGACTCACGAACCGGGAGATGGTAGCCTGAGCCAAAGTCGGACGCTTAACCAACTGAGCCAGCCAGGCGCCCCGAGAACTCAAACGTTCTTGAGTTTTAGGGGTAAATTTTTTGAAAGGACTAGAATTCTCACATGGAGCAGGAACACCTCAGCAGCAGGGACACCAGGTGTTAACGTTAATGCCATCCCACTCATCCACAGACCCATGAGCGTTGGGAATAGAGGTCAGTGGTGATGACACATATAAAGCCCCCAGCCCAAAGAAGGGTGCCCAGTAAGGACTGGGTAAAACCCAGTTTCTCATTTATGGTCATGATTCCCTCATTCATCTAAAAGCTCTATCAGCTTTTAAGGCTAACATTAAAAAGAAGGAAAAGGAAACCATTGCCCTGTTGGACCCCGTTGACCGGGACTATAGCTGTCAGTAGGTATTTTTCGTGCAGGCTAAGTTTAGCAGCTTCTGATGATCGTCTCTTGTGTACCTACTTCCTCGCTATGCTGTCTGGTCCATAGCAGGAGTTCAAGAAATATTTGCTGGATGCTACTGGAGGAGATTCACAAACTAAAACCTACCTGAAGGTTGAGTCCTGACTGGGGAGTGGTAACAGCTCAGGGAAAGTCTCATCCGACTCCCCACCCAGTTCTATATTCTGTCACCTGAGCCTTCCCACCCTGTCCCCGTGAGTCCACCCAGCCTCTGCCCGAAGACCTCTGATAACAACACACCAAGCCAGCTCGCTCCGGGGGGGCTCAGTCGGTTGAGCATCCGACTTTGGCCCAGGTCATGATCTCATGGTTCATGGGTTCAAGCCCTGCGTAGAGCTCTGCCCTGGCAAAGAACTTCTTAAAAAAATTTCCTTTTTAGTTTGGAAATCATACATATACATAACACGTTGGACTTCTTATGGTGTATCTGCTCTGTATGTGCTTCTTCTTTATTCAGTTACTATTACTTAATAAGCATCTGCAAGGCCATCTAATAACAGAATATATACTGCCTGTATAATATTCTAATATACGGAGGTCTCATAAATATTCAACTATTCCCCTTTTTGAGAATTAAAATATTTTTTTTTTCCTATCTACCAGCATCCCATTGCTGTGACTGGTATCCTTTTTCACCTTTGAGATTGGAAACGCCAGGCCAGAAGACACATTTTTAAAACTCTTGGTACGAATTGCCAAAGACTTCTAGAAACTGCATCAGTTCACACCGCGTCGTGGTTGGCATTGAATGATACCGTGAAAAACAAAAAAAAAAAGGAAAAGAAGAAAAGGGAGCCTAAGGAGCAAGCGAAGCATGCTGTGTATTATTTTGCGTTTCTTTGTCACCAAGAAGGATGAACACTTTCCTTATTAGCGTTTCCGTTGACATTCATAAAAAAATAAATGAATGGATATGTTTGAGTCAGGTGGTACCAGAGGTCTTAGCGGGATGCAAGCTCAAGGCCATCAGTTACAAGAAACAATAGTGGGTACTTTGTGGGCGTAGCGTTACCTCCTCTGTAGAGACGGAAGTGTCCGGAATGACATTGCGAATGCCATGAGGGTTTTCTAAGCATGGTGCACTCTCCCGCTCTTCCTTGACCTTGGCAAAGGCCCAGTGATCAAGCAGAACTCAGCTTCCTCTCATCCTGCCCACCTCCCACTTACTGACCCCCCCCCCCTAGATTTAGATCTTAATCTATTCAATCTTACAGATGCTAAAATGGCTCCATTCCGCCCCCACATCTGGTTACATTAGTGTTTCCCTGGCTGGCTTGCCTATTCCCAGCATCTGTCAACCCTATTTGGTCTTTAATTGCTCTTGGGGCATTTGCAGGAAAACCCTGCCTTGGGATCTACACACTCAAATGAAAACAGAGCAAAGTTCTCCCAGGCTGGAGCGCATTTGGAAAGAAGCGGTTAAAGTTGATTTTTTATTATTTATTGCTGAGCCGTTGAGTCGTCATAAAACAAGCGTCCAGCTGACGGCTCTCTTTGGTCTGGTTCAGCCAGCTGTCCCCCGGGTGGAGCCGAAGCGTTTGAAAAAAAATCAGAGAAAAAGATGGTGGTGGGGAGGCCACCAAGTCCCCTGAGGCCATTGATCTGTTTTATGATGCAAACACGTGTCCTGTTTCATATTGGCTGCTCTGTGACTGTTGCACCTAGAAACAAAAGCAGCATTTGTAACACCTCCAGGTGCAAAGGCATCGGAAAGATCTGAATACAGCACCAGGGAGAGAGCAGCTCTAAATCACCAAAGATTGGCTTTGGTGCCCAGCGGGTGTTGAAACAGGGATTCTCCCCAGAGACCGGTGTGGACATTGGTCTTGTTTAACTATCCGCTCCTCCCCACCGCCCCTGCTCTGCCCCCAAATTAACGATCCAGACAAACAGGCGCCATGAAATCTTTAAATTGGCAGATGGCATGAGGTTCTCCAGAAAGTGCTGTGCCATGCTGGTGGGGAGGTGCTTCCGGAAGCTTGGGCACACGGCTGGCCTTCTCCCTTATTTGTTTCCCGAGACTGTCTAACTGCTGTGCTGGTCGGAGCCCTCTTGGCTAGAGGGTCTCCTGGTCTACCTCCTTCCTGCCCCTGTGTCTCCAAGAGCAACAGGAATTTATGTATTTATTTTTGAGAGACCCCGCGCACACGAGCAGGGCAAGGGCAGAGAGAGAGGGGATCCCAAGCAGGCTCCACATTGTCACCGTAGGGCCTGTCTTGGGGCTGGAGCTCACGAACCTGAGCCGAAATCAAGAGCCGGTTGCTTAACCAAGGTTGAGCCACCCAGGTGCCCCAGGACCTCACATTTTAGAGCCGTATGGCCAGGTGAGATTGTTGCCACCCTCAGCTCTATGATGGACCTAAGTGGGTCCCTTCATACTAATTTCGCGCCAACCCCGCCTTTTCCACGCTTCTGCTTCAAAATCAACAACGAGCTCTAAGGCTTTCCGCCTCCAGGATAAACGCATTTGCCTGGCTGTGAAGGCCTTTCTCCAATAAGCTTTTCTAATTTTATTTTCCACTGCTCCCCAATATAAGAACCCTCCACTGCCCTCAAACTGGTACAGGTTTCATCCTGACCAGAGACCACCCCACCATGAACCTGTAATTAATGTTCTTCCTGCTTAGACACCTCTGTCTGTCTGTCTGTCTGTCTCTGTTTCTCTCCCTCCCCTTCTCCCTTCCTGTACACATTCTACTTAAAGCAATCTTGGGGGCATCTTAATGTTTAATCAGACCATTAACCACACTTCTCTCTCGGGAGTTCCTATCCCTCTTGAAATTTATGCGTCCGATTCCTAATTAATTACATGTTCATTGCTTTATACCCCTAAAGGTTGCCTACCAGGGTTGCATGGGCCATATATTGCCTGGGTTTCATAAACTTCCTTTTTAAATTTTTTAAAATGTTTATTTACCTTTCAGAGAGAGACAGGCAGACAGAGCATGAGCAGGGGAGGGGCAGAGAGAGAAGGGCAGGCACCGAATCCGAAGCAGGCTCCAGGCTCTGAACGATCAGCACGGAGCCCGACAAGGGCTCAAACTCATGAACCTGAACTGAAGTCGGATGCTCAACCGATTGAGCCACCCAGGTGCCCCATCAACTTTCGAGCCAGTACAGTTCAGTGAACCCAATGGCAACAGAGGCGTAAATGTTGAATGGCCGAAATTCTTCAGAGTTAAGCATTCCGGTCATTTAACTTAGCATTGGATACAAATGACATCAGAAAGCCAACAGATGAAGGCCTATCCAAGCTGATGTTCTGAACTTCTGACTTCTGCATACTCCCTAGCAAAGTATCATCCAGCGAGACCATTTATCGGGCATCTGTTCTCATTCTCACACATTCTCCACGTTCGGGCAAAATTTCGGTTCAGCCCGGATGATGGGAAGGGAACACTGAGACCCGAATACAAACGCAGCTTAGGAACCATCGGAAGAGTGTCGAACTCGGGCCGTGCTCGAGGTTCTTGGGTGGTGAAGAGAGTGCTTGAACCCGATGCTTTTTTGCAGTTTGGCTCCTGTTCCAGGGCGACCGAATGCGACTCCTTCAGTGAGAGCCAACTTCCTCTGAGTCTCACGAGGCATCTTAGACATTGAACAGGCTCGCAGACCATCTAACGAGCTAAGTGAAAATGGACCCAGAAACGCCAAACCTATGTTTTTCTTAAAATAAACACGCATAAAACATTTAGACGCACAAGCGCTCCGGGGCAAACCACAGTTGGATTTCAGCAGATCTGAAAACACTTGAAAAGTAGTTGAAGACTCTTTGCTAACCCCAAGACATTTGCAAAATGGTCCAACGTTTTTGTGGCCTCCTTGTTCTTCAGGACCCCCACGGATGCACCTGTCGCCTTGCAGTCAAATCTCCGGCCGATTAACACAAGTCAACCCGTCAAGGAAACATTGGGGTGGACATTGGACATCACAGATGGGTACTGGGGGCAATTCATTGTAAGTTTCCTTATTTATCTTTTTCCAGCCTCAGGGATGATCCCTAGCAGATACTTTTCGGTTTTACACGTCGAGCTCTCAAAAGAAAGAAATCCTAATACATCAGCCAGAAGCCTACCCTGCTATCCCACAAACCTTAATTAAGCCACCAGGAGATTTCCTTCTTTCTTAAACTCTCTCACAAAATCCCATTGACTCTTCCTGTTCGCCATAATTCTTTGAATATTTGGAAACTGACATTTAGATGAGCCTCCCCTTTTCGGGATTAAGTGATCATATTCACTTTTCTCCCAGTTCCGATTTTCCAACCCTCTCATTTTTTCCCCCAACCCCCTTTCTTTTTGCTTCCCTAGATACTTCCTATGGGACAGAGAGTGAGTTTAGCCTGTAGACCCAGACACCTAGCTCCCTCTGAGTTTCAGCTGCAGGGACCTTTTGGAGTGATCATGACCAAGGTGACACCTTGAGCTCGGCAGCTTGGGAGAAATCCTAAATTTATTTAGTTTTAACTGCTGTACTCGGTGTAACTCAGTTTTGTTTAAGGGAACCATCTGGCGGTAGGTTGGATTCTGGCTTAAGGGGAAGGCTCCCGATAACCTGAAAACAAGACAAATGAAGAGCTTGCATTTTATTTGGGGCTATTTAAATAGTTCCAAGCTCTCGTAAAAAAAAAACCACAGGGGAGATGGCAGCATAAAGAAAAGAGAGCCCTGAAACCAGAGGAAAGTGGAAGAAGATTCTTCATTCTCACCTCCACGCATAAAAGAGAAGAAAATCCCCTTTACTTTGTTGAACAGAATACGACGCTGGAAAACACTTAATTTTAGGTGCTGAAAAGCAGCTATTTCCTGTAACATATACTAGTCTCTACTTTTTTTTTTTTTGTAAAAAAGAAACAACTGTTACTCTCTCAATGACAAAAGGAACACATGTTCATGGGGGGGGGGGGGCTTTGAAAATAAAATGAAAGCCAAAGGAGGATAATCTGACCAAATCTCACCACAGGGAGAAATGTAATTAATAAATTGTTTCATAATTGCCTAATATTTTATTTTGATCTCTGTTCCCTCCCATGCTGGTCTTCTTCTTTTCAAAAACTACAAACCGAAATCATACCGGGCATGCAGCTTCGTAACTTGCTTTTTTTCATGATAGAAGTTATTCCTAAACAGGATTTTCTTTTGGGCTGGCTTGCTTGTAAAGTTATATTATATTCCCTATTATACCTATATATTTTTAACTTATTTTATATATATTACACAATCCCTATTATATATTTACATATATTATATTATTATATCATTATATATTATAATCCCTATTATGTATAATATAATATATTATGACATCATAATATACATAGGATATATATGTATATAGTTGCTACCATAAACAAATACATCCCCATATAACAAACATCATTGAATCTACATCTTCATGCCTAACCATTCTCTTTCCTTATGATGCGTTTCTAGAAAAGAAATCCCTGGGTCGGAGGAAATACAAAATTGCAGGGCTACTAGCTATGGATTGTTTGGCTGCCCTCCAGAAAGTCCAAACCATTTTGTACACATACAGGAAGGCATAGATGTTTTCTCATACCAATTCCGGATATTTCAATTAAGAATTCGAATCGATAGACACAAGATAACAGCTCATTGATTTTATTTGGTTACGAAGGAGCTTAAGTATATTTGTATAGAATTATTGCCATTTACACCCACGTTCTTTGCGTATTCATCGATAGTAAGATATATTTTAAACAATTTAAAGAAAATTTTAATGTTTATTTATTTTTTGAGAGAGAGAGAGAGAGAGAGAGAGAGAGAGAAACAGAATGCAAGCAGGGAAGGCGAAGAGGGAGACACAGAATTTGAAGCAGGTTCCAGACTCTGAGCTATCAGCACAGAGCCCGATGCAGGGCCCAAACTCACAAACCTTTTGATCATGACCTGAGCTGAAGTCGGACGCTGAACCGACTGAGCCACCCAGGTGCCCCAAACAATTTAATTTTTCAGATGCTCAACATCAGTCATTATCTGGGAAATGCAAATCAAAACTATAATGAGATATCACCTCACACCTGACAGAATGGCTAAAATTAAAAACACAAGAGACAAAAGGTGTTGGTGAGGATGTGGAGAAAAAGAAACTCTCATTCGCTGTTGGTGGGAATACAAACTGGCGCAGCCGCTGTGGGAAACAGTATGAAGGTTCCTTAACAAATTAAAAACAGAGCTGGTCTATGATCTAGGAATTGCACTACTGGGTATTTACCCCCAACACACAAAAAACACTAAGCCAAAGGGGACACACACCCATGTGTATTGCACCATTATTCACAAATAGCCAATTAGGGAATGGCCCAAGTGTCCATAGATCCCTGAATGGATAAAGATGTGTGTGTGTGTGTGTGTGTGTGTGTGTGTGTATGCAGTGGAATATTACTCAGCCATAAAAAAGATCTTTCCATTTGCAATGACCTGGACGGAGCTAGAGAACATAATACCAAGTGAAATAAGTCAGTCAGAGAAAGACAAATACCATAGAATTTCACTCATATGTGGAATTTAAGAAACAAAACACATGAGCAAAGGGGGAAAAGAGAGAGACAAACCAAGGAGACCCTTAACTATAGAGAACACCCTGACGGCTACCAGAGGGGAAGTGGGTGGGCAGGGGGTAATAGGGAATGGGGATTAAAAAGTGTACTTGCCATGATTTAAAAAAATGAAAAAAAAATTCAATTCGTTAGTTATGAATTCAATTTCGCATAACAACCAGAGCAGCTCTGTTTTCTCTCATCAGTTAAAAAATACTTATCACACCTTTTGGGATGAGCACTGGGTGTTGTATGGAAACCAATTTGACAATAAATTTCATATATTGAAAAAAAATAAAAAAATAAAATCATCTAAGTAAAAAAAAAAAAGAAATGATCATGGCTGCAAATAAAAAATTTCTCTTCGTTCATTCCAAAAAAAAAAAAAAATACTTATCGCCATTTTCACTGGTATTCATTTTATTTTCATATAATACTATTCTTAAACTATAGGCAATACTGTTTTTTTAGATTTATTTATTTATTTATTTATTTACTTTTATTTTACTTGAGAGAGAGCACATGCAAGTTAGGGAGAGGGGCAGAGGGACGGGGGAGAGAATCCCAAACAGGCTATACGTTCAGCATGGAGCCCCATGTGGGGCTCAATCCCCTGGCCCTGGGATCATGACCTGAGCTGAAATCGAGAGTCGGATGCTCAACTGACTGAGCCACCCAGGTGCCCTACAGACAATGCCGTTAACTGAATTATAATACTATTAACTATATGACCAGTATGGTTTCTTGGCCTGACTTTTACTTAGAGTTTTCTGACAGTATTTTCAATTTCTTCTGCAGCTTTCTCACTTGGGCGAGCGAATACCAATAACTTATATTTTTATGGACAACTGTTCATTTTATTCAGACGTGCAAACAATTATTACCAAGTTTTGACGGCTAGTGCACAAAAATATTTTCAATTTCCTTGGTGTCTGGGGTACACCCTTTTCTTCGTTCTGGCAGTGAAATTCATTTCCTTGATTTTGGCTGAGAATGTCCACTTTGTTAGTCTCCTGAATTTTAAAGAATCAGCTCTAGGATTCCAAAAAAAAAAAATTTTTTTTCTGGTTCGTACTCATTTATTATTTGATATTTATCGTTTTCTTCCAACTCCTTTCCTGATTCTTTTGTTCTCTCTGGTGGTCCCCAAACTGGGCCCTGTACCTGAAAGGGTACCTCAAATTGGTAGGTGGCAGGTTTAAGAAGCAAGGGAACTTACTTGTCTTGGGCGGCCTCAGGATGGGTAGATCACACCTGCCCAAGTGTATCTTAACCAGTTTGTACAGAGCCCTAAATTTTAGTCACGTATACCATCCGGGTCTCGACAATCCCTCGGTCTCTTAGGTCTACATCCTTGCAAAGGGCTTCAGCAACGGGAATAGTGAGAACACACATTCCAAGGACAGGGTTGGAGGCGAGAGGCTCGGATTTCCCGGGGGTTCCAGCTTTCAGGTCGACTGGTGGTCATGTCCTCTTGAAGACCCTCAAATCCCTTTTGGTGTCAGGCCTACTTTGACTGGCATACCCAATGGGCCACTGCCTGTTGCTTGGCCCTGCCTCATGCCTCAACAGCTCACTGCCTCATGACCGTCTGTGTTTTGCTCATTTGATTTCCCTCAAAGGTCATCTTCTTGATGAGACCCTCTTCATGACTTTATCCAAAATGCCCATATCTCCTACACTGGAATCTTGGCCTCCTGCCTTTTCCTCCTCTCATTGAAAGGGGAATATTCGTTTCTTGAAGGCATACCGGCCAGGTGGTTGGTCCTGAATATCTGGGACTGAGCTGGTCTCCTGGAGGTAGATCCGACTGGAGAGTTCTGTCCCAAGCCCTTCTGACCCCTCGAGTCACAATGACAAGATGTCCAAGGCTCCGTGCCATGTGGGCTCAGGACATTGATTACTCTTCTTTGCACCCCAAGTCCCCCTTCCCACTGCTAGTCTTCTGTGTCCACAAAAAAGGCTGGTGAGCCATGGTGAGCAGGTGCAAGAGGAACCTTGAGCCTTCCCCCATCCCCCAAAGGGCCACAGAGACCTGTAGACTGGATATTTGGGATCTGGGAAGAAATGGTACTATGCCCGAGAGGGGTTATCAGGTAGCTGTCCTTCCTTAAAGATGGAGGAAGTCAGCTTCCGTGCAATTCTCCATCTACTTTCTGGTGGGACCCCCCTCCAGTAAGACGTAACGAATATACTTATCCAAGGGACGGCTTTTATTTGCATTGTTCTGCTTGAAAGATGATTAATGCCCAGGACTGGGCTGAGTAGTCTGTGTATGTCCTGAACGGGACACAATCACTAGTCTTTTTGGATAAGGCATTATGCATCGAGATATGTGACAGTCTTTTTTTTTTTTTTTAAGTTTATTTATTTTGAGAGAGAGAGAGTGGGGGAAGGGCAGAGAGAGAGAAGAAGAGAGAGAGACAGAATCCCAAGCGTACTGTCAGCGTGGAGCCCGATGTAGGGCTCAAACTCACGAACCGTAAGATCATGACGTGAGATCGTGACCTGAGCCAACGTCAGATGCTTCACCGACTGAGCCACCAGGCGCCCCACGTGACCGTCTTTCTTAAAGCAAGAAGCCCTCACAGAAAGCCCTGAGAGCATTTGTCCTTAAAGGGGTTGTATGTGATCACGACCTTTGAATATTTGTAAACCATTACATGGATTTTGCTCATGGGTGAGGGATGTAGGGAGGCAGATTTTTGGCTTTAGATGAATAACTCTTCCTAAAAAGGTGGGCCAAAGATTAGGGGCGCCTCGGTGGGCTCAGTCAGTCGAGCGTCTGACTTTGGCTCAGGTCACTAACTCACAGTTCGTGAGTTCGAGCCCCGCCTCGGGCTCTGTGCTGACAGCTTGGAGCCTGGAGCCTGCTTCACATTCTGCGTCTCCCTCTCTCTCTGCCCCTTCCCTGCTCTCTCTCTCTCTCTCTCAAAAGTAAAGATTAAAAAATTAAAAAAAAAATGGGGGCTAAAGACAATACACAGGGATACTATGTAAGACCCCAGCCTCTCCCACTTAGTTTTTTCAAGCAGAGGCTGTTGGACCGTCCATTCGGTTTCAAGGGAAGACGATCTTGCGCACAAGATGCATTCAGACTAGGTGACTTCCGACTGCTTTTCTACGGTTAACGTTCTTCTGCCTCTTCTGTGCTTAGAAATAAAGCAGGCCCCGCCTGTTGGGGGAATCGCGGGATGGAGGAAGGGGGAGGTCAGCCTCAGCAGGCGGGGGTGGCTCCAGGTCTGCCCCCTCCTACTCTGTGGGGCCCCCACGGTGCACGGCAGGCACCTGACAAATGGGGCGAGGCCACAGTGCCCCCTTGCTCCACACTTAATGCAATTCCCCTTGGAGGCTCTTGGAGGCGTGGTTGGAACCTACAGCCCGAAACGGGATCCCTGTACCCAAGTGTGTTCGTTTCCTAGAGCTTCAGTAACCAAGTGCCACACACCGGGTGGCTTCAAACAACGGAGATCTGTTCTCTCGCAGTACTGGAGGCCGGAAGTCCCAAATCAAGGTTCAGCAGGGGCGTGCGTCTTCTGTGGCTCCCTCGCCTCTTCCCGGCTTCTGGGGGCGGCCGTTCACCCTTGACGTCCCTTGGCTTACAGCTGCATCAGGCCCGTCTCTGCCTCTGTCTGGTGCTGTTCCCCCGTGTCCCCACATCCTCTGTTAGAGCTCTCATGTCACAGGCCTGCAACCGTCTTGCCTTAGACCGTGAGCGGGCGAGATGTCAGGGTCCCTTTCATGTCTGTTTCTCTCTCCCCAGAAGCACAGAGTTCCTGATGCGCAGAGAGAGCACTTGGAATTATAAGTGAGTGAAAAGGAATGAATTCTATGGCCCCTCTTTACAGCGCATCTCAGGAACACCCCCGGGGTGTTCTCATGCCAATTCTGCCTCTGAATCCCCGGCAAATGCCAAGCTGACTCCATTCAAAGTAGACCCTCTCCAAGATTTTCTTCCTAGCACCCCTTCATTCCCAACATACTCTCTCTGGGAGCCACACGATGACTTCCCACCACCGTGGTGTGGATTGACCCATCGATCTACATTTCTCCCTTCAGCCGATGTTTCCATCTGCCTGCCAGCGAAGAGATGGTTTGCTCAGACTCTGAAATCAACGTTACCCAGGCTCCACACCTCCGCCTTCCCTGAAACCCTGGTTCTTGCTTTCTGGTTTCCCAGGCACTAATTAGAATCGACACCCATCGGTCGGTAATTCGAGAGACGTGGGCACCGGGGGATCACCAGCTCTTGCGGGTTCCGCGTTGGGGTGGCACTGGTCACCCACTGCTTCTCTCGAACTTTCTGCCACTGCTTCAGGCGGCCTTTTGCTGTCCGTCTCTCACCCGCCTTGTAATAGCGCCCTGACAGACCTCCTCCCTGGCCTCCCGTGGCTTACACTTCCGTTCAACCTTGCCATCAGCACGCTGATCTTCCGGAGAGAAAGTTCTGATAGAATGAGTCTCTCGCTCGAAAGCTCTCAAAGCTTGTATTCAGGTTCTCCCTTCTTTTTTTTTTCTTGGGGTGGGGGGTGGGGTGGGGAAGGGATGGTCATGGACATGGGCTGCAAGCCTGGAAAACGGGGTGACCCGTTCATCCGCCCGTCTTGAGCTGCGGTGTGGTGGCCCCCCCCCTCCCCGCTTAGCTCTGCTGGGGTTGCCCTGTTCCCTCAAACTCCCGGGGCTCTGGGCCCCTCGGTTCTCAAGGACGTGTCAGAGCATCGCTGGCGACACCTCAGCAAGGTCATCCTTTTGACCTCGTGATTACTGTGTAGGCTGGTTGAGGGCAGAGATCAGCTCTTTTGGGCAGCTCCACGTCTGGGCGGCACTTGATAACGAACCGGGCACCAGGAGCCTCTGAGGACATCCTTTGGAAAGAGCGGGTGAGAGAGAGAGAGAAATAAATAGCAAAGGCCCCCCTCTGGCCGCCCCTGCGGCCGAGCTGGGCGACCTCGCGGCAGAAGTGCCCGGCCCGTGATCGATGCGCACACTTGGCCTCCGGGCCTCCAATCGGAAGGGCCTCCCCGCGCCTCGAGGAAACGTGGAACGAAGGCTCCTGTTGCCCCGTGAAGCCAGAGGGGTTCCCGGCACAACACCCAGCATCCCGTGCCCCTCCCGGCCTCCCCGCCTCCCCGCGGGGCTGCGCCCCAGAGCTGGATGGGCAGCGCCCCCCGGGAGACCCCTCGATGTTCACGCTGGCCTTCTCCGGCCCCCCGGCGGGCATCCGATTACCAGCGTGGACCCGGGCCCCGCCGGGCTCACGCCCTCCTCTTTATTACTCGTGAGTCTCATATGTTTTGAGTCTATTTTCAAGCCCCCTCCCCCCCCAGCCCCACCCCACCCCCCAGCCTCTGCTCCAGCGGAGCCATAAAAAAGGGAGATCCTTTCATCTCGCAGCCAGCTACAACCCTCCCTGCTCCCTTGATCGTTTGGCTAACCCGCCTCTGAACTCGGTCCAAACTGTCTGTCTCCCCGGGATGCCTCGTCTCCTCCACTGAGATGAGCCTCCCAGGTGTGGCGGGCGATTAGCACACAGGAAGGAGTCCGTGCGCTGTGATCAGCGCTGTAATAACAGTGATGTGAGCGAGAAACAGCGCTGACAGGGCACCTGGCTGTAGGCAGGCACCCATCCCGGCCCAGGAAGCTGTTCCTCTTAGCCCTTTCTCCAAGCACGGATGGTTCTGTCCCTCCTGACCACGGCGATCTGGGCTCACGGTGGGAAGTCTTAAAATTCCCGATCGTTTGCATCCGTGTAAACGACTCGGGCCCCGCCGAGGTGACCACTGTTAGCATTTGGGTGGGTTTCGTCCCGATATATTTGATGACACGCTCTCTCCGGCTCACATGCGTCAATACACTGGTTATACCCGGGCTTCCTGCTGCACTCTAATTTTGGATCCTCTTTCCCCCTTCTGTGGGATCCCAGGGACTTCCCCCGCCCCGTCTGGAGATACTCCTCTGCAGCAGAGTTTTGAGGGTTGTCTCGGAATCGATAATCGATGAGGTGTTTGGCCATGTTCCCCCCCGGGGTGAGTCTGTGGGCAGTTGCTGAGCTGCGTCATTATGAAAATACTCCGAGGGAGAAGCGTGGGACGGAGCAAGTCGAGGTGACCCCCCCCCCCCCAAAAAATAGTCTGTCACCCAGGGAAGAGCCCATGGGAAACTCACTTCTCCCATATCCTGTTCCCCATTCACCAGGAAAAAGGCAGATGGTAAAGTGCTGAGCCAGTCAGAAGGGGGGAAGAGAAACATCTCTTTGAGTGGGAATGGCGTTAGGAGCAATCGTTCATGTCTCTAGGTCTTAACCCCTTAGCCACATACACAGAGGTGACTTAGCGACACAGGCAAGGAAAGGGCTGTGCCCAGAATTAGCAACCGCGCCCACCCGGTTCTGGGAAGACAGTGTAGCGGCTCAGGAACCTCTCAGCGCTCAAGTGGGAGTTACTATCCCGGAAAATACAGTCTCAGCAGGTCCCGCTCTCCGGGAGATAAACCAGCGTGGTGAGAAAATTGTCTTTGTGGGTTCAAAATGTTCTTTGGAGCGAGAGAATGTAGCAGGTTGAACTCTCTCAGTATAAAGAATTAACTGCGTATGTTTCACTTTTATTTTTCTTTCCGTAGCCGGATTAGAAAAAAAAAAAAAATCAATCCTCGCTAAGGGATTGGGATGGGAATTAACTTTAAAGGGAAGCGAGGGACCTTCTTTGGGGATGAACGTGTTCTACATCTGATTTAGGGTGATGGCTGCACCTCTCAGCAAAGTTGCTAAGAATCACTGGGTTGTACATTTGCAATGGGCGACTCTCTGTGATACGTAGCACGCACTTCCAATAAAGCCACCTGAACACTAAAATTAAAAACACTTCCTTAAAAAAGTAAAGTCTAGGAAGCAGCTGGGTGGCTCAGTCGGTTGAGCAGCTGACTTCGGCTTAGGTCATGATCTCACAGTTCATGAGTTTGAGCCCCGCATCGGGCTCTGTGCCGACGGCTTGGAGCCTGGAGCCTGTTTCGGATTCCGTGTCTCCCTCTATCTCTGCCCCTCCCCAGCTCGCACGCTGTCTCTGTCTCTCAAAAATGAATAAACATTAAAAAAAAAGTAAAAAAAATTAAACGAAGCCTAGTGTGAAGCAAAGGAAGCGGACTTTTGAAAGAGTTGAATAGGAAGGACTTGTGGAAACAAGATGGCGGGTTGCACCAAGATGGTGGGATATGGTCCCATGTGGCCCCAGGAGGCTGCACCACAGCCCCCTGAACGTAGCAGAAGTTCTCTTGGCCATACTCCCATCTTGATCTGTCGCTCCTGACAAATGGCTTGCCATTTTCCAGCTCTGTTCGGTTGTCATTTTATCTTTAGGTACAAAGAATGGCTGTCTAGAATGACAGCAGGCTTGGACCTTTGCTGGCTGTGTGACTTTGGGTAAATCATTTCACTTGCCAGGATTTAGATGCCACCTGCAGAGAATGAGGGGTAATGGCTGGCTTTCAAAGACCTGTGTCGTTTTTTGGTGTTTTTTTATTATTATTACATATATATATTATTTTACAGAAAGAGAGAGAGAGAGAGTGGGGGAGAGGGATGGAGGGAAAGGGAGAATCCCAAGCAGGCTCCACGCCCGGTGCCTATTCCAGCATGAGGCTCGATTCCACAACCCTGGGATCATGACCAGAAATCAAGAGTTGGATAGTCAACTGACAGAGTCACCCCGGTGCCCCAAGACCTGGGTTACTTTATCGTTTCTCTAAATCTATGATTCGTGCTTTCTAAGTGGTTACAAACAAACTCTGCAGCCGATGTTCTGATTTCTTTTATGCCCAAAGCAAACAAACCACACTTTACTGATGAGAACCCTAACTAAGTCATGGGTATATTGTGAGACGAAATGAAGTTCTAGGACTGAAAGAAATTTGATGAGGAAGTAAATGCCTAAAACTCTATGGGGACATAAAATATTAGCACAAGGCATCATCCTGCCTTCCTCCTCAAATAACTGATCTTTGATACTATTCCAACAACAATGCCTCCTAATCTTGGAGAAATGGTTGTCATTTGCTGGACTCAGTGGACGGAGGGGCCAATCTACTGATTTGACCTGATCTTAAACAAAAAATCTGTTCAAATGCAGAGGCTTTAATAACATCCTCATTGTGGGCCATCTGGGTGGCTCAGTCCATTAAGTGTCTGACTCTTTATCTCAGCTCAGGTCTTGATCTCAGGGTTGTGAATTCAAGCCCTGTTGGACTCCACTCGGGGCATGGAACCTACTTTAAAATAAAATAAAATAAAATAAAATAAAATAAAATAAAATAATAAAATAGAGTGCACCTGGGTGGCTCAGTAAGTTATGCATCGAACTCTTGCTTTCGGCTCAGATCATGATCTTAGGATTCTAAGATTGAGCCCTGCATCGGGCACCATGCTGGGTGTGGGGACCTGGTTAAGATTCTCTCTCTCTTTCTCTCTCTCTCTCTCTCTCCTCCCCCCGCCTCTCTCCCCTGCTTGCATGTTCACTCACTCGCTCTCTCTCTCTCTCTGTCAAAAAAAAAAATTCTTCAGTGCAACATAGAAGGAAACAATAACAAAACAACTTGAACGATCTTAGCTGAGTACCTAAAAAAGTCAAGAAATTCTAGAAAGCTAATGGGTGGTGAAGACAAGGGGTCTTGTAATGGTCAGTTTTTGCTCTTTCGTGAGCCTGTGAGACAAAACCAACAGGTTTTAGGTTCCGACTCTAGCAACAGAACAGACCCCGGACATTTTCATGGGTTGTTCTTCACAAGACCCTTCCCGAGTGGACGTGGGCCAATCAGGCACGTGGTTCTTGCAGTTGGTTCTCGGGCTTACAGAGCAGCCATCGAATCCCCTGGGAGCACTGGGGCGGGACCACCAATGGGCATCCATCAAGGCTGGGGGCCTGGGCCTCACAGTTCAAAATGAACTGTAATGGGGCACCCATCAGTGCTCTGAAAGTATACGTAACTAAATTAGACTTTCATGCCTCTCTGAAGTATCCATTTGACCCTCAAACTTGTGCTCTGTCAAAGAGCCAGTGGCCAAATTGGCACTTTGCTTTGTGTTGTCTGGACAGAGCCTGAGAAGCCCTCTTATTTATTTATTCATTCATTCATTTATTTTTTTTAAACTCGGTGAGTGTTTCCTCGCATCTGCACAATAAACTCAACATCTTGCTATAACAGCCTCGCTGGCTGCTTTCGTGGCCGGGTACAGAATCCGCGTGAGAGGTTAAGCTCACAGTACCGATCTTTAGTTCCAGGTGGGGCGGGATCCTTTGGCCCATAGGTGACTCCGCAAGGCAAAAATAAAGTAAACACATCCTCTCTCCCCAGTCTTCTTCCACCTCCCCTAGGGGTTCGAATGGATATGTTTTCCAGATTCGAAATGATGCCATACTGGAGTTAGCTGTTTCAACCCATTAGTTCACTCAGTTACCCACTTTTTTTTCAGATCCATCCATCCATCCGTCTATCCATCCATCCATCTATCCATCCATCCATCCATCTATCCATCCATCCATCCATTCATCCATCCATCCATCCATCTATCCATCCATCCATCCATCCATTCATCCATCCATCCATCTATCCATCCATCCATTCATCCATCCATCCATCCATCCATCTATCCATTTCTCTATATTTTCTGACACTCACTTTTACAAACACTTGTTGACTTCCTTCTACATGTCTGGATCTATATACTTGGTTCCCACAATGCAAAGATGATTAAGACAGCCATTTCTTCCCAGAGACTCACTAAGGGGAGACAGAAGTCAAAACCCAGAATTGCAACCTAGTAGGATAAAGGGGGTAGTGCGATCCCTGAGGTTTGTCATGAGTGCAGCGAAGCATGGTGTGATTAATTCTGCTCAGAGGAACATCATAGGTGTCCGTAGAGGCAAACACTTCCATCGTTTTGATCATTGAATACGGTGATTGTTTTGGCATGGTTACACACGTAGCTTGTCTTTCTCACAGATAAAAGCATTTGACTTGAGAAGGAAAGTGCACTTCTGAAGACTTCTGATCACCAACACACACACACACACACACACAAGTTGACAAAGGGAGTTGATTTCCAGGGCCTCTCTCAAGGTGTTCGACCTCTCTTCTTGCTGAAATTCGGAAGTCTGTCCAGATGATTGTGGTCACGCGGCTGGGGGGACCGAGGACTAATGGCCTTTGCAGGGAGCATCGGGGTTCTTAGGAGACTAGGACCAAGCGTGCGTCTCGCCAGCAACACTGGGATCCCCTTTTCCACTCAACCTGGCTGGCCATTCTGAAAACAATGATGTCACGATTATGGTGGAAAAGAAAAGCTCCAAGTTATACTTCTTTGTGACTTGCACGTTTGTTGGTCATTTGGGAGAGATCTTCCCACGAGCTCAGCAAACGAGGGAGTTAGGATGGTTTCCGTTTCTTCAAGAGACCGTTGGCGTTTTCCTTAACAAACCACGATGGGTTCGTTCCTTGGTGCAATGACAATCCCACTTATCCTGTTCAGCCAACCCAGAAACATTCCCTGGGTACCTAACACGTCCCCGGGCTGTGCTAAGCCATAGGACCCACATCACCAACGCCTGGGCGGTGCAGAAAGACAGGGATGTTTCTCCCACGCCGGCGTCTAGGATTTCGCTTCCTGGATCCCGTTCCTATCCCTGCCTTTCCTGCTCCAATGTTTTCGCCGGTACTCTCTTGGCGTCCTAGGGGCTCAGCAGACCCTTCTCCATTGATTGAGACTCTGCTCTAATTGGATCAATGGCTAATCACTCTGCCTTCAGTAGGTTCCCTGCAGGGGCCCTAAATAATGCAGGCACTTAGGTGGCTCGAAAAGCAGCTTAGGAGGATGAAATCGGGCACCCCACCGCGCAGCTACAGCGGGTCCTGAAAATTGACAAAATATTTACGCTTTCAAACCCTGATTCCTCCCCGTCCCCGAGCACGGCGAAGGTTGCAGTCCAGGACCAGAGAAAAGCAGGGGGAAAGTGCAGGCCTTCCGGGTTCTCTGGCGTTCCGGGTACGAGCTTGGGAGCCTCCCCCTCCGCCCAGAGTGCAGTATTTGATTCCTTCTGTTATTCTTTTCCCGAGTCACTGAACGCTCTAACTGCAAGCAAGCCTAGCGTTCTTCTAGAGCCTGCTCCTGAAGAAAGCCGGGAGGAAGGGAGAAGAGGAAACAGGTCCTAGGAAAGTGTCACGAGGGCGAGGATTACGGGAGTGCAGGTGCGCGCATGGAGGTCCCCTTCTGTCCTCAGCAGCTTGGGCTCACTGTCCTCTTCTGCATCCGAAAGGCTGCTGAGCCCGCTGGCGCTGGCGGGGGCGGGGCACGCTGTCGTCTCGTTCCCAGGGTTGCGCTGAGATCTTTGCTAGGTTTGAGCCGTGAAATGATCACGGGGCCAGCCCCTCCCTGCTCCCTCACCCCCCCACACACATTCAAGATGCGAACTGTTCCGGGGCGCTTGGGTGGCTCGGTGGGGTTAAGCGCCCGACTTCGGCTGGGGTCACGATCTCGCGGTCCGTGAGTTCGAGCCCCGCGTCGGCCCTTGTGCTGACAGGTGGGAGCCTGGAGCCTGCTTCGGATTCTGTGTCTCCCTCTCTTTCTGCCCCTCCCCCGTTCATGCTCTGTCTCTCTCTGTCTCAAAAATAAATAAACACTAAAAAATTAAAAAAAAAGAACAAAATGCAAACCGTTCTAGCTGTAAAATAGTTGCAAGAAATTCCAGCAACATGGTGATTTCTTTTGATGAGGGGTATATGTAGCATATTTTGAAGTATTAGACTACTTCTATTATTATTTTTTTTAATTTTTTTTTAACGTTTTATTTATTTTTGAGACAGGGAGAGACAGAGCATGAACAGGGGAGGGTCAGAGAGAGGGAGACACAGAATCGGAAACAGGCTCCAGGCTCTGAGCTGTCAGCACAGAGCCCGATGCAGGGCTCGAACCCACGGACCGCGAGATCATGACCTGAGCCGAAGTCGGCCGCTCAACCGACTGAGCCACCCAGGCGCCCCTATTATTATTATTATTATTAATGATATCTCCCTGTGCTGGGTCCCTAAGCACACACTTGAGCTGCTTAACGAACATGCTAGAACTGAGTGGTTGTCCCTGCCCCAGGAAGCCCAAGCCATCCCTAAACCAGGCAACCAAGGCCCAGGATCCAGCCCCTCTGCTCCCGGGACAAAGGCCTGCTCCTGTGGGTGAGCGGAAGTGATGAGCTCGAAGGGACTGACTCCTAGGACCCAAGAGCACAACGAGACCCAGAAGAACAGCAGAAGGCCGGTCTAGTCACTTACCGTGACAGACCATTGTCACAACGACTGGAAGACTCAAAGTTTGCGTGATCAGCACATTCTCTCCCTGTTGGAAAATCCAAGTACAATCAGACCAAGTTATAATCAGAAGGCCTCCTTCCTCACTGTGGAGCCAAAACTGGAGACGTCGTTGAATCAGGCGGTTCAATGCATCTACCCGATTTCCCCGTGCTGGCAAAGGCAGTGCCCCTGTATGCCTCCAGCGCTCTCCTTTTGCTGTGTTTTTCGGACGGACCAGCTGCATGCTGATTGGAAGTCATTTAGATATGTGGATATATTCAAACGAATTATGATTAGCCGGGAGCTAGTCTTTCTGTCCCTGTCGATGTTATATCTGGGATCCAATCCATCATGTGTTTGTTAATCTTAAAACGTGATCGTTATAGGCGACTCATTTTCTTCCACTTCCTAATTAGTTTTTTGGGGGGCTGGGGGGAGGGTGGTTAAGCAGAGGGAATAATGAGTTATTGTAGTTCCCAAGAAAAGATGGATTTACCCTCATCTGCAGATAAGAAAACAGATATGATTATAATCATATAGTTTGAGACAATGCTGGGAATGGAATCAAAGTAAGACTGTATTCATTCAATCAACACCTGTTGTGTGACAGGTGCTGTGCTAGGCCTGGGGGAACAGGACAGCCAGGTTCCTGCCTTCAGGGAACTTCTGTTCTAGAGCAGAAGGCAGCCAATATAGAAATAGGCAAATCAATTATAATTTCAGACAGAGACAGAATTAAATCCAGATGATATGGATTTGTCAAGTCACAGGATATCGAGGTCTGTGACTTCGAGGAATTTCTCTTTGAAAAGGTGCCGTTTACGTAATGAGGAGGAGTCAGTCACTCAAATAGCCTTGTGGAACATTCCATGGAAAGTGGAACCAGCTGGTGCAAAGACTTTGGGTGTCAAATAACAGACAGAGACTAGGAGGAGGGGTCCTAGATCGGAAGAGCAATGAGAAATCCCTCAATGGGTCTAAGCAGATGGGCGATATCCTCCGACCTGTGATGGAAGGCGATCATTCTCACTGCTGTGGATTGAAGACGATGAAAAGTGGAAGCTGGTTCAGAGCTTGATGTTCAGCCTTGTGCTCTTTTCTCTGTATGGTTGCATGTATCTCCTTTATCAGATTCAGCCTTAATCTAGCATGCATTAGTACTAGCTCTGAAATGCTCGTATTTATTAGAAAAAATAGACTGAATTAAGGTGGCTAGGGTAAGCCTGTTTGAGACTGAGTTTTCAATTGTAAGAAGCAAGGATCGTTGGATAAAGATTCCCATTCATTCCCTAAAGTTTTAGTAGATAGATGATAGATAGATAGATAGATAGATAGATAGATATGATGGATGGATAGATAAGTAGATAGATAGATAGATAGATAGATAGATAGATATGATGGATGGATAGATAAGTAGATAGATAGATAGATAGATAGATAGATACACATAGGTAGTAACTTGTTCTCCTACTTCTAGTTGATCTGTCCTCAAAAGTTGTGACAGATAACATTATTCTTCTATACCCACTCTAAGAGTTATGGCCTAAAAGATTCGAAGCCAAGCTTAAAGTAGAATTGGTGCCCTGAATGGCCACGGGCTAAAAAATATCTGACTATTTTAGAAAGTATCAGAATTAGAAATCGAAGACCGCGCTCGATTATCTGGGTAGATCCCTACAGGTGTCCATAGACCTTGGATGGAGATTGTGAACATCCATTGAAATCAACTACTACTGTTCAGAAGAGTCTGTTTTTTCGTGTCCCTCCAATTTGGCCCTAAACCTATATGTAGGAGTTTCATGATTCACTGCTGCCCTTTGGGAATATCAAAGACTTAGTGTGATTTTTATTAATACTTTTCCCCCAGAGGCTTTATTTCCAATGATTTTGGCTCTTCAATTTCCTGTGCAGTTGAGCCAAGATTGATAAAGAAAATTCTGCTACGTTCAGACATGGATGTTTGTCCACGGTAATGGTCTCCACCGCTTAGGATCGTCCCACCACCTTCTCTGCCTTAGGCTCCTGGAAGACCAGTTCCTTGTACCAAGTGGAAGAATGGCATTTGACCTAGGTGGCAGTTCGTGAGAACATCATTATAAACGCACTCCTTCGAGGGTTGACAGGAAGATCAGGGGGCCAAGAGCTCTAGTAATCTAATCTGGCCACTGGGAAAGGATAAATTACTGCTCTTGTAGTACACATGACCTTCACCCCAGTTATATTTTTGAAATAATTACATGAGAGTCTGTCACTGGTGTCTATGAGAGAGTCAAAACAGAATTTACAGTTGAGCGGTAGGTTCACCCTGGGATGTAACTCAATGTCTTGAGATAAATTTGAAGTTCAAATAAAAAAGGGTCTGAAGTTCCTCCAAAGCAGTCAGTCCGTTCCTCAAAGTCATTAAATGATGTCTAAAATTGGATGTCTAAAACAACCATCTAGCTGGCCTGCTACCTAAATTTTTGTATGATCGATAAATACTTTGATATATCTCGCTTGAACTGAGTACTCGATTTTATTGATATACCATTTTAGTTGAACGTAGATCCTGTGGCTCATGTCAATTCGCGCTGGACGTAGATGAGTACCATTGATTACTCTTCTGGTCCAATGTGGACCCAATCTTACACTCCTCTCTCTGCTGATGATATTTGTTGGCAGCTCTTGACTGAGAAATAGGCAAAGATGGTCAGCTTGCTTGGTTGGCTTTTTAAAATTAAAATTTGTTTCTGTCAGTGCTCTTAGGGTTTTTGAGATAAGGTTGCCCCCAAAATGTGCAACTAGCCATATATAGCTTAGCAGAAACACACCTTAAATATAGCCCATGCAATCAATAATCACAAGCAAGCCTGGGTGACGACCTCAGAAAAAGTAGACTTCAAGGCAAGGACTAATATCGGAGACGATTTCACAATGATAAAAACAAAATCTGACAACTACAATGAGAAACAGTGCGTAATTATTGTTGGTGGTTTTTTTTTTTAATTTTTTTTTTAACGTTTATTTATTTTTGAGACAGAGAGAGACAGAACATGAACGGGGGAGGGGCAGAGAGAGAGAGGGAGACACAGAATCGGAAGCAGGCTCCAGGCTCTGAGCCATCAGCCCAGAGCCCGACGCGGGGCTCGAACTCACGGACCGCGAGATCGTGACCCGGGCTGAAGTCGGACGCTTAACCGACTGAGCCACCCAGGCGCCCCATTGTTGGTGGTTTTAATGATTCTTTTTCCATACCTGACAGAACCAGAATATGATACCATAAGTAAGAATATAGAAGATTTTGGGGTGCCTGAGGGGCTCGGCCGGTTAAGCGTCCAAGTTCAGCTCAGGTCATGATCTCATAGTTGGTGGGTTCGAGCCTTGCGTCGGGATCTGTGCTGATAGCTCAGAGCCTGGAGCCTGCTTCAGATTCTGCGTCTCCCTCTCTCTCTGCCCCTCCCCTGCTCGTGCTCTGTCTCTCTCTGTCTCCCCCAAATAAATAAACATGAATAAAATTGAAAAAGATTTTAACAACACTATCATTCAACTTAACCTAAATAATTGATATTTATGGAACTACTCCCACCCACAGTAGAATACACATTCTTTTCTGGTGGCCGTGGGACGTTCACCAAGATAGATCATATGCTGGGCCATAATGAAATCTTAATAAATCTCAAAGTATGGGATCACATAGAGTACGTTCTCTGACTGTAATGGAAATGCATTAGAAGTGAAAACAAAAGACAGCTGGAAAATCCCCACAGCTATTTAGAAAATAATCTCTGCTTATCCTGTGCTCCTGAACAAACTGCGGGTGAAAAGAGAAATCATACATTCCAACTGTATGATAAAAGAAAACCCAACGTATTACATTTGAGGATGCAGCCAAAATGGAGGAATTTAGACCTCTGACTGCTTCCATCAGGAAAGGAGAATGGTTTAAAATCAATCACCTGTACTTCCTTAAATACATCTTAAGGTAAGGAGGAAAAAAGAAGGAATTAAGCCCCAAATGAGTGGACTGAAGGAAACAATAAAGATAAGATCAGAAATCAGTGAAATGCAAAAGGAGCACACAAAAGAGAAAAATCAGGGACACCAAAGGGTGGCTCTTTGAAAGATCAATAAAATTGAAAACACTTCTAGTTTAACAACTGATGCATCGATACTCCTTCTAGTTAGACTGATACAGGATGTAAGAAAATACAGATGCCTTGTATCAGGAATAAAGAGGGGCATCAGTGTGGATTACACAGATTTGGTTTGACTTGATCGTCTATTTTATTTTATTATTTAAAAAAATGTTGATGTTTATTTTTGAGAGAGAGACAGACAGAGTGCGAGCCGGGCAGGGGCAGAGAGAGACAGAGACACAGAATCGGAAGCAGGCTTCAGGCTCCGAGTTGTCAGCACAGAGCCTGATGCGGGGCTCGAACCCGTGAACTGTGAGATCATGACCTGAGCCGAAGTCAGACGTTTAATCGACTGAGCCACCCAGGCACGCCTCCACAGATGTTTTAAAGATAGGAAGAAGATATGAGCACATTTATGTCATTAAATTTAACAACGTGGATGATGCGGAACAGTTTCTTGACAGACAAGTGGCCAAAAGAATCACAAGAAGAAAGAGGTGATGTGAATAGTAAAAATACAGAAAATTAAATTTAATTCCTGTTGAAGCCTGCCTTCCAATAAAGCACCAAGCTCGATGACTTCTCTAGTAAAGTCTAGAAAATAATTAAGAGAGAAATAAAACCAATGTTTTGCAAACTCTTTCTGAAAACGCGAGGCTTGCATAACCCTGATTCCAAAACCAGACGAGAAAGAACGTTGTAAGGAAAGCAGACCTATTTCTCTCATGAGCACAGACTCCAATGTCCTTACCGAAACATTAGCAAATTGAATTCAGAAATACACAAAAATGATAATACATCATGAGACAGTGAGGTTTTCTTTTCCCCCCTCAAGAATGGATGAGTGGTTTAACATTTGGAAATCAATCAGCGTATTTCTCTAGAAAAACAGGAGAAAGGAAAACACTTCATGGCCAACTCAATCCGTGCGGAAAAAGTTTGGGATAAAATGCAAAACCCATTCATGACTGAACTTCCTAGCAAACTTAGAATAGAAAGAAAACAGCCTGGTAATGAAGAACTCTGAAAACATCTACGGCTCACATCACGGCAAATGATGAAACTGAACACACTTCGCTCTTAAGATTTGGAACAAGGCAAGAAGGGACCGTTGTGCTAGATTTTGAAGGTATTATTCTTGTACTTCTTCTTTGTCTGCTTGATGTTTGTATTTTTAACCACTTATGTTAAATTCTTATTTTTTTAATACATTCTTTAAGTGGTTTGTTTTTTTTTTAATTTTTGAGACAGACAGAGAGACAGAGCGAGAGCGGGGGAGGGAACAGAGAGAGAGGAAGACACAAAATCCGAAGCAGGCTTCAGGCTCTGAGCTGTCAGCCCAGAGCCCGACACGGGACTCGAACTCACGAACTGTGAGATCGTGACCTGAGCGGAAGTCGGACGCTCAACCGCCTCAGCCACCCAGGTGCCCCAATTTTTCTTATTTGTGAGCTTTCTACTGCATGTGCAGTGCGGGGATTTGCTTCTTTTCACTCAGTATGATACTTCTGAGATGCATGTGTGTTTTTGCTAGAGCCTTGTTCATCCATTTCTTCTCTGGACTTTATCCCATGCTGGGAACATATCCCAATGTATCTGGGAGCTTCTAGATGTTTAATTGGTATCTGTGTTTTGCTATCATTGTTTGTTGAGGTGGTAATTGCATCGTTCTTTATGGCGTACGTTGGCATAAGGTGGTATTTTATTTTATTGTATTGTATTTTTAAATTTATTTATTTATTTTGATATAGAGAGAGTGCTAGAGGAGGAGGGGCAGAGAGAAAGAGAGAGAGGGAGAGCGAGAATCTGAAGCAGGCTCCGCGCTGTCGGCACAGAGCTCCATGCGGGGCTTGAACTCAAGAACTGTGAGAACATGACCCGAGCTGAAATCAGGAGTCAGATGCTTAACTGACTGAGCCACCCAGGCGCCCCCATGAAGTGGTATTTTAAACACTGCTTAAAGACAGAACATTGCAGAAGGCTACCCACTGGGGGCTTTGAAGCGTTGCAAATCTTTCTTCTCCTTGACAGCCTTCCTTGGCCTCAGAGAATGCAGATTCCAGCGAAACACGTTTCATCCCGCCCCAAACTTCCTGCCAGTGTAAATGGTTTCTGTTAATAATTCGTACATTGGGTTTAAACTCTTCGTGTCATTCTGTCCTGGCGCTCTGGGGCCCTCACGAGGCTGCACAGGTGGCCTGGCTAGGGTGACGAAGCATTTCTGTGACACCTCTACATCTCTTATGAGAAGGGGGTACCAGAAATGACCTGCCCGGCTCACAGTGGAGAATAGAATCTTCCCATTTCAGATGTGAAAGGGATCATAGGCGGGATATAGTGGGGTTTTGTTTGTTTGTTTGTTTGCTTAACAAAGGAGGAAACTGAGTCCCAGGGAGAGAGGGAATAATAATGTTATCATGGTTATTAGAAGGGGAACAAAGAGTTCAGCACCTTTGGGATGATTGTCTCTTGATATCCCAATAAGCCTGCAAATAAGTTCCATTCCGGGGGGACGGGGGGCGGGGGTTGCACCTGCCAGGATCGTTAGTGCATTAGCAGTTACCTTTGTTAGCTTGGCTCTCCGTTACCTAGCGGAGCGGACAGTGGGACGGGAAGGGTCAGTTTTGACCAATTTCTTTCGCAAGTCCTAATGTCCGGGAAGGGCAGCGGGGAGGAGTGGGGAAACTTGCTGGCTTCTCTGGGGATTTCGGGAGGGCTCAGTCCCTCCCGAGGAAGGATGAGGATATTCAGAGACACGATAAATGTGCGAGCGTGTTTCTGTGTGTATGAGCATTTTCGTGCGAAGGGAAAGAATGAGCGATTTCATACTTTTGTGTGGAGCGGGTTGGGATGATCACGAGACCAGATACCCGAAAACTTCTTTGAGTCCTGTTTTCTTCGTTCTTTGTTTTTAAACATATATTTTTAAATTTATGTTGAGAGAGAAAGTGAGCAGGGGAAGGGGCAGAGAGAGAGATGGAGAGAGAGAATCCCAAGCTGGCTCTGGGCCGTCGGCGTAGATGCGGGGCTCGAACCCACAAACCGTGAGATCATGACCTGAGCTGAAATTAACCAACTGAGCCATCCAGGCGACCCTCGGATTTTTTTTTTTTAATGCCGAGCTTATGAAGCTGCACCCTACTTCTTAGCAATATAATCTCAACGGGATACGATGCCTTCGTTCTTGGTCAGAAGCGTCTGAGACGGGGGTCTTGAGGGATAGAATGATGGAAGATTTTCACACCTTCCCCAATGTCGCTGACCTGCTTGGGACGGTGGTTTTCTACATTTCCTTTGGTGACGTCTTGTTCTTGGAGGGCTGACAATCCTTAGTCAAGGTGTCCCATAACGAGTGTGGTGGTTCTTTGCTTTTTTAATTACGATAACACCACCCAGCAGGCATTTACTTTTTGACTCTGCTTACTCTCAACATACTTCATTCGCCAAAATCATGTCACATTCCCAAGTATGATCGTTTGCCTGGTCAGCCTCTTCCAAGAGCCTCACAGGCATAACTAAGTGCCAATCCCCGGTAGCTGTACTTGTAAAGGCACTTGCGATTGGAAATGTGTTCATCCACATCGTAAACTGATACAAAGAGAGGGAAAATGGGTCTAAAAACGAAGGGGTCAAAGTCCTATGCTTGCAACCCCCTCTTTAGAAATATCTTCAAGCCAAGAGAGCTGCCTGTAGGAAATCAGTATTGGCTTCTGGATAACCTCCCTCCCCTCCCACAAAACAAGACCACGGGGCTGGGGGAAACTTCCCAGGAGAAAACCTACCGTTTGAAGGTCAAGCGGTACCTCGCTGAAGTGTTTCCAAAGGTTAAGGAAACTCGAGTTGTTTTGGAGGTACAGACAGACACTAACTGGATTCATTTTATTGAGAAATTGGAGAAATCACTGTTGCGATCACTTTAGAAGGGCGGAAGAGAGTACCGTAAATCTCTACAATCTCCATGTCTTGTAGACTCCTCAGTTGCTTTAAAAATTTTTTCCTTCTCTTCTTGATATTTCCCTAGACTTCGGTGTTGATTTAATAAACAGGGCAGGGGCGCCTGGGGGGCTCAGTCAGTGAAGCGTCGGACTTCGGCTCAGGTCATGATCTCACACACCGTTCGTGGGTTCGAGCCCTATGTCGGGCTCTGTGCTGATGCCTCGGAGCCTGGAGCCTGCTTCAGATTCTGTGTCTCCCTCTCTCTCTTTCTTCCCCTCCCCCACTCATGCTCTGTCTGTCTCTTAAAAAAATAAATAAACAATTGGAAAAAATTAAATAAATAAGTAAGTAAGTAAATAAATAAATAATAAAACAAGACTAACAACAATTTATAAGTGCCATGGAATGCAGGCACTATGCTAGGTGCTCTCCATACCCCTTTATCTCATTGAAGCCCCTCGACAACCTGCTGAGTTAGGTGCTGTTATCTCAACTCACAGAGGAGAAAGGGGGCCTTATAGCCAGCGCCTAGCCCCAAACGGCCCCAGCCATTGTGACGTGCTGTCTTGCCTTTTCATGACCTATATTCATTATAGCCCCCTCTGCTCATCTTCTTAAAAAAGTTTTTTGAAGTTTATTTATTTATTTTTGAAAGAGACAGAGGGGCCGTGAGTGGGGGAGGGGCAGAGAGGGAGGGAGGGAGAAGAAGCTCCAGCAGGCTCCTCGCTCAGGGCAGAGCCCGATGTGGGGCTCGGGCCCGTGAACCTCGAGGTCATGACCTGAGCCAAAATCAAGAGTCGGGCGCTCAACTGACTGAGCCACCCAGGCGCCCTAACACCGCTCACCTTTTTGCGTGGATGTCTTGTTCCGCTGGTGTGGCCTCAACATCTCCCCTGCCAGCTGGACTCTTCCCGGGAGCCCAGGAAGTACCACCCAGCGTTACCAACGTCGCCTTCCTATGTTCGCTCTTTGATTTTCCCCAGTTCTATGGAATTCATCATAGATGCTGCCTCAACTCCCTTTACGTATAAGAGGAAGTACAAATAACAAAATGCAGGACTGCAGGGTGATGATTTTAACAGGGACGTAACAGGGTCCAGTTGGTGGTTTGTCTCTTAGAAATTTCTCTCTGATAGTGGGACGGAAACAAATTGCAAGAACAATAGCTATTACCCCCCCTCAGCTCTCAACAGATTTTATATACACTCTCTGTAAGATACACACACACACACACACACACACACACACACACACACATTTCACATGTATATATCTTCGGACTTCATAAACAGACTAAAATCTACAGACTAAAACCTATAAATTTTTCTTGTAAGTTATTTTTTGTTGTTCCACAAAGATTCTTCTGCTAGCGACTTTTTATCACGGTACAGGGTGGGCACTTTTATTAGCGGAGGTGGGTATAAATAATGCTACAGGAACAATAAACCCTGGGACCTCGGGACTAATCGACAATGGTTTACTTCCAACCCGCTCAATGTCCAGTGTGGGTCTGGAAGCTCTCAAGAAGTCCAGCTACTTCCAACTCAAGGCGCTGCCTTCTCATGATGTGGTCTCCAAGCTCACCGCTCCCAAAGAGCGCCCACCAGCCCGGAAGTGAACCACGTCACTTCTGCTCATGTCTCATGGTCTCAGGTTAGCCACACAGTCCTACCTAACCCTAAGGGGGCTGGGAGGGTCGCCTAGGAGGGAAGGTGGGTCAGTGTAGGTGAGCATCACCAGCCTGTACCCCAGCTCCCAGGAAGCGTCTGACGAACGAGCAAAAGTTGACCACTAGGAAATGCAGGATGCCATTGGTATACATCATGGATATGTACTGCAAGATCATGACCTGAGCTGAAGTCAGACGCCTAGCCGGCTGAGCCACCCACAGGCGCCCCAAGCTCTGTGCTGTGTTTTAATCTCATTTTTCCCCGCGTGGGTCACCGGTGGCAGTGGTTACAATTCTGAAGGATTCGAGTTCCGTGCCGTGGTTCAGGAAGAGATATGAATTTTTTTTTTCTTTTTTGGTTAAACTTCTCAGAAGGAATGAGATACTTTTTGACCAGAACCCGGGATTGGTGAGCGGAACCCAGCAGAGCCCCAGTAGGAGGTGGGTACCGGGCCCTGTGCCAGCCTGCCGGTCGATCCTTCCTCCGACTCTTCTGTCTTTTCCTCCTGGGTGACTCCAATTTTTGGCTCAGAAAAAGTACAAATTGCTACATGGCCTGAACCTTCAAGGTTACTCTTAAATAATCGAAACCACACAGATTAAATCCTTGAATGCTCTACTGTAGACTGTAATTTGGGGGAGGGGCTTTTTTTTTTCCAGTTCTGCATGTATTTTTTTTTTAATTCAGCATAGCAAAATACAGCCTTTTGGCCCTTCGTGGGTTGTGTCAAAGCAGTGAGACCTGGAAAGATCTGCAACTGGCTTTCTAACAAAGTTACAAGGTCACAAGGCCTGGTTTATGTGCGCCTTCATTACTCCCGAAATGAGCGAAGAATTAATCAAGAAAAGATGCTTTCTGAGGGTTACGGGTGCTGCGGCAACCTCGTGCTGCACACTCAGGGACGGTTTCCAGGGCTCCGTCGGCAAGGGAAAGCTTCTTCGGTGGGGTGAGTGAGCAGTGCTCAGGGCCACGGAGGGAGCAGAATTCTCACCCTTCTGCGCTGGGTCAGGGCAGGAAGAAAATCCATTTGCCTGTGTGGACAACACAAATGTAGGGCTGTTCCCCTAAGCCAAGGATCTGCAAGGATTAGGACATATTAACGCACATTGGGGCGCCCGGGGGCTCAGTCGGTTAAGCATCCAACTTCCGCTCAGGTCGCGATCTCTCGGTTTGAGAGTTCAAGCCCCGCGTCGGGCTCGGTGCTGACAGCTCGGAGCCTGGAGCCTGCTTCGGAGTCTGTGTCTCCCTCTCTCTCCAATAAATACACATTAAAAAAAAATAACGCACACTGAATCAGAAGGCCATCATTCACCGTATCTTCATTCTGTATCCATTTTCCCTTCCAAAGCTGTTAGCTTTAACGTTTCCTACTTGATTGGCTTTAAAAGACACACAACGAGGCCACAGTGTTTTTTTTGTTTTTGTTTTTGGTTTTGTTTTCCTGCCGTTGTTCCTCGTGACACTTCTTATTTGGAACAGAACGTGCCTTCACCAAAAACAACAGCTGAAGGCCCGGACGTTTATTGATGACACTCCACGGAAAACATTCAAAGTGAGTCTGTTCAGGGCAATTTAGAAATGCAGAAAGGTAGGAGATAAGCAGAAATCATTTTTTCCCTATTACCGAGGTCATTTGCATGGAAACTACGTTACTAATTGGTTTCCCTTGGCACTCGGAACAGGGGCATCGTGTTTTGTCTTTATCTTCAAAGAGCGCCGTGATCAATGGAGCCGATCCTTCCACGAAGCGCCTGCAAAGGTTTTCAAACTGTGAGCAGCAGAGTCCAGAGGCGGAGGCCAGGTTTCCAGCGCTTGGTCCTGGAGCCAGCCCTGGGTCGCTCCTCCAGATGCTCCGGGACAGACTCCTCTGTCCATCTCCCACTCTCAAAGACTCCACGCCAAGCTTCCCCTCCCTGCTTCACACTCCCCTCCGTCGTGATTTTAAGGGATTAACAACTCCCGAATTTATGGAACAATCGCTCAACACCTCTGCTGAGCTCCCCGCCCACTAATACACCGCTTAACATTAAACTTGCCGTTATCCACCAGCGTGTTTCTATTTCCGTGAAAAGCATCGTGCACTAGCCAGTTACTAGCCAATTACTAGCCAATTACACTAGCCAATTACATCGTCCACTGGCCAATTACTAGCCAATTACACTAGCCAATTGTCCTTTAAGTCCTGACGATTCTAAGTCACCACCTCCTGAGTATAACCTGACTTTCCTCCCTTCTGTGCTTTCTTAAGTTGACCCCACCGCCCCTCTGGCCAAGGTCACTGCCGTAGCTCCCCACCTGGGTGGCCCACTTCTGATTCATCCTCCACGGCGATGGCCAGGTTTCTAGCTTTCGAACGATTCCGTTACCATACCGGAGAGATTTACTGTATAGTACCGAAGACACTTATATAAGAAATATGTGCTTTTGACCCTGATAAGGCTCATAAAGAAGACAACAAGGAGCCTCTCCTTTCCACACCTCTGAGGGCACCGACCTCATCCGCAGTGAACCTCTTCACACCGTTTTTGTACACCCGTTTAAGCATTTTCACACCTTCTTCTGGTTTTCACCAACACGAGGTCATGCCGTAAATGCTACTTTTTGCAAGCGGCTTTCTTCAGACAGAACAGATAATTCTGAAATAGAAACCGCTTCTCCGCTCCGGTTGCACCCTTCCTGACTCTCCTTTTGCCTCCGGTTATCCCGAAGGCCAAAGTCCTCGACACCTCTTGGTTCTTGCCCGTTTCTCCAGCTTAATCCTCCGTCGCTCCCTCCTGCCCACCTCCTCTGGCAACACCAACCCACTGCCTTTCTGCTTTTTGAATCCCCCTCCCTCCTGGTTCTGTTCACGTGGTTCCCCCTGCATCAAATGCTTTTCCTTGCTTTATTCTTCTGGTCCCCTCCCCCTTACCTCTGGGGGCTCAACAAAGATGTCACTTCCTTCCCTCCTCGACAGACCCTCGCCCCGTCACAGAATTTATTACACTGGATTACAGCTTCAAATGGCTCTGTTTCCCACTAGGCCTACAAGCTCCGTGAGGGGGCTCAGATCACGTCCTTTTGGGGGGTTACAGTTTGTGTAACCCTTAGTAGACATGCGTGGGGAGCACTGATAAATATTTGTTGAATAATCAGGTGCATTGATAAGTAATAAGTGGGCGGATCATTGGTTACCAAAGCCAGGTCCCTGAAAGTTACCCTTGATCCTTTGCTGCTCTCCCCCTCCCTTTGCTAGCTAAACCATCCGTGTGAATCTGACCAGCTCTCCTTCCAAAACGCAGCCTGAATAGTCACTTCTTCCGATCTGCAGGGCTCCTGCTTTGCTCCAAAGTGTCTCGCCCTTTTCTTGAGTCAAGCTGATCTTTCTTTTTTCACTTCCATCTTACCCCATGTTATTCTCCGCCTAACAGCAGGAGGGAGTTTTCAAAATTGTGAATCCGCTATTAGTCCCTGCCTCGAACCTTCAGTGTCCTGTCCCTGTACGTGGGGTAAAGCCCAAACCCTTCACCAGAACTGCCAGGCCTTCTGAGAAGACTCCCGCCTGCCTTCCCAGCTTCCTTGAAAAGATAACCAACATTCCCTATAATATTATGCCCCAGGTACATTTGTTGTATTGTCCCAGAAACATGCTAAGCCTGTTCCTGCCTCAGGGCCTTTCCATTTGCTGCCCCGCCCCCCCCCCCCCCCTTTCAACCCTGGAATATTCCTCTCCATTTTCACACAGCTGGCTTCTTACCACTGGCTTCTTGCCACTTAGAGCTGAGCTCAACTGTCACCTCCTGAAGGAATCCCGAATTTCTGATCATACGAAGTAGCCCCACCTCGCCAGCCATGTTCTGCCCCGGGGAGTTTTCTCGGTAATGTTCGTTATTTATTTTCTTGCTTGTTTCTTTTCTGTCTCCCCACCAGTGGAATGTGAGATCCCAAGGGCAAGCACCTTATCTCCGTTATTCATTATTGGGGTCGAGCAATGTGCCTAGCACAGACCTGCCTTAGAGTAGGTGCTCGATAAAGAGTGGCCACATAAATGAATGTATGGAATGTGGGCAGGAGGAGAGAACGAGAGTGTCACGGAAGTCAAGGACAGACGTTGAGAACTCTATTACTGTCTCTGGCATTTACTAGGCTGTGTGGACTTCAGAACATTTCTTTAAGTCTTTTTTTTTTTAAATTCATTTATTTATTTTGAGAGAGAGGAGAAGGGGGGAGAGAGAGAGAATCCCAAGCAAGCTCTGCACGGCCAGCGCAGAGCCCGATGTGGGGGCTTGATCTCACAACCTGTGAGATCATGAACTGAGCTGAGATCAAGAGTCAGATGCTTGACGGACTGAGCCACCCAGGTGCCCCGTTGGCCGCATTTCTTAAAGTGTTGAATCGTATGCAAAAATGACTCTGAGACCATCACTTGCCCTCCTTGCCTTATGGATTTCTGCAGGAGTTTAGGTTGGCTAATGGATGTGAAAATGCCCTTCTAAGCGAAGTAACCACATATTTTATCAGTCCCCTCGGTAACTAACCTGAATTACTTGAACCACAGTCTCTTTGATGTCCAACGAGCAGATCTCTCTGACCCGTAACTGCTCTTCCGCCCAAGGAACTGCTTGAGAATCCCCAAGAGGTATCGGTGCTTCATTTAAAGCTGCAATTACAGGGGTGGACCAGATGTCCAATGGAGAGGGTGGGGAAAGGGGATGAACTACAAAGAGGATGTTGCTAATTTATCAACAACACATACACGAGAACGTTTTCCACTGAGGAAGGGACACATCCTTTGGGGGTACCTTCCTGAGAAGGTACCATCTCGAAACACTGAAGCCTCCAAAAGCCTCAGATATAGGCAACATGAATTTCCTGTGTCTGCCTTGGGATGGCGATGCCTAGAACGGAGGCAGAATCGAAATTGTGCGAGAGCCGCTACTTGAGCGCTCCAGATCCGACCTAATGAAAGCTGTAGGACACTCTCATTATTTATGCATTAGGTTTTCAGCGGCGTCAGCCTGGCTGAAGCCGGTTATACTTTTCTTCTATTTATATTTTGCAAACCACCAACCATTCTTAACCAGTGGGCCCGGCAAACATTTGTGGCTGTTTGGGTCTTGGGTTCCTTCTAGAAAATAAGTACATTGAGATGTTGCAGAAAATGGAAAAGGGGGGGGGGACCCCAACTCTGTGTGGATGCAGGAGGCTGTTCACATAAAATAATAAACAGACGGCCTGACTTCATCCTAACTTGCAAGCAACCTTTTAGAGTCCTAATTTAGAAACTCTTTGAGTGGCATCGTTCCTGCCCTCGTTGTGTCCTTCGTGGCTTCGTGAGTATGCTAGATGTTTCGTAGGATTTTAATGAATGAAGCAAAATACACCTTTCCTGCATTCTAATATTTGCTTTTCTGGTCTGGGGACTAATGGAATGTACATACAGATGGTCTTTGCTCAGGTGGAACAGCATCCTGAGTATCCAATGATTTTCTATTCGACTTACATTTTCTCTAACGTGGGATTTTCATTGATGGAGCAGCATGTTTGTGCATATTCCCTCAGACCTTTTGCGTTTTTAATTTTCAGAGCTCGATCAACCCCGTTTTGGCATGCTATGGAAAAGTTTGAAAAAGACCTTTCAGAACTTACTTTTATGTTTTATCGTTCATCTACTCTCTCTCTCTCCCTAGGTATCCATCTGGATGAAAATATATGGCTGTTTTCCAGTTATGAAACTAATGCTCGTTCAGTGTATATAATTTGGGAAATATTTAATGTTCTTTTTATTGAAGTTTTTTTTTTTACTTAAAACACAGAATTACACTTAATATTCTGTTTGAAACACATCTTCTCCTAACATTCCACTCCACTCCACTTTTCTTTTCTTTTTTTCTTTTCTTTTCTTTCTTTTTTTGGGGGGGGCAGGGGAGAGCATGCATGTGAGGGAGAGAGGGGCAGAGGGAGAGAGAGAATCTCAAGCAGGCTTCACACTCAGCTCAGTGCAGAGCCCGTCAAGGGGCCTGACCTCACGACCCCGGGATCATGACCTGGGCTGAAGTCAAGAGTCAGATGCTCAACCGACTGAGCCACCCAGGCGCCTCTCCATTCCGCTTTTCATTTCGTATTTGTCAAGATGCACTCTGGGGTTGCTTTAGGTGCGTGCCTCATAATCCCTCAACCGTGTCTCAAATTCTGCACGTTTAGATCATTTTCTTTTTTTTTTTTTTTTAATTTTTTTTTTCAACGTGTATTTATTTTGGGGACAGAGAGAGACAGAGCACGAACGGGGGAGGGGCAGAGAGAGAGGGAGACACAGAATCGGAAACAGGCTCCAGGCTCCGAGCCATCAGCCCAGAGCCCGACGCGGGGCTCGAACTCACGGACCGCGAGATCGTGACCTGGCTGAAGTCGGACGCTTAACCGACTGCGCCACCCAGGCGCCCCACATTTAGATCATTTTCAACGTGTGCTGTTCTCTTAACTCCACCACATGAAACATCTCTGCGCGTACATTTAAGTACCAATTTCCCACGATCTCCTTAGACAAACTTCCAGAGCAGAGAATAATAAGGTGAGGGCGTAAAAAAAAAAAAAAAAAAATTAAAGCTCTTTTTACACGTTTCCAAATTTTTCTTTGTGAGCCTTTCCTTTGGAATTACGCTCCGAAAGGTCTAGCCTAACCAATCATTATAACACATTCGACTATCTTTTCTTCTAGTTATTTTATGATGTACTCTACCGTTTATCTTTTTTCGGTGTGTAGCATCACACAGAGATTGATTTCAAAGTCTTTAGATTAGAGAGCCGGAGAAGACCCGGTGATGGATTAAATGTGGAAATCAAGAGAAGGGAGCTCTCGAGAATGACTCCAATATTTTCAGTCTGAGGGACAAGGATATCGTGATGCTCTGTATAGAGAAAAAGCAGGCCGGAGTTGGAACTGGATTGGGGGCGCACGATGGAAATAAGAGTTCTGTTTCAGATGGGAGTAAACCTGGATGGCCTGTCAACATTCTCGAGCTTCCGTGGTTGATGGTGCCCATCAGGTTCAGAAAAGAACTGTGGGCTGGGAGACGTTGGTTTGTGCGTGAAAGCAAGCAGGGCAAAATGAAGAGCTCACAGGAAGAAGGTAAGTCAATGCAGGACCAAGCCCTGAGTAAGTAACTCCAGCCTCTAGAGATGAGAATAAGGAGCCTCAGTGTCACGTGGGAAAATGGGACCAAGGAGTGAGAAGAAACCAGTAGAGCATGATGGGACCAGACAAGGGTTCGGAGGGTCCAGAGTGAAATGTTGCGCCACCTTTGGTGACGTGAAGACGTAGAAGAATCCTCTGAACTTGGCAGATATGTCGCTGGTCGCGCAATCTTGGGGACATGCTGGAGGTGGGCAACAGAGTGGGGTAAACGTCAAATCTAATTTCAAGAGCAAACGAAATCGTCTTGTCTTTTGAAGAATTTTGGCTACGGAGGGACGAAATAAGGTGATACGTTAGGGATGTAGCCACTGAGGATTTTTTGGTTTGTCTTTTGGGCGGTTATTTTTGGTTGTGGTTGCTGTGATTGAAGACATTAGAGATGTTTCTGGGCTGATAGCAATAATCCAGGAGAGAGAGGGAAGGAGGGAGAGGGAGGCTGGACCTTCCAGAGTAAAGAATCACGCAATTTTATATCTTCTTCGTGAAAAGATTGTCCCATTTCGTGATTTTTGCCTTCGGTTCTAAGTTGTGTGATCAAAGCATTAGCTTTGGGTCACCTGGTTTATTTCAGCTTGCATGTGCCATATTTATCTGTACTCGTTCTTTATTTTTTAGCCCTTCTGTGTTACTTCTGAATCTTGCACTCTGTACACAACTGGACTGTGTTTTTTTTCCCCCACAAACGAAAGGTTGGCCCATATCTATTTATTGTACCAAGCCATGTTTGATTTTATCCTTTTTTTCTTATTTCTTTCCTTGCCCTCTCCTCTGCTTTTTGTATTTTACTAAATTGTTTGTTATGTAACATCCTGTTTTGGTTTCTACTGGAGGATGTTTTATGTTTTAAGAAAATCCTTCTTAAACTTACATTTCTCTATTGATCTTAAATTCGATTTCCGTCACGATTTCTTATAACGCTGTATTTTCTTATGTCAAGAATGGCAATATTTATTGTTTCCTTCCAGGAAAAATGCATTTTTTGAATGCTTTCACTTCACCTTACCTTGTCTGTAATTCTTTCTCCGCTTTTGTCATTATAGTCTGTGGCTTTCAAAACAGAGAATTATTATTAAATTCTTCTGTATTTTCATGTAAGCCTAATGCCTTCATCTGCAAAGTTGTTTTGATTCTGTATTTTACTGGTTTATGGGGGTTTCAATATGCCCCCACCAGTGCTAGAATACTACAGTGTTCCCATTCTTGAGTTTATATTTTGGTGTGCCACTAGTATCATTAAAAAATTTTTTTTAATGTTTATTTATTTTTGAGAGAGAGAGGGACAGAGCTTGAGTGGGGGAGAGGCAGACAGAGAGGGAGACACAGAATCCGAAGCAGGCTCTAGGCTCTGACCTTCAGCGTAGAACCGGATGCAGGGCTAGACTAACTCATGAACATGAGATCATGACCTGAGCCGAAGTCAGAAGCCCAACCAAATGAGTCACCCAGCCTTTCCATGCATCACTAGATTATTGATTTACGTCTTGGTGGGTTTCTTAAGTGATGGTACATGAATGATATATTTTTTTCTGTATCCTTCAATATTTTATATTAACTTAAAATTTTTTTTAATGTTTATTTATTTTTGAGACAGACACAGACAGAATGTGAGTGGGTTAGGGGCAGAGACAGAGGGAGACACAGAATCCGAAGCAGGCTCCAGGCTCCGAGCTGTCAGCACAGAGCCTGACGTGGGCTCAAACTCACGAGCCGTGAGATCATGAACTGAGCCAAAGTCAGTCCCTCAACCAAGTGAGCCACCCAGACGCCCCTATATTAACTTCTAATTAATTGCCTTTACCATCTCCAGATGATTAATTCTTGGGTCACAAGTGTTCCACTATATACGTATGAGAATGTTATCTTCATTTTCTTCTAGAGTTTTACATTATAGAGAAGAAATTTTAGATCATCCATTAAAAAATGTTATTTTATGGATAGCCTCTTTTGGTTTTGTTTAGGAAGATTTATAGCTTTTTCTTTTATCTTTCAACTGTGATAATTTCATAAGACTTTTTTTGTGTTTTTTAAAAATTTTTAATTAATTTTTCCTGGCACTTGATGACACTTTTACATCAGAAGACTTTGGTATATCCTTGGCTCTGGAAAGTTACCTCTCATTCCATCTGTTCCAGTATCTGGTTCAGAAATAATAAATTATTTTATACACTGAATATTCTCTCTTTTTTTGTTATTGATTTCTTTGTCTTGTCTCATTTCCAAGTATATTTTGAGAAAGTTCTTGAGTTTTTTCCCCCCAAAATCAATAATTTCTTTTGTGCCAGTGTTAATTATACACTCCTTTGCTTTTAATACACATTTTGCTTTTGCTGCCACATTTTAATTTTTCTTCTTTTGCTTTCTTATCTTGTCCATTTCTCCTTCATTTTTTCTTCAAAGTCTGTTATGATCTCATTTGTGTGTGTGTGTTAGTGTTCATGTTTGGTTATTATTATTTTAAAAATGGATTTAGAACAAGTCAGATGATTTCTCAAATGTACTCATTTCCTGCAATAAATAATTTTTATTAAAAGTTTTTAATGTTTATTTATTTTTTTGAAAGAGAAATAGAGCACAAATTGGGTAAGGACAGAGAGAGGGAGACACAGAATCCGAAGCAGCTCCAGGCTCTGAGCTGTCAACACAGAGCATGACACAGGGCTCGAACTCATGAACTGTGAGATCATGACCCGAGCTGAAGTCAGACACTTAATGGACTGAGCCACCAGGTGCCCCTCTTGCAGTAAATAATTTTCAAAGTTCACCATTCCTTGTAATGTTTACCAGTCTGAACTCTTTGTCTTATGCAGCTGAAATGTGTAATAGGCTCATATTTAACTGACGCATCCATGAAGGAAGAGTGGTTTTTCCAGGACTGATGTTTCCCATAAATAAGACAGATGGAATTTTTCTTGAATCCTCTTACCCTCCATCTAATATTTGGCATTCTCTCAACTCATGAGAGGAGGGCTGACAAATATCTGTAGTTCTTCCCTTGCCAAAAAGAATGAGTGAAATTTCAGGATTTCGAAAGGTCTCAGCTTTGTTACTTCTTTGTGTTTCTACTCTTTCTTAGTCTTTCTGGAACACCTGGGAGCAGAGAACATCTGCCTACCACTGTTTCCTCAGCTCTATTCCATTACTGGGTGTCTTCATTCCAAAATAAAGGTGGAAGGATATTATTGGAGTGGAGGATGGGGTGGTTGGAGCAGGATTTAAATAGCCCAAAATGCTGTCGGTAACATCCCTCCTGTGCAAAGGGACATGTTGTCCATTTTTTTGGTTGGTGCAGATGTTCCATCACTGGGCTGGGCAGTAGAAGTAGACTGTGGGGGGAGAATGAAGCACATCCTTACTCACTGATGTGTTCAGTCTCGACTGGGAAATAGCTCTGCAAAAATGGCAGGTCAGGACTTTGAGTCCCATGTGATGTGGAAATGCTTCCAAGATTCTTATAAGAATTTGATTTTCAGGTAAGTTTCTTATATTGTCTTTCTTTCTTTCTCTCTTTCTTTCTTTCTTTCTTTCTTTCTTAATTTTCATAGTTATTTTGGTCAGAAAATAGAAGATTCTTAGTTACGAATTTCTATTCTGATTTTAACTTAAACTGGAAGTCCCAAATCCACTTTCCACACTAATATTACTAACAGATGAGAGTTAGAATTATCACTACAAGGTTCTGGCAAAAAGAAAAAAATCCTCTCTAATAAAAGGAGGGGAGTGTGGACAGGAATTTCTGACCCCCTTCCCTCCTTTCCTGTATTGGATGTTCTTTTTCTTTTTTAAATAATTAAGAGACTTAAAGTATAGTTTTAAATTTACAGAAAAATTGAGCATATAGTATAAAGAGTGTCATGTGCTCACCCTAATCCCCAACCTTGGATGCAATATTCCTTATTATTAATATCTTGCATTGGTGTGGTACATTTGTTACAATTGATGAGCCTATATTGATAGATTATTATTAACTTAAGTCTGCAGTTTACATTAGGGTTCACTCTTGGTGTTGCATATATCCGATGGATTCCGACAAATACTCAGTGTCCTGTATCCACCATTGCAGTATCAGTGACAGAATGGTTTCACTTCCTAGTTGACCTCTCTGGGTGTGAACAGAGCTATACGGTGCTGCGACCTGGGATGTGGGTAACCCAGTCTTCCATACCTCGGGACTGGAGACCATTGACTTTGTGTCTGCAGCTACCCCTAGAACCAACGGTCTGGACCACTGGCTTCTGGCCGCAGGCACCCTGCGTGCTACAGCCTTTTCCTCTTGATCCTGGGCCTCTGTTGGTCCATCAGGCTTTCCACTGTGTCCACATCCCCTCAGTGAGGCACATGGAACCTCATAGTCTTCTGATTCTCCAAGAAACCATGAAGCATCAGGAATGCATCGGTGGCGCATCTCTCCAGGCGCCTTCCTCCATCAAGGTTGGGCTCCCACTCCTTGCCCTGCTACAGATATGGACCGTGGTGATTTTCATAGCAGCATCTCTGGGCCACCGCCAGGGTCTCCTGACATTCCTGCATTTGCCCATACCTGCCTAGCTGTCTCTGTTGTTTCTCTCTTTTGAGGTTCTGTCATAAGGGGAAAATATGAGAACACCCATCTGTCTTTCTTCCCCTTTGTAGGTGAGACAGTCAGTGCTCGCCAAATATTCCATTGCATTCTCTTGCAGTTCATTTGGTCCCCATGACTCTTTGGGGCCAATTACCACCTCCAGGTGGAAATGGCTAAAACCAGGAATGCCTCCACCTCTCTTCTCATGCCATGACAACTCACCAGAAGCCACAGAATTAAGGATGGCAGAGCTCCAGGTTGGAGGCAGGACGCCTGTCCTGTGTCCAACTTTAAACGAACAAGAAACAAACATTTGCCGTGGTAGCCCCGTGCGACGCCAGACTTTGTGACTGCTGCACAGAGATGACCGCCTTGCGTGACTCTCTTCCCTAGACTGCTGAAGCGGGAAGGGGTAGATTTCCTGAGTCATCTTCTTGTGAAGAAGGGACATTTCTTATCTTGCATCCTCCTTTCTTGGAGGGGTGAATGCATTAAACTTCATTACCGAGCCTTCTAGATGGAAGACGGAGTCTTACTGGGGAAGCGCGGTTGGATTTTGTACTAGGCTTTATCCCCATCACACATGTTTTCATACGTAATGTGTTTTCGTGTGGCTCACTGAACACACGCCAGATGGTATGTTCTGGAATGTTGTGTCCTGGATGCTCTTCGGATGGTGAGTGCTGGAAGTCTTATGGGGGCACCTGGGTGGCTCAGTCAATGAAGCATCTGACTCTTGATTTCAAGTCAGGTCATGATCGCAGGGTCATGAGATTAAGCCCTGTGTCAGGTTCCATGGTAAGCATGGAGCCTGCTTAAGATTCTCTCTCTCTCTCTCTCTCTGCCCCTCCTCCCACTTGCACTTTCTTTTCTCTCTCTCTCTCAAAAAGAAGTACATGCTGGGAAGAAGTCTTAGTGTCAACAAAATCATCAAGGAGCCAAAAGGTGGTCACATCAAGTGCCCAACATACATGAGATGTATCTTGAGCTGAATCGTGCTCCCCAAAAGATGCTGAAGTCCTTCCCCCCCCCCCCCACCAACCCCTGTGAATGTGACCTTATTTGGAAATAGAGTCTTTGCAAATGCTCAGATTAATTAAGAAGAGGTCACTAGGATGGGCTCTAATCCAATATGACTCATGTCCTTACTGAAAAGGGAACTCTGGACACAAAGACAGACATGCACAGAGGACATGAAAACAGGGAGAATGCCATCTACAAGCCAAGGGAAACTTGAGGCTCCCAGCCTTGAGAATCAGAAACCAGCCTTAATGTCACCTTGATCTAGGACTTCCTGCCTCCGGAAGGAAGCTGTGAGACAACACATCTCTGCTGTTTAAGACGCTCAGCTTGTAGTGTTTGATGATGTCAGCCATAGGAAACGAATACAAGATGGTAATATACCATTTCCAGGACGGGGGTTACTCCAGGGGGAGGGGGGAGAAGGGGCTAGGTGGGTGGGCAGGAGGGACTACAGGTCTATTTATAATGCTTCCTCTCTTTAAGAAAAAGAGAGATCTTGGGACACCTGCGTGGCTCAATTGGTTGAGCGTCTGACTTTGGCTCAGGTCATGATCTCACAGTTTGTGAGTTCAAGCCCCGCGTCGGGCTCTGTGCTGACAGCTCGGAGCCTGGAGCCTGCTTCGGATTCTGTGTCTCCCTCTCTCTCTGCTCCTCCCCTGCTCGCACTCTGTCTCTCCCTCTCTTGCTCTCCCCAAAATAAATAAACATTAAAAATTTTAAAGAAAAAGAGAGATCTGCACAACAACGGTGAAATATTAAATGTGCTAGACCTGGGGGATGGGTGGTATACATGGACGCCCTATTGATGAATGTATGACATTAACAAATGTCACGGGCAAAGACCCTTGATAACCGAGGTATCAGTTGCGTGGCTTTGGTTTTCTGTCTTACACAGCAGGCTCAGCCCGGCTGCTTCATTGACCTCGTATCGCACGCCCCTGCCTTTTACACATTTGCATCTTCCGGACCCTCTGCCTCTAGGCTAATTCATAATTTCACATTCGTAGCACCCACGGTCATTCATAATTTAACATTTAAAAAATGTGATTGCACCTTCCAGTAGGAATGTCAGCAACGGGAAGCCTCAGTAGAGCAGGTGCCTGAGGCCACGTGGTGGCGGGAGGGGGAGGGGGATGGGGATTGCAGCCCAGGATGCAACAGCCTGTGTACTTTTATCTGCATTAAGCTGCTCCACCCGCCGTGAAGATATCACCTGGTTCAGCAGAGGGACTGGAAGCTTCCCCGAGCCCAGGGGGGAGCCCTGGGAGGCGAGCCAGATTGCCCCAAAGGACAGGTCATTTTTCCAGGCTTCACAAGGGTAGCCCTCTTTGAACTCACATCCTCTTTGAATTCAGAACCCAGAATTGCGTCATAACCACTGCATTTTAATTTTTTTTAATTTTAAAAAAACATTTATTGATTTATTTTGAAAGGCACAGAAATAGCATGAGCTGGGGAGGGGCAGACAGAGGGAGAGAGAGCATCCCAAGCAGGTTCCGCGCTGTCAGCACAGAGCCCGATGCAGGGCTGGAACTCACACACTGTGGGATCATGACCTGAGCCAAAACCAAAACTCGGACCCTTCACCGACTGAGCCACCCAAGCCCCCCACCATTGCATTGTAAAAAATGCTTCCATGACAGTGGAAAACTATACTTGACATTTGTTGAAGTTTTATTTAATTTAATTTTAATTAACTAATTTATTTATTTATTTTTAATGTTTATTTATTTTTGAGACAGAGAGACAGGGAGTAAGCAGGGGAGGAACAGAGAGAGAGGGAGACCCAGAATCGGAAGCAGGCTCCAGGCTGCCAGCTGTCAGCACAGAACCCAACGTGGGGCTCGAACCCCTGAACTGTGAGCTCATGACCTGAGCCCAAGTCGGGCGCTTCGCCGACTGGGCCACCCAGGCACCCCTAAATGATCATTTTTTAATTACATTTTTTATTCTAATTCCAGTATGTTACGGAGTAATATATAGAATTGTTGACTCACTACATTGTATGCCTGAAACCAATATAACACTATGATTTTTTTAAAGAGGAAACCAAGTTCAGAGAGGTTGAGTGTCTTGCTTTTGGTCCCACAGATATCAAGTAAAAGAGACCAGATTAGACCATAGGGACACAACCTACTGTGTTAGGGACACAATCCACTGACAATCCATATATTACTGGAAGGGAATTAAAAAGTCAACATTTTATAGGGGTGCCTGGGTGGCTCAGTCGGTTGTGTGTCTGACTCTTGGTTTCAGCTCAGGTCATGATCTCCTGGTTAGTGAGTTTGAGCCCCGCGTTGGGCTCTGCGCTGACATTTCGGAGCCTGCCTGAGATTCTCCCCCTCTCTTTCTGCCCCTCCCCTGCTCACTCTCTCTCTCTCAAAAGAATACATACACTTAAAATTTTTTTTTTTCATAAACAAAAAGCCAACATGTTATAAAGTCTATTCCCCAGCCTTCTATCAGGATTTGAGAGATGACTTCATTTGTAATTTTGGAGATGGTTTATATTTCTTTCTGATGGACAATGTACTCCAAAACTTTATGGGGAAACGTCTGACCCTTCAACTCTCCAGTCAAGTGGTTAATACCGTGTCATGAAGTATAGGGACCCCTGCAGCCGGGCCTTTTCATGACCGTGGCCGTGACCGTGGCCAGGTATCCGCAACGGAGAGATTCACCCCTCTGTCGTCTGTGCTCCGGGAGTTGCCTGACTCATAAATTCGAGTCCAGACGTAGGAACTGCACGCCTGCAGAATCCTGGCCTCGCTTCTCTAACTTTGAATAAGTTCTAGTGAGAAGCTCCATTCCTTCCTACCAGGGAGTGTGAATTTTGGCCCTCCTGGACCCCCTGGCACAGATACCAAAAGTCTTTAACGCGTGTCCAGATGTTCCAGTAAAAAAGAAGAAAACCCTAGGTCAGCAGGCAGAGTCGAAAGCCACATGCATGGTGGTGATCACGCAGCCCAGGCGTGGCCTCACCACCAAGGGTGTGAACAGGGCGGAAATACAGATAACAGATTGTCTAGGGACGGAATGGAACCTGGTCATTCGTGTATCTTGGTTTTCCTCTTCTCTTTCCATTAAGCAAACACTCGAGGCCTCTTTGGCATCGCTGTGTTCCGTGCACATGAATGCTGGCCTGCGGGGGAGTGTGTGTATTTGGGCGGGGGGAGGAACTGAGCCCCCCCCTCAATGTCAGACGTCACCTTCTCAGAACATAACTTGTAAAGTTTCCCAAAGGGATCTGGTACAGGGTGCCCTTGGGTTCTAGGCCCGAGCTCGCTGCCTTGGAGGGGCCGTAAATTATTTTGTGCTGCAGAGAAGTTGTAGGAGTTTTGAATGGTAGGCTCATAAAGTCATGATTTATAATTAAATTAGACCTCAGGAAAATGTCCCGAGTTATATCTATGTGGCTTTCTCCCGCTTTTTTGAAGGTCCCACAAACAGACTGAATGGAAATTTCACTTAAGAAATTGTTGTCATAAAATTTTATGGGACCATCTCAGTGGTTAGGGGACTGTTAAACATCCCTGCAGGGGGAAAAATAAACACAATTAGACACAGACTGGCTGGTCTGTTTGGAGGGTGAAAACCAAAGTCACAGTGAAAATGCCGCATCCGTAGCATTCGGTCTCGGCTGGATTTTCTGATGCAAGATTATCGTAAAAATTCTGTCAGGGTCTACCTTTCTATTTTGTTTTACTTTGCTCCTCTTTTTCCTTACTTCCTTTTTTTTTTTTTTTAACAGACTTTAGTTTTTAGAGCATTTTGAGATTTATAGCAGTATTAAGCACAAAGTACAGAGATTTCTCATATACTCTCGTCCCTTCCCCAAAGTCCCCCCCCCCCCCCCATTACCTGTATCCCCCAGTAGTGGTCTATTTTTTTTTTATTTTTTTTAAAACACTTATTCATTTTTGAGAGAGAGAGCGTGAGTGGGGGAAGGGCAGAGAGAGAGGGAGACACAGAATCTGAAGCAGGCCCTAGGCTCCGGGCTGTCAGCACAGAGCCTGACGCGGGGCTCGAACTCACGAACTGTGAGGTCATGACCTGAGCCAAAGTTGGACGCTCAGCCTGCTGAACCACCCGGGTGCCCCTAGAGTGGTCTATTTGCTACAAATGATGAGCCTACCTTGACGTATCATAATTATCTAACATTTATAGTTTGCATTAGGGTTCACTCCTGGTGTTGTATATTCCCTGGATTTTGACAAATAAATAACGACAGGTATCCTCCATCATGTTAGCCTACAGAATAGCTTCACCGCCCTAAAATCCTCTGTGCTCTGCCTGTTCATTCCTCTTTCCCCGTTGACCCCTGGCAACCACCGATCTTGTTACTATCTCCACGGTTCCGCTTTCCCAGAGTGTCATATCGTTGGAATCGTAGGATTCTTCTTCCTCTTCTTTTTTTTTTTAATTTTTAATATTTATTCAGTTTTGAGAGACAGAGGCAGAGCACAAGTGGAGGAGGGACAGAGAGAGGGGGAGACACAGAATTTGAAGCAGGCTCCAGGCTCCGAGCTGTCAGCACTGAGCCCGATGCGGGGCTCGAACCCACAAACCATGAGATCATGACCTGAGCTGAAGTCGGCCGCTTAACCAACTGAGCCACCCAGGAGCCCCTCAGATTGGCTTCTTTCACTTAGTGATATGCATATAAGGTTCCTCCGTGTCTCTTAATGACTTGAAAGCTCATTTCTTTCTAGTGCTGAACAATATTCCATTACCTGGATATATCACAGTTTTTCCATTCGCCCACATACGGACATGTTGGGTGCTTCCAAGTTTTGGCAATTATGAATAAAGTTGCCAGGTTTTTGTATAGACATAAAATTTGAACTCCTTTGGGTAAATACCAGAGGGAGTCATCGTTGGATCATATTGTAAAAGTATGTTTCGTTTTGGGAGCACCTGGGTGGCTCAGTCAGTTGAGCGTCCAACTTTGGCTCAGATCCTGATCTTATGGTTTGTAGGTTCGAGTCCCAAGTCTGGCTGTCTGCTATCACCACGGAGCCCACTTTGGATCCTCTGTCTCCCCCTGCCCCCCGCCCCTCCCCAGCTCATGGTCTCTCCCTCTTTCTCAGAAATAAACATTAAAAAAAAGTAAAAAGAATACACTTAGTTTGGTAAGAAACTGCCAAAGTGTCTTCCAAAGGGGCTGCACCATTTTGCATTCCCACCAGCAATGAATGAGAATTCCTGTTGCTTCATAACCGCACCAGCGTTTGGTATTGTCCGTGTTGTGGATTTTGGCCATTCTAGTCAGTCTGCAAGGGTGTCTGTTGCGGTTCTCATTTGCATGTCTTTGCAAATTAAATATGATGTCGAGCATCTTGAGCATGTGTTGAACATACGACACATGATGTTCAACAACTTGACAGATGCTTATTTGCCGTCTCTGGATCTTTGGGTGAGCTGTCTGTTAAAGTCTGTGACCCATTTTTTTTAAATTGGCTTATTTGTTCTGTTGAGTTTTTAGAGTTCTTTGTATATTTTGATGAATAGTCCTGTATCTCACGTACCTTCTACAAGTGTTTCCTCCAGTGTGTGGCTCGCTCCTTCATTCTGTTTGACAGTGTTTTTCACAGATCAGAAATTTTAAAATTTAATCGCGTTCAGGTTATCAACTCTTTCTTTCATGGATCGTGCTTTTGGCGTTGAATCTAAAGAGTCACCTCCACACTCAAGGTCCTCCAGATTTTCTCCAATGTTACCTTTGAAGAGGTTTACAGCTTTGCATTTTAAACTTAGGTCTGTGATCCATTTGGAGTTAATTTTTATGAAAAAAATAGAAGATCTTTGTCTAGAGGCTTCTTGTTGTTGTTTTTGGTCTGTTTGTTTTCTTGTGACTGTACAACCATTCCGGCACCATGTGTTGAAAAAAACTCTCTTCTCCATTGTATGGCCTTTGCTTCTGTGTCAAAGATCAATTGACTGTATTTATGTGAGTCAATTATCTGAGTTCTCTATTCAGTTCCATTGATCTATTTGCCTATTCATTCACAAGTGCCACACTATCTTGTTTACTGTAGCATATTAAGTCTTGAAGGCAAATAGTATCAGTTCTTCGACTTTGTTCTTCCATATTGGGTGGAGTCTATGAGGTTTTCTGCCTCTCTATACAAGCTTTAAAATCAGTTTGTTGATTTCTACAAATAACTTGCTGGAAATTTCATTGGGAAAGACATGAAACCTATAGATCAAGAAAGGAAGAACTGACATCTTGACAATATTGAGTCTTCCTATCCATGAACATGGAACGCTTCTCCATTCATTAGTTCTTCTATGATTTCTTTCATCCGTGTTTTAATTTTAAATCCCACTTGTTCATTGTGGGTATATTAGAAAGCATTGACTTTTTTTTATTATAACCTGTGTCATACAGCTTTGCTATAATCACTTCTTAGTTTCAGTTTCAGTTGTTGAGTCTTTTGGATTTTCTGCATAGATAATCATGTCATCTGCAAAGACAGTTTTTTTCCCCCCTTCTCAATCTATGTACATTGTATTTCCCTTTATTGTCTGATTGCATTAGCTGGAGTTTCTAAGATGACGTTGAAAAGGAAGGGGGAGATGAGACATGCTTGCCTTGTTCCTGATCTTAGGAGGAAAGCTTCAGTTTTCTTAACGTTAAGTCATTAAGTATCGTGTTAATTGGGGGTTATTGTAGTTATTCTTTATCAAGCTGAGGAAATTCCTCTGTGTTCCTGGTTCCCTGGGAGGTTTTTGGTTTTTGTTTTAAAGCATAAATGGCTTTGGATTTTGTTAAATGTTTTTTTTTTTCTGCATTGTTGAAAATAATCGTGTAAGTTTTCTTTCTTTAGCCTACCAGTGTGATGGATTACATTAATTGATTTCTGAATGTAGAACCATCTTTGTTTTGAACACCTGGGATAAATCTCACTTGATTTTATACATTGTTGGATTTTATTGGCTAATTTTTTGCTAAGGATTTTGGCATCTACGTCCATGAGGGCTATTTGTCTGCACGTTTCTTCTTGCAACGCTTTTGCCCAGTTCTTTTTTTTAAATTTTTTTTTCAACGTTTATTTTTGGGACAGAGAGAGACAGAGCATGAACGGGGGAGGGGCAGAGAGAGAGGGAGACACAGAATTGGAAACAGGCTCCAGGCTCTGAGCCATCAGCCCAGAACCTGACGCGGGGCTCGAACTCACAGACCGCAAGATCGTGACCTGGCTGAAGTCAGACGCTTAACCGACTGTGCCACCCAGGCGCCCCAACCCAGTTTTGATATTAAGGCAAAGCTGGCCTCATCAAATTAGGAAGTATTCCTTCTGCTTCTTTTCTAGAAAATATTGTAAAGAATTGGTATAGTTTCTTCCCTAATATATGTTTTTTTAATTTTTTTGTTTCTTCATTTAAAACTTGTTTTATTATTTTTTATTTTTCATTGTGGTAAAATACACATAATACTTTACGTTATGGACATAACACGGACAGTATTCCATGTTCATGGATAGGAAGACCCAATGTTGTCAAGATGTCATAACACTTTATGTTATGTGTACCTTGAGGTGTATGATTCAGTAGTGTTAAATATGGTCACACTGTTGTGTAACCAATCCCCAGAACTCTTTTCTTCTTGCAGAATGGAAACTCTGTATTCGCTAAACAGTCCCTTTCTCTCTCCCTCTAGACCCTGGTGACCACGATTCTACTTTCCATCTCTCTGAACTTGACCACTGCAGATACTTAATAGAAGTGGAGTCACAGAGCCTTGGTCCTTTTGTGACTGGCTTGTTTCATATTTCATTCAGCATATTGTCCTCAAGTTTCATCCATGTTGTAGCATGTATCAGCAATTTCCTTCCTTTTGAAGCCTAAATCATCTTCCATTGTATGTATATACCACGTTGTGTTTCGTATTTATCTGTCAGTGGACATTTGGGTTATTTCTCTTGATAGTAATAGGTGCCGCCTTAGCCTTGGGGGTTTGGGGTAGAGTCTTAGGGGTTGCATATCGATTTAGGAGATTAGCTCTTTATCAGATTTATGGTTTGAAAATATCTTCTCCCATTCCTTAGGGTTTCTTTTCACTCTTTGTCGTTGTTGTTGTTGCTGTGCAGATGCTTGTTAGTTTAATGTATTCCCACTTATTTATTTTCGTTTTCGTCGCCTGTGCTTTTAGAGGTATCATCTTTCTAAATTTTGACCATCATTAAGAAAAAAAAATTCAAAGCTACGTGCACATACTTAGGATACTTTCTGCTATAAGTGAAGAAACTCCGTCTCAAACTGCGTAAGCAAAACAGATATTTAGGTTATAACATAACGGTAAGTCCGGAGGGGGAGTGGACATTGAGGTGGGTTGATGTTGGGATTGGCTGATACCAAACTTAGAATATCCTGAGAAGGGGCCTGGCATCCTTGGTGTTGATGTCCTCTCCAAGCTGGGAGCAAGATGGCTGAGGAAGTTCGAGGCATCATACATACATGCACGATGCCCTTAGAGAGGTCTATCTTATGTCTCTTCGCAAGGATACTGCAGCCGACTTTTCACCTTTCTCATTGGCCAGCCATGGGCCACGTGCCCATCCTGAAACCTACACCTGAAAAAAAGTGAACGACACAGGCTTAACCAATCGGATTAACGTGAAGGAGTCCCACTCAGTGATAACCGTATGAATGTGCGATGTGTATGCAAAAACTTTGTAAGTTGTAAAACGTTATACAGATAACTCTATTCACCTGGTAGGATGGATAGCACATCTACTTCTCTTATAATAAAAAAAAAATTGGGGCACCTGGGTGTTGCAGTCGGTTAAGCATCCAACTCTTGGTTTGGGCTCAGGTCATGATCTCACAGTTCATAGGTTTGAGCCCCTTATCAGGCTCTGTGTTGACAGTGTGGAGCCTGCTCAGATCTCTCTCTCTCTCTCTCTCTCTCTCTCTCTCTCTCTCTCAATGAGTAAACTTAAAAAAGTCTTTTTACTACAACTAAAATTTTTTTTTAAGTTTATTTATTGAGAAAGAGAGAGAGAGTGTGTAAATGCCAGAGGGGCAGAAAGGGAGGAGAGAGAGAATTCCAAGCAGGTTCCAGATTGTCAGCACAGAGGCCAGTAAATAATAATTAATAATAATAATTATATATATGAATGTATTCTCTAGGCTGTAGTAACCTACCAAAAAAGGTTACGAATTCCTTGTAAGACTCAAACTGAAAAGAGGCTGGGGGGTGACTATTCACAGCCTTTCTACTTGAGCCACTTAGACTAACTCGGTAGTGAGAGGGGAAGGAAGGGCAGGATTTTAATTTTTTTTGAGAGAGAGAGAGAGAGAAGAGCGTGAGTGGGGAGGGGCAGAGAGAGAGGGAGAGAGAATCTTAAGCAGGCACCATGCCCAGTATGGAGCCATCGCGGGGCTTGACATGGGGCTCGATCCCATGACCCTGAGATCCTGACCTGAGCTGAAAGCAAGAGTCGGACCCTTAACCGACTGAACCGCCCAGGAGGCCCTGGAAAACAAGGATTTTAGAATGGGACACTGAGTACTATGCTCACCAGGTTTGTTGCTCTCCATCCCTCCCATCTCCTGTGAGACCTAGTCCCTACCCTTGCCTGAGCCCCAGGGAGCTCACTTGGGTTTGTTTGCAGGCTGGCACCTGGCTCCGTTTGGTCCACAGGAGGCAGAGGAGACGGGAAGACTAGAGACAAGCGAGGTCAATGAATTTCTTCTCTGCCCCCTCCCTTGCTTTGTGTTCAGGTTCCAGAAGTGACTGATAGCATCTCTCCCTAACCACAGCTCTTCTGGGGCAGCTCTTTCTCCATGGGTCCAGCTCCCCCAGTCCTGGGTACCGTCTTCCCCTCTCCGGTTGCCTCTTCAGCCCTGGGGTAAGAAAGGCTTCCACGGTTGCCAGCCGCTGGGTGCCCCAACCCCCCCTTACTGCTCGCCTTCACCCTGTTTGCACCTCTGTGACTGGTCCTTCATCAGATCGTCTGCATCTGAACCATTTGAGGCACGTGTTTCCCACCAGGACCTTGAACAATCGCCTCACTGGCTCACAAACCGTGACATTCTGTTACAAGATGGGTAACGGAGGGGCGCCTGGGTGGCTCGGTCGGTTGAGCGTCCGACTTCGGCTCAGGTCACGATCTCACGGCTTGTGGGCTCGAGCCCCGCGTCGGGCTCTGTGCTGACAGCTCCGAGCCTGGAGCCTGCTTCACATTCTGTCTCCCTCTCTCTCTGCCACTCCCCTGCTCATGTTCTCTCTCTCTCTCTCTCTCTCTCTCTCTCAAAAATAAATAAACATAGAAAAAAAGATGGGTAACTGAATGCCACGTTCCCGAATCCATAAATCAGCATTCAGTGACACAAACTTGGAGATGTAAAGTCCCCTAACCGAGGTCTTTCCCCTCTGCAATTGTCCTGTCGTCTCAGGACCCTCTAGTCTTGTCAGAGACCTCATTTCTGAAAGGTAGGGGCAGACACATCCCAGCACAAAGAAGGCAGGTCCATGTCTGCATGTTTATAAAAATTAGTAATAGAGACTTCCTCTTGGAAGCTGGGGCTTCTGGTGGCAAGGGCTGCGCTTTTTAAGAGAAAGCTTCTTGAGCCCAGAAAGAGCTTATGAAACAGAAATGATGATGTGATGTGGCTTATTTAGGAAGAGAGCACCCAAGGTGGATTCCCTCCTCTGAGGCCCCCACACCCTCACCGTGGTGCGAGATGGGAACATGAGAGTTTCCTGCACCTCCTGGAGAGGCACGACGGAGGACGTGGGCAGGTCTGGAGATGGGACGGGATGAGGCTGGGATAAGGGAATGAAGAATGGACCTGGATCCAGCGAGAGGTGTAGACACTCCGCAGCGGGTATAGTGGGGGCCACTTGCAAAGCTCAGAATTCAGCGTGGAATTCTAGATAAACTGAGACACCTCCTCCCACGAAAACCCGACACCAGGTCAACACCGGGGTGGGGTGGGGTGGAAGAAAATCCTGGCTGGACCGGGCGTTCATCCGAAAGAGATTATATGCCATCTAGAAATGGCCAAGTTTATCTCGAGGTAGAAAGTTCCCATATTTTACCATCATCAGAATGGGGGTTTGATAGCTTTGTTAAACACAGTTATAGGGACATTAAGAGATTTCTTTATTTTTTTCTGCCTAAGTTTATTACTGGGACATTTATAACATCCACACATCATTCTCCCGTCTTTTACGTGTGAAATTGGCACAGCAAATGCTCCTCTTTACTTTTGCTCAGAGCCAGACGGATCCTGGGGCCGCTGAAAAAGTGAGTCAAGAAGCGATCCTCGGGATAGGCACACTGAATACACGAGCTTGCGTGTGTGTGTGTGTGTGTGTGTGTGTATGTGTGTGTGCACCCATGCGTCCATATGGACTCTTCGGTTTCTTGCCAAACGAGTACAAACAGGTACATTCCATATCATTTTTGTCTTGCCTTCTCTTGACCCAAGTCAGCAGCCTTTGATTGACGACTTAAAGATATGAATTTACAAGTACCGACTAAAAAAAAAAAAAAGTTGCTTTCCTAATTCATATGTTTGGCTCCTTTGAATGAAATTACCTATTTTGAAACTGGGGTAATCGAGGCCTGTTACCCCATGCTGTCAGATTATACGTGAGATATTTCGTGCACTTCTCAGGCCACTTCCCTTTCAGGGAAGGACATCTTTCAGGGAAGAGAAGGACTATAGTTAGTGACGACGGTTCGGGGTTTCAGACCCTGCCATCTGAGGCGATGTGGAGAGAACCGTGGTACATAAGGAATAACCCAAAGACAGGAAAATTTAGAAGGATCACACAGGCAGTTTTCAAGTTCCAGAAGGGGAGTGGAAGACAGATTAGACTTTTTGCATTCTCGGATTATAAAAAGTAAAACCCAAATCCCGTTTCTGGTGAGATTGCACTCCATAGGAGACTAGAGGGAGCAGAACCCTGTCCCTGGGATGCCGTTGAGGGGCGTCTAGCCTTGGTTGGGGGTCCGGTGGATCTTTGCCCTTCCGTGATTTGATGAAATTTCCATGCTGAGTAAACTTAAACAGAACCGTGACCACTTTTTTCCCCTCCTTTTTACATTTTTTCCCCCCTGGTCTGTTAACAAAGATTTAATGACCTACTAATGCTCGAGGCACTCTTGAAAAACCACTGTCAGATTAGCACTTGGCTTTCAAAAAATTAATCTTCCTTTTCGCTTGTTTCTCCCAAGTAAGATGCACGGCTGTGTTTCCCTCCCCACCTCTGTTTTGGGAACTGAGCCGGGGAGAGTCAGATTTGCCTGGTGTCGAGTCCCAGCTGAAACAGAACTCAGATGAGGGTTTTGTATGCTTTGCACTTAGAATCAAACCTTCTTCTCTAGCTCCCCAGCAGCTGTGTTCCTCCTCCCAACCCTCATGGCCCCATCTTTGTTCCAGGCAAGGCTTGGGGCAAGTTCCAGCGAGCTGTGGCCTTGAAGATTTCCCTTCCTGTCTGCTTGGATGTTGAGAGAGGCCTCAATCATAACAACCAGGAGGGGAAAATTTAGAACGGAGTCCGTGGTTCTAATTGGTGACAGCAGATTATTCCTAAAGCCAGTCCTCAATGTGGGCACGTTTCGGTGGCTCCCAAATGGTGAAAAGAAAAAAGGGTGTGTGTGTGTGTGTGTGTGTGTGTGTGTGCAATTCTTATCTGGGTATACGCAGTGGTATTTGCCGCATGATTTCCAGGTTTTGTAACTTCTGCAAAGACAGAAGCTCTCCCCTGGAATGTCTCCCCCCTTTTTCCCCAAACATCTAAATCCTGTTCGTTCTTGAACAGGACTGAGGAGCTTCCCACAATCCCCGAGTCGGAGGGAATCTCATCTCCTTCCAGAATTCCCACAGCATGTTGCATTCGTGACCGTTGTGCATAAATTTCACGACGCATTGCTGTTGCTGTTTCTATCTTCTCCACAGGGTTGCTTAGCTCTCAAAGACATGTGGGTCTTTATATTCATCCCAGGGTTCTTGGGTGGGATGCCTTGGCGGGTGGTGGGTTATTTGTGGAGGGAACAGATTAACAAATCCATTTTCACATGATTGCTCACCACCATCTCCTTGTCAGAGGGAAGCACACTGTGAACCAGCCTTCACAGCTGGAGAAAACCCTAATGAGGATAAATGAGTTAGATATTTTGACGCTTCAGAATAATTGTCACTGAACCCAATGAACTTCACGGTTAGTCTTTATTCTAGAAAGTTTTATTTCCCCACTATGAGAGCCAATACTTGCTTTAAAATCAAACTTGGGGGGGGGGTGCCTGGGTGGCTCAGTTGGTTAAGCAACTGACTCTAGATTTCCGCTCAAGTCATGATCTCACGGTTCATGGGATCGAGCCCTGCGCTGGCAGGGTGGAGTCTCCTTGGGATTCTCTCCCTCTCTCCCTCTCTCTGTGCCTCTCCAGTTCACGCTCTCTCTGTCAAAGTCAATAAAATAATGAAATGAAATGAAGAAAATAAAATAAAATAAAATAAAATAAAATAAAATAAAATAAAAATTGAAGGTTCAAAAGGTCCAAAATCGACTCTGAATTTATACTCTGAGCCCCTAGAGAGCCCAAGCCATCTTGCTTATTTTTCCCTCCAATGCACTTGGCCTCATCCCAGGCCACAGTGGGCCTTTCGTACATATTTAATACATTTCTGAAAAAGTTCAAGAAGGTAAGAAGTCGTTTTAATGTATGTTATCCTTGCACAGGGGCCATGCCAACCCTTTCTATATTATTCCGATTTTAGTATATGGGCTGTCAAAGTGAACGTTCATTTTAATGTATGTTTGACTCCACGTGATGCCAAAATATCAGTAGCTAAAAGTTTACTTCCTCACCATTAGTATAGTGTCAATCGAGAGTATTTAAAGACATGAAACTAAAAAGCAGGCGAACGTTTTGGTTACTGGTAGTTTAGAAATATGGCAGAGGCAGTAACAAAAAAAACACAAGCGTACTAACAAAATTGTGGTCGATTCTGTGGCCTTATATAGACATAGCTAAGTAGAATTGTTCTAGTCTGGATGTGGGGTGATGGCCATCTACTGTTTAATGGTTTTGAAACTAACGTTTAGAGGGAAATGAGTGGTTTATACCAGCATCCAAATCATAGAGTTCTCAGCCAATAGTATTTATATGAGTGTTGATCTTGGATTAGTGACGGCAGTACATTAACAAGAAGGCTGAAATATTGTATTATCTTTGTGGGTTAAACAAATAGATTTACATAGCAAATCTTTTTTTGTGTGGAATAATAAAAGTAATATTATATATGGATGGTGAGGACAACATTCCATTTGGAGTCTAGAGGCCTGGATCGTTTTCGTGGCCCTGTAATGAACTAGCTCCCTCCTCTGGAAACCTCCAGTTTCATCCAGTCGTACTATTGGCAACTTTATTGTAGTTAATTGCATAAATATTTTTATTCCATTACCTTTTCAAGTTCAGAGGCTTTCCTGTTTATCTTAGAATTCCCAGTGATTCGCAGGGTGTCTGGAGTGTGAGGGCCCAATACATATTCAGGGAATGAATTGAAATGAAGGTGTCCGATAAGATCATTAATTTCTGCTTCTGAGGTTCCGAGATTCTCAAAATCAGAGACATTCAACACACCTGTAATTTAAACTGTGTTCAAGGATTTGTCAGAGGGAAACCACAGAGGGCTGTTGGTTCGATTCTTCCTCTCCCGCGTGACCAGTATAGCAATTCGATCGATGAGCTGATAACAGTAAAAACCATCAGAGAGAGACACCGATAGGTTTGTGGTATTAAAAGCATAACCTCGGCATGCGTGGGTTGAGCGTCTCTTGATTTCGGCTCAGGTCACGATCCCAGGGTCTTGGGTTCAAGTTCCGTGGCATGCTGGGGATGGAAACTGCTTGGCACTCTCTCTCTCCCTCTGCCTGCCTGCTCTCTTTCTCTCTCTCTAAAAAAATAAAATAAAATAAGAACCTCAACCTAACAGTATCCAGCTCATCCCTTTTCCTCAGCACCATAGGCTCTGGTACCTTTTTCTGTGAGTTGTATATACCTTCCTGCCTACTCTACTTTCTCTCATAAAGATTCTTCTTCCCCACTTGGCCAATCCAATGTTTTCGGTTTTATCTTAAACATCCTTAATATCAGTTCCACTTAAAAAAAAAACCCACAGTTTTTGATCCCATATCTTTATCCATCACAACCATACTTCTTGAAAGAGTTGTCCATACCTACTGTCCCCACCTCTCCTCCATCCACCCCCTCTATCCTTTTCAGTCTACCATTTGCCATCGTCCAAGCAGTCACGGCAGCCCTTGCCCAACCTATGAATGACTTATTGCTGAAACGAACAGAACTTGGGTTGCTCTTTTCTAGCCTTCTTTTCAGGCTCATTCTTCTCAAAAATATCTGTCAAATTGGGAAGTCCTTAAAACTCGATGCTAAGTCTAATTATCTTCTCATTTGTATGCTTACTGTACTATTCCAAGGCTATGTTTCCTTTTTTAATTTTTTTTTAATTTTAGAAAGAGAACACAACTGAGGGAGGGGCTAGGTGGAGGGGGAAGAGAGAGAGAGAGAGAGAGAGAGAGAGAGAGAGAGAATCTTAGGCAGGCTCCATGCCAAGTGTGGAGCCAGACTCAGGGCTCAATCCCACGTCCCTGGGATCATGACCTGAGCCAAAATCAAGAGTCAGATACTCAACTGACTGAGCCACCCAGGCGCCCCTCCAGGCCCATGTTTTCAATTGCTTCATAAATATGACCTTTCAATTTATACTTCCAACCCAAACCACTCATCCCTAAGGCCCTTTTGATTGTCTCCAAGACATCAAGCCAAACATGTGCCCAAACAACTCCAGTCTCCCCTTGCCACCAAAAATGGTGAACCTCTTTCAATGTTTCTACTGGGGGAAGGGTCCTGACCATACATCCCACTATAAAATTTATACCCACTCACTGTTATGTTGAAGTCCTTCAGCAAATCCTATTGATTTTTCTGTCTTTAATATACACAGTCTGATAGGTCTCTTCATCTCTACGGTCAAATCTCTAGTCCGAGCTATCATTATCCATTTCCTGGACTACTTAACTGCCTTTGATGTGCGGGCAATTGTTTGGAAACTGGCCGTCCGTGAAAACTAAATGATCCCCCACTCCTCGCAGCACGCTAAAACACAAGAACCAACATAAGAACCCTGACCTTCTGGCATTTGCCTATGTCCGCAGTGTAAATATTCCCAACATGACCTCAACTGGCTTGCAAGTTTCCTGAAAAGTCAGTAACCTGCTCCTGTGAACCACTACAATCTGGGTTCTGTACACGACTACGGCTGTTTCCTCTAACTGGATTCTCTATTCCGGTTGCTGTAAAAGTGTATTCTTAATTTGGAGAGCTCAACTCAATCATTACTTCCTCAGGGAAGCCTCTTTTGATCTCCCTGACTAGGTTCAGTCTTCCTACCAGATGTTTTCTGAGCCCCTGTAATGCCTCTTTATAGCACTTATCACATTGTACATTTACATTTATTTGATTAATGTCTCTCTCCATGAGTAGACTTTTAAACCTCATGAGTAAGAAGCACAGGTCTGCTTTTGATCAACATCAAATCCCCAGGGCTCAGCACAGTATATGGCATAGAGTACACACAGTGAATATTTGTTGAATGAATGGTCAACATGGACTGTTGGCATAGAGATCACCCTGGTTTACTGGTGTCCATTTCTGCGTGCATCTGGAACAGCAATTTTTGGAGCCGGGTCACTAACGTGGGCTCAGTGCGCTCAGACAGGGCATCTTACAAATCTACATTTAAAATTGATTGGTTTTTCTCAAGAACCCAACCAAGTTTGGTAGAAGGGAAAAATCTTAACTGGGTTGCATCCAGTCCCCGGAGTTTGATTGATAAATTATCCTTCGTTCACTGCTTGTCCTTTTGATAAATTATAGTTCCTGATTTCTGTTCCCTCCCTTTCCTCCTCCCGTAGAAATAGAAAATCTGGGTTCAAAGGGAAGGGACGTGTCTGATGGCACCTCTTGATAGTAGAATGAACACTGGCAACAGCCTGCCCTTTGAAAGTCCATTTTTTATCTCTCATTATACCACTCAGCTCTGTCAAATTCCCATGGTCCCCATAGAGGGCGGCATAAAGTATAAACTTTCGGTGTCTCCCTGAACTCTCTTTCAGCCATTACAAGACTTTTCCCAGCTCAAACTGGAATGATCTTAGTATCCATTGAAACCGGCTTGAACTTTATCTCTCTATGCTTTTCCCATGACATTCTTTCACTTGTTGGGTTTCTTCCCAAATCTTATTCCAAGCTCACTTCCTCTCAAAGCGTTCCTTCTGTAGTCCAGCCCAAGGGGACGGAACTCATAGAGATGGGGCCAGTCTGGGCAGTGATTCGACACTGCACAGTCTGTGCAGATTGAATTCCCAGATGTACCTCTAGTTGGGTGACCTTGTGCAGGTGATACTTCTCGAGGCTGGATTCTTTCATCAAGGTTGAATGTGAGTAGAAGAGTTAAGAGAAACTAGTAAGTAAGAAAAATAGAAAAATGGTGTTTGTGTGGCCTCTGAGAGTCGTCTTAAAACTATGCATTTAAGGGGCACCTGGGTGGCTCGGTAGGTTAAGTGTCCAACTGTTGATTTTGGCTCAGGTCATGATCTCACTGTTTGTGGGATCGAGTCCCACGTTAGGCTCTGGGCTGACAGCTCAGAGCCTGCTTGGGATTCTCTCTCCCTCTCTCTCTGCCCCCCCCCCCCCAACTTGCACATGTGTGTGTTCTCTCTCTCAAAATAAATAAATAAAATTTTTTTCAAAGACTATGCATTTAGACAAATGTTGTAGCTTGGAACCCAAAGATTATACACTTTTTATAGCACTGAAATAGTGCACAGCATGTATAAATAGGGAAAATTCACATAAACACCTAAATTTCTGGGTTCTTTAAAAACACATTCGGTGGGGCACCTGGGTGGCTCAGTCAGTTGAGCATCCAACTTCGGTTCAGGTCATGATCTCATGGTTCATGGGTTTGAGCCCCATGTCCGGCTCTGTGCTAAGAGCTCAGGGCCTGGAGCCTGCTTCGGATTCTGTCTCTCCCTCTCTCTCTCTGTCTGCCCCTCCCCCACTCACACTCTGTCTGTCTCTCTCAAAAAAATAAAATAAAATGAACATCAAAAAAATTAAAAATAACACATTTGGCAATATTGAAATGGCGTCTTCACATGGCTACAATAGGTTGGGGTGAGTGGCTGTCCCATTAGATGGGACCTGTGTCTTCCAGTGCCCTACATCCCTACTGAACTTTGTTAAACTGCTTGGCATTTGTAGACACCGAGTTTCTGGTTTGGCTTGAGGTACTTTCTTACACCATGTTTTTAATACTAAACTATGATTCTTATATTGTTGTTTAATGATTTATGAATTAATGACTTATTTCCTCGGGCACGCTATAATTGCCTTGCGGCCAAGGCTTGCTATCTCATGATAATGGTAGTTAACACTTTTGAGCTCTTGCTCTATGCCGGGCCTTGTAACAGGCACGTCACATGTATTAACTCATTTAATGGAACTTCTTTAATCCCCACACGAGCTAGGAGAATGTGCTAGAAGAATGTACTGTGTATAGCTGCTTCCAAATATAGTTATGGATTATTTCTGGCAAAGAGTCAGATTGGAGTCAGTATCCCTGTGTTCAAATTGTGCTCAAATTCTGCTTCCACTATGACTGTTTAACCTTGAGAAAATGCCTAAGCTTCCCCCACCCAAACACTAAGCCTTATCTATCTATCTATCCATCTACCTATCTACATATCTATCTACCTACCTACCTACCTATCTACATATCTATCCATCCATCCATCATTATCTATCTATCTATCTATCTATCCATCCTGTCTATCTACATATCTATCCATCCATCATATCTACCTATCTGTCTATCTATATATCTATCTATCTATCTACCTATCCATCCATCTATCTATCTATCTATCCATCCTATCTATCTACATATCTATCCATCCATCATATCTATCTATCTATCCATCGTATCTATCTATCTATCTATCTATCTATCATCTATCTACATATCTATCCATCCATCATATCTATCTATCTATCTATCCATCCATCCATCCATCTACCTATCTGTCTACCTACCTACCTACCTGCCTACCTATCTACATATCTATCCATCCATCCATCATATCTATCTATCTATCTATCTATCTATCTATCTATCTATCTACCTATCTATCCATCCATCATATCTATCTATCTATCTATCTATCCATCCTATCTATCTATCTATCTATCTATCTACATATCTATCCATCCATCATATCTATCTATCTATCCATCCATCATATCTATCTATCTATCCATCCATCCATCATATCTATCTATCTATCTATCTATCTATCTATCTATCTACATATCTATCCATCCATCATATCTATCTATCTATCTATCTATCTATCTATCATCTATATCTATCTAACTCTCTATCATCTACCTGTATTTATCTGTCAATATCCTTTCTTTGATATATGATTCTCATCGAAGAAAATGCATAGTTCAGGGAGTTTCGACAAACATTTGACAAACACATGCATCCATGTGGCCACCGTCTTGGTCAAGGTAACTTCCATCACTCCTGGACATGCATCCATGTGGCCACCGTCTTGGTCAAGGTAACTTCCATCACTCCTGGAAGTTTCCTGATGGCCCTTTTCAAGCAATGCACACTGCTTTTTTGATTGATAGCACTATAGGTTAGTTTTATGACTCTGGGACTTTATGTAAATTGAATTATATGATATGATTTTTATATCTTGTATTTGTATATATATTTTGGCTGGATTCTTTGCTCAGCGTGTTTTTGAGACTTATACATGTTGTAACACATATAAGTGGCTCATTTTTTTTCTTTCTTTTTTTTAATCACTGAGTAGTATTCCTTTGTATTCCATCTGTTAGTGGACATGTGGGTTTTTTTCCAGTTTGGGGATGCTATCAATAATTCATCTCTGAATATTCTTATGGAAGCCCCTTTTCTGTGGATATGCAATTTTCCCCTTCATTTCTCTCCTCTACGAAATGGGGGGGGGCAAAATAATATCTACCTCTTACCATCTTCTAAGGATTAAATGAAAACATGCCTTGAATCCATAACATGAACCTCAACACATAACAAATTCTTAAAATTAATTCTATCTATTATTGTTTCCCAAGGGTAACTGACATACAACTTCACTAGGTACCCAGAGAGAGTTAAGAGCTAACTCTCTCATTTGTCTACAAACAAAAAAACTAAAGCACATCATTTCAGACCGTCCTTTACTTGCGATCATTTGAACTACACAGATGCTTACACATTTGAATTATCCGGATAATGTCCACAGCTCAAATTCAAAGGTATTGAATTTTGGGTTAAACTCAAGTCACGCAAACACATGCAAAGTTGAAGGGCGTGCAAAACCAGTAATTGAGAGAACCTGTTTATAAGAAGAACTAATACCAGCTTCATACAAGAAGCTCAGATAATTTTCTAGACTTAAAACGAATCTTATGGGATAATGTTTTGATAAGTTGAGTTGAAGTGAATTAGGGCCATGTGGGAGTATATTTTCCATAAAAGGGACGTGAATGTTTAAATCTAATGGAAAAAAGATGCTTGTGGCAAATGCATTTAAAGCTCTGATAAACTCACAACTTGTAACCCTCGCATAAACACAAAGGCCAATACTGCTCAATTTCTCCCCAGTGACTAGAATGCCTCCTCTCACCTGCCCCTTCACTCATGGAGACAGGATGAAAACATACATCCTGGGTTGGCAGGAGACTTTAGTGTGACATATTTCACCCTGCGGGTGACTTTTCAATCGTGTGCCTCTGTCACTGTATCTACTCAATACTCTCAACATTTCATATATTTTTTTAACATTTATTTATTTATTGAGAGGCAGAGAAGAGATAGAACGTGAGGAGGGGAGGGAGAGGGGCAGAGAGAGAGAGGGAGACGCAGAATCTGAAGCAGGCCCCAGCTCTGAGGTGTCAGCATAGAGCCCGACACGGGGCTCGAACTCACAGACCGTGAGATCATGACCTGAGCCGAAGTCAGACGCTCAACCGATTGAGCCACCCAGGCGCCCCTCAACATTTCACATTCTAATGTGTCCCATGTGCCCTTTATGCCAGCAGGTTCTCTGAGGCAGGCAGGCTAGTAGGGAAGGCAGGCTACCATTTCTTTAACTACTTTTGGGATGCCCCTGTTGAAAAGAATTGCAGAAACTTACATTGTTCAGTCTTGTATCCATTGCCTTGTTCTTGACTGAAAATTACTGGAAAAACCTGTCCTACGCAAAGATGACTGAATGGGTTAAATGGGGCTTAATAAAAGTGAAAAAAATTATTATTAACTAAAAAACATGTTTGTTTTATACCTAAGTAAATCTCTTGACAAATAAAGCATTTCTCTGTGTGTCCTATTACAGCCCTTGTCTTTCGGATTCAGAATTAGGGGAGTCAAATTGCATGGACATGTTAAGGCTCCCGGTGCATATTACCAACTTGCCTTAAAGTGCTTGCACCGGTTTCCACTTCCGTAACCAGCGCAGGATGGATATCACATATCAAAGGCAACGGCTCTTAGAGTAAGAACATCTTGGCTCATCCGGTAACTGGAAATCATTTGGCATTGTTTTTAGTTTCTACTTCCCCGCTGATTTGCTTTTCGTGCTTATGGGTCATCCCACCTACGACATGAACATTTAGAAAGCCACCAATTTGTTCAACAAGTGTGTATGAAAGTCCTAGTATGATAGCCAAAGAGCGAAAGCAACTTAGTGGCCATCAACGGATGACTAACAGGTGGTATATCCACACAATAGACTATTATTCGGCCCTAAAAATGGATGAGGTACTGATACACGTTACAGCATGGGTGTATCTTATAAGCATTATGCCAAGCGGAAGAAGCCAGTGAGTTACAAAAGGTCACATGTCATGATTCCATTTATTTTTTTTTTAACTTTTTTAAAATGTTTATTTCTGAGAGAGAGAGACAGAGAGACAGAGCATGAGTGGGGAGGGGTAGAGAGAGAGGGAGACACAGAATCTGAAGCAGGCTCCAGGCTCCGAGTTGTCAGCACAGAGCCCGACGCGGGACTCGAACCCACAAACCCTGAGATCATGACCAAAGCCGAAGTCGGATGCCCAACCGACTTAGTCACCCAGGAACCCCTCATGATTCCATTCATATGGACTATGCAGAAAAAGCAAATCCATAGAAACAGAGAGTAAACTAGTCGTTTCCATGGCCTGTGGGAAGAGGGCACTGGGGAGTTTCTACTAATGGGTAAGGGGTTTATTTATGGCGTGATGAAAATGTTCTGGAATTGGATGGTGGAAATGGCCACATAACTTTGTGAATATAGTAAAAACCAGTGAGCACTATAAAACATGAATTTTGTAGTATGTGAATTATTTATCAATGCTTAAAAATTACATACCAGGCATTAGGAAGGTTTTGGGGGATACCAGATGGAAAGAAGGTAGCCTATAGTTCATTGGAGGAAGAGACCTGATTGTATAAGGGCACAGAAAAGTGCATGTAACTAGGTCTTGCACTATTTTATTTATTAATTTTTTTTAATATTTATTTTTGAGAGAGAGAGAGAGAGAACATGAGCAGGGGAGAAGCAGACACAGAATGGGAAGCAGGCGCCAGGCCCTGAGCTGTCAGCACAGAGTCCCATGCCGGGTTTGAACCCACAAGCCATGAGATCATGACCTGAGCAGAAGTCAGACGCTTAATCAACTGAGCCACCCAGGCGCCTCAGGCCTTGTGCTATTTTCAAGGTCAAACAACCTCTCCAGACTGGCTTGTGGAAGGACAGTTAGAGGCAGAGATATCCTTTGTGGATTTTCCATGGATTCTGTGATTGGGGTTCTAACTCTGTCTCCTTTGGGAACTAGGACTTCCGGTTTTGTTTCCCTTGAGTTCGTTCATTGGAAGGTGACCAAATCTTCCTTGCATAGTGGGCTATGTTCTACATTTAGGAAATCTTCATTTTTGTGCCCCTTTTCTTATTATTTACAGTATGATGTCAAACTAAGGAACACCTCCTTGACAGCATCTTTGTGCCTCAACGCCTTAGTCAGGGACCGACAGTAGTCGTTCTATCAATATTGTTTAAACTTTACTCAAAATATAAATATTTCGGGGCACCCGGCTGGCTCAGTGGGAAGAGCATGTGATTCTTGATCTCAGGGTTGTAAGTTTGAGTCCCACGTTGGGTGTCGAGATTACTTAAAAGACTAAATTCTTGGGGCACCTGGATGGCTCAGTCGGCTAAGCATCCGACTTCAGCTCAGGTCATCGAGCCCCGCTTTGGGCTCTGTGCTGATGGCTCAGAGCCTGGAGCCTGCTTCGGGTTCTGCGTCTCCCTCTCTCTCTACCCCTCCCCTGCTTGTGCTCTCTCTCTGTCTCTCAAAACTAAATAAGTGTTTTAAAAAGTATTTAAAAAAGACTAAATTCTTTAAAAAGATAATAGAATAAATACATAAATAAATAAATAATTCATCCACCACTTAATCTGTTTTCTCAGTAAATGCGAAATAACTTTGGCCAAGTGATTATTTTTAAAATTGTGCTTCATTTCATGCAGTTCTCTTGCCCACGAGTCCTGCCTTAATGCTAATGATGTTGAACGTGTGCCATGATCTGGCAGATGGGAAGGATGAGGTCCAGTTGCGTTTCCCACGTCGCTCAGAGACAGGGCTGGATTAAGCGGTGGTGGGGTTGAGGCTCAGACCTGGGTTTAGTCTTCATTCCCGTCTACTCCCCCTACTCTTCAAGAAATTGCATACGTAGATTTCACCCGCGTTGTCCATTTCACAGAACTCCTTGTAAAGATCAAATGAAAACTAGACATGGTATCATCTTGCGGAACAGCATGCATTCCGGAAGCTGGGTCGTCCTTGACGCCATCATCATCATCATCATCATCGTCATCAATGTCTCATTCTCATACATACTTTGACGGGTGCAAATTTCTTTCAGTCGTTCAAGCAGGACGGCAGAGAGGGAGACAAGGGTAGAAAATTATTTTCTCTTATTTCTCAAACAGATACCGGTTAAGGTAATGTTGGTCGCCTTCTTGGGTTATGGCTAAAGAGAAATACTGCACTGAGCTCATTTGCTTAAATTATACAGTAAAATACGGAGGCGAACAGAGTGGTTTTTATTTCTGGGTGGATTGATTGTGTGTTGGGCTGATTTATCTGAATGTACCGCAGCTAGGCGATGCTGTAACCTCTAGGTAGGGTACATCTCATTATTTTGTAGTGCCCCATGAAGGTTTTCTGGAAAATGAGACTGAGTTATGGCTGGTCCTGGCAGGCAGTGTCATTTTTATTTGCTGTCAGTGAGTGCTGGAGAGTGAAGAGTCACAAGGGCACTATATTTTGTGTCATAAGAGATTGCCCCGTGATAAATGATCACTACACAGCGATTGGAGACCGAACTAATCAGTCACTGGAGGGTGGTATTGACATGCACCCATCACCCTGGCAGCCAGGCAGCAGGGAGAGGGCTAAAAGGACCTCTACGTTACAGCTTCTTTTTAAGAGCAAACCATTACCTTGTGACGGAAGGAGGGGAGGCAACAGTTTCTGCTACCACCTTTGAACCTTCAGTTGGGTGGCCTGACATCTCCTAGACTGTTTGTGGAAGACGGATTCCATGAGGCTAATACCACCGTATGGAGATGGTCGAACAAATGAGGAACAGAACCGAGAACTTCCGGCGTCTTGGCCCGACTGGAGGGGATGGTCTATCGGACATGGTGGGGGTTCTGGGCTGCACTTCTAGAGTCCGGTTAGAAACCCTGTTTTCACGTAGTTTCTCCAAGTCGGTAGAAAGATGCTCCCTAGAGATCAACAGACGACGGGCCAGGGGCAAGTGGCTCTATGGGAATTGGATTTGCCATTTCTTTTCTACTGAGGCTGCAGGTTACAGATGCTTTGGGCTTTTTGGATCCACAACATCACCGACCTTCCTCTAAGTTGGTGTTTGTAATTCTTCCATTACAGAGTCATTTCTTTGTGAACGTGGTTTCTCTATTTCTGCCTGAAAATGCAAATGCTGATGATTTAATTAAAATGATAAGTTTTCTTGCAGGAGGAGAGAGAGAATCTGAGGTCTCGAAAGCAAAGAACATAAAGGACATAAAGGTAGACAGGGATGGTGTGAAAAAGAGAAGGAAGGAGTGGAGGGCCCCCAACCCACTCTGCTCTCTTTCCATTTCTTTCCATGCCTTCCAGCTGAGGCTGCCCAGATTCTTTCCATTGGAAGAAGATGGATCCACAGGTGTGACCTACTTGGGGCCGGAGGATAATTGGGGGTAGATCTGAGCAGCTCCCACTTTCCCAGCCACACCCTGGAAAGGACAGCAGGCGGGTACAAGCTGGCCTCACCCTCTCTAAATGTTGCCTTCCAGAAGGAGGAAAGAAATGGGCACCATGGATCAAAGGGAACCTCCCTTGTTTGTTTCACTTAAGGTAATGGAGCAGTTCCCACACCCTACACAGAGCCGCTCTAAGTTCTTAATTCCTTAACCGGCATGACCCTCTTTCAAGGATTAGAGCCGAGCAGACGAAAGGCTGTCCCCATTTCAGAGTAGACACTGGAATCAGGAGAGTTGTTCTGGCCTTTGTTTGACTAGATTACGAAATGTGTATTCGTCTTACACAAATGAGAAAGAAAAAAAATCATTAAAATTAACTAACCACCACCTTAAAATAAATATGATTGCTGTTTTGATGATTAACCTTTAGAACTTTCTCTTTGTGTGGGTACACATGTACTTTTTCAAAAATAGACTATTTTACAGTGTACTTTGCAACATAATTCTGTCCCTTATCTTATTTTATATATATACTATATGTATATCCATACCTTATATACCCATGTATATATGTACCCATACTGTATATCTATCTATCTATCCATACCTTACTATGTACCTATATATATATATATACACACACACACCCGTGCTATATGTATATATAAGTATATATATATATATACACACACCTTATTATATACATATATAGACCCATATATATATTATACATACACCCATATGGTGTGTGTGTGTGTGTGTGTGTATATATAGGTACATAGGTGTATATATATATATATATACACACACACATACACACACGCTGTATGGGTATCCATACACCCATATGTATGTATATACCCATACCTTATTATAGACATACATATATAAGCCCATACTGTATGTGTGTGTGTGAATATGGGCTTATATATGTATGTCTATAATAAGGTATGGGTATATACATACATATGGGTGTATGGATACCCATACAGCGTGTGTGTATGTGTATATATATATATATATACACCTATGTACCTATATATATACACACACACACACACACACACCCCATATGGGTGTATGTATAATATATATATGGGTCTATATATGTATATAATAAGGTGTGTATATATATATATATATATATATACTTATATATATATATAGCACGGGTGTGTGTGTGTGTATATATATATATAGGTACATAGTAAGGTATGGATAGATAGATATACAGTATGGGTACATATATACATGGGTATACAATAAGGTATGGATATACATATAGTATATATATATACTATATATATATACATACCATATATATATATATATATACACACACACACCCCCATACTGTATATATATATATATATACACCCATATATATTTATGTACCCATACCTTATTATAGACATACATATATATATGCCTATACTGTATGTTTGTGTGTGTATATATATGTACCCATGTATATAGGGTACCTTAGTATATACCCATATATATATATATACCCATACTGTATGTGTATATATATATACACACCCATACCTTATTATATACATATATATGCCCATACTGTATATATATGTATACACACACCTTATTGTATACCCATATATATATATATGTATATACCCATACTGTGTGTGTGTGTATATATATATGTATATATATGTATATGTATATATACATATATATGCATATGTATATATGTGTATATATATATATATACACACACACATATATATACACACACATACCTATACCTTATTATATACATATATATGCCCATACTGTATATATACATATATACACACATGCCTTATTATATACGCATATATATATGTGTGTGAAATACATATCAACACCATCTTAATAAGATACCCATCACACCTTGATTTTAACTTAAGTGATTTAGTTAATCAGTTTCACATTATTGAGCAATTAGGTGTCTCTCCTTCCTCCCTCCCTCCCTCTCTTCCTCTCATCTATCTGTATCTATGCAGCCACCTAGCTATCTATTTGCTGTTGCACATTGAGCTGCAGGAACACTCTTGAACATACACTGTCTGGGCACATGAATATAAGTTAGATGATGATGGGCACATCATTATTATTTCTCTGGAAATGAGGTTCCTAGATAAATGATACATTTAAGGTCCCTAATATATAACACATGTTTTACATTCCGTTCAGGAGAGTAGCAGTGACCACTCCCTTAGAGTTTAGGACAGTGGTTTTCAACCCTCACTACTCATTGAAATCATCTGTGGAGATGTTAGATAATATCAATGCCTGGGCTGTACCACAGATGAATTATAGCAACGGTTCCAGGGGAGCGGCCCAGGCACCAATATGTGCAAAAGGCTCTCCAGGTGACCCTAACACACAGCCAGGGCTAAGAAGTCACTGGTCCAGGGGCGCCTGGGTGGCTCAGTCGGTTGAGCGCCCGACTTCGTCCCAGGTTGGGATCTCACGGTGCGTGAGTTCGAGTCCCCTCATCGGGCTCTCTGTTGTCAGGACAGAGCCTGCTTCGGATCCTCTTTCCCCTCTCCCTCTGCCCCTTCCCCGCTCGCGTGCTCTCGCTCCCTCTTAAAAATAATAAAAGAATAAAAAATTTAAAAACATCTGTATTTCTCCTTTAACTGAATTCCGTCAGCGTATGCTTTCTGTCTCTTCAGGCTTGGTCATTAGGTACGTACCCCCGAATAAGCCTTACGTCTTCCTGATGGGTTATTCTTTTTATCATTTTGGAATATTTCTCTCAGTCACCGGTCATACTCTATGTTTGAGAGCTTAATATATAGCCAAGCCAGTCTTCTTATGCTATCTGTTTGCATCGTACACCCAATTTCCACCCATTTATTTCCAACCTAACCATGGCTTGGGGTGTTTCTTGTAACCACTATCTAGCTGGGGCTCGCCGTTTTAGCCGTTCTGACAAACTCCGACTTTCAGTTGGAGTTGATCTACATCTACCACCTTATTATTGGTTTTCTGTTTCACCTTCTCTGCTTTATGGTTTCTCTGTTCCTCCTTCACAACTTCTTATGGGTTATTTGAATGCATTTTTCATATTCCATTTTCAGGGCACCTGGGAGGCTCAGTTGATTAAGTGTTTGACTCTTGATTTTGGCTCAGGGTTGTGGGATCAAGCCCTGTAGCAGGCTCCACACGTGGAGTCTGCTTGGGGATTCTCTCTCTCTCTCTCTCTCTCTCTCTCGTAAAATACATAAATAAACATTAAAAAAATATTGCATTTTAATTTATGTATAAGCTGTTCAACTATTGTATTTTACATCATATTTTTGGTAGTTATTTGTGGGATTACACTATACATCTTTGATTTTGCTCAGTTTCTTTGGGATGAGTATGGTTCCCCTTCTCCAACTGATAACGAAACTAAGGCACCGAGAGGTTCAGGGACCTGCACCGAGCTATTAGCGAGGGCTGAAAGCTAAGACTATTTTACGGTGCACTTTGCTGGATCCACTGAAAGGGGGAGGTCAGAGCTAATTGGTTGGGTGACTGGAGGCTGGGCTGGAAGGTAAACTTCGATCTCAGATCCGGAGAAAGCTTGTCCTTCATTGGCACTTGCACAGAGACTGCAGACAGATAACAGCACCTATCTGGCTAACGCAGTTCCTTTTTTGGGTTCTTATGGGGCTGAGTGTTGCATTTGATGAGAATGTATCTTCTCTCCTTCGCAAATGTCAGTGCCTGATCCGTAGCTCTCATTTTTCAAGTTCGTAGATAGAACATTTATTGTTGGCAGTGGAAGCTAATAAAAATCCTCCAGGCAAGTTCGGGCGTTTGTTATGGGAATCATATTTAAGTCCCCCTTCTTGAAACATGGTTTCCTCTGTGGGTCGTCTTCTCCCGGGCGAGGGGGATACAGTTTAGGCATAAGGGCTTATAGCAGGATCTTAGTAACAAGAGGTCAATCCTGCCGTTTCAATTAGCACTTAGCTAATTCCAGCCCTGGTTTCCTTCCTCTGGGGGAGCAATACAACTTGTTCTAGAAAGGTCTGTGGACTCAAAGTCTCAGTATCCCCGTGGACAGCAGAGAGCCTGCGTCTTCCTGGGGCTTTGCTACTTAAGAGGGTCAGAAGCACTCCCTGTGGCTGCTGGAATTCTACCCAGTTTGCGGGCTATCCTTCTGTCTGCCATTACTACTCAGGAAGTTTCATAGGAAGCTGTGTCTGTGGTATATACAGTTTCCCCAGTATTTTTTCCCTGGGCTGTGGTTAATACCCTTGACAGCCATGAAATATGAAAAAACAAAGCCCGAAAAAATAACAAGCATGCACCTTCAGAATGCACCAAATGGATTGCAGTCAGTCTTGGCGATACTTTTGCAATATTGAACTCGCTTTAATCGCTGATGGAACATTAAGTGAATTGTGTGCACCGCTGTTCGGGCAGGTGATTTGGGTCTTTAGAGTGGACCACGGGGGCACGTGGTAGCACGGGCGCGTCCACCACGAGCAGGTCGTGGGCCAGTCACGTTTCTCGGGGCTTTGGTGTCCTCATCTGCAAAACGAAAGACTCGAAGGCAATCACTTTGAGGTTCCACTTGCGTGTCTGGCCCAGATGCCGGGCGCAAACGACTGCAGGGTTCCCCGTGCCAAGAGTGATTTTGGAGAGACCAAAGAGGAAAATATAAAGAACAGGAGGAAGCTATAATAAACCCTGGGATGATGAGGTGTGTGCGTGTGTGTGTGTGTGTGTGTGTGTAGAGAAGTTGGCTGGGAAAGAATAAAACAGGAAATAATTACTAAAGTTCTTCTGCTTGTTCACTGCCATTGCCTTGGGACAAACACGTACCTCCCTCTCACCTGCCGTGTCTTGATCTCTGGCTCAAGAGTCCTCAGGAGTCAAATTAGGGCAACACTGAAGTCCAGCGCTTGTGGAAAGCCTGAGGAAAACAGATGCATGCTCGTTGGCCACCATAGTAATTCAGCCCAAAACGGAAAAAGTTTCAGGCAACCCCTCCTAGCTACATGCTAGCAACAGAAAAAAGGAACAAGAAAACAGAAAGGAACTAAGAAGATGTATTGGGTGTGAAAACTAAAATAACTAAAATAAGTCCAACAGTAGATTCAACGAAGAGCAGGGAGGGTTCGGCAAAGGACTGATTAGTGAATTAGAGGACGAACTTGGGATATCTCCCAAGTGGGAGAAGAAAAATAGCAAGAAATATGAAATACAAAGAAAACCCAAGATACATGGAGAAAGGGGGTGAGTGTTAAAATCCAGATAACAGCAGTTCCAGAAATACAGAGAAATTTTCTTAAATGACAATAAATGAGGGGCTCCTGGGTGGCTCAGTCGGTTGCGCATCTGACGTCGGCTCAGGTCATGAGCTCACGGTTTGTGGGTTCGAGCCCTGCGTCCGGCTCTGTGCTGACCTCTTGCTCACAGCCTGGAGCCTGCTTCAGATTCTGTGTCTCCTCCTCTCTCTGCCCCTCTGCTGCTCATGCTCTGTCTCCCTCTGTCTCTCGAAAATAAATAAAGGTAAAAAAAATTTTTTTAATAAAAATAATTTTAAAATGACAATAATGAGAGGAGGAAAAAATGATGGAGATCAATTTTCCGTGGATTAAAAAGAAAAAGAAACCCATAAGGAGTTCTAAGAAAAAGCTCGCACCCAGATACCTGATGGGCTGATCGTAGAATGTCAAAAGTATCTAAAATCTTACAGAAGGAACGGATTACTACAGAGGAATAAGATTGACATCAGGCTTTTCGACAGTATAAGAAGGCAGCCAAATACTTTAGTAAGCCTTCTTCTTCTATTTTCTTTTTTTTTTAAATGAAAACTAATACCAAGAAGAAAAAAAAAACCCAAACATATGTATGATAACTCCGAGATAAAAGATTAGATATCTGCAGTGTATCGGGAGATTCAGGAAAAAGATCAAAGAAGAGGAGAAAATGTTGAATGCCCTGGACTATTAAGCTAGATAATAAACATAGGTACCCTTGGTTTTCAAGCAAAAACACTTAATAAACAGCAGGGCGGGATAGGACAAACTGAAAGAAGAAATTAGGTTGGTAGACATAGTTCTAAATATAGCAGTAATTGCCATTTAACAGGTAAGCCAATCGGTTAGAAACAACAACACCAACAACACCAAAAATAAAAATATGGCAGATTAGAAAACTAAAAGCAAAAGCAATACTCAGATTCAGGCTGCTTCCAGGAGTTGTACCTAAGAAGAAGGGCACATGGAGGTTTTAAGCAAAATGATGGAAAAGGATATATAAAATAAAAACAGAGTACCTCACAAGTCATCATTGGAAGCTAACATAGCCCTGATGCAAAACCCAGGCAAAAACATTACAAGCAACGAGCTGGAAGTTACAGAGTCATTTGACTCATAAATCAGACAAAAATTCAAAACAAGGTGTTAGGACATGGAATGCAATAGTATATAACAAACAGAAAGCACTACAGTTGAAACGCTCTCGTACATTTCATACGTGAGTGATTTGTTAGGAGAAAAATCTTGTGATTACTAATTAACACATTGGAAGAGCACGATTATGTGGCGATCGCAATGGATGCAGAAAATATTCAGTAAAATTCAACAGCCATTGTATGTAAAACAAAAGGAAAAGTGTTAGTGACTTAGGAATACAAGGGGACTTTTTAAAACATTATATATATTAAGTGTATGTGTGCATGTGTGTGGGTTTCTGAATATACACATATATTCCCTGAATAAACATACTAAATGAGAAAACATGAGGTGCATTTTTATTTATTTATTTATTTTTAATATTTTTAAAGTTTATTTATTTTTGACAGACACAGAGTGCAAGCCTGAGCTGGGGAGGGGCAGAGAGAGAGGGAGACACAGAATCCGAAGCAGGCTCCAGGCTCTGAGCTGTCTGCACAGAGCCCGACGCGGGGCTTGAACCCACAAACTGTGAGATCGTGACCTGGGCCGAAGTCAGACGCTCAACTGACTGAGACACCCAGGTGCCCCAAGGTGCATTTTTAAAAATCAAGAATATAACTTGGAGGTATGTGATTTTAACATGGTATTGGAGTTTCGAGACATTGCCATATGAAATACTGAGGCATGAACTATAAAAAAAAGGGGAAAACTGTCATTATTTGTAGAAGCTTGTTCTACTACATAGAAAACTCAAAAGAATTTACAAATTATTAAAAACAATGGGAGAATTTAGCAATTTGGATAGGTGTGATTTATATACAACAGTCAAATTTCAAAACATCAGCAACAAGTAATTAGAAACATTATTAAAGAAGAAGTCATAATTTACGTAGGATCCAAGGATACGCAGCATCTAGGAATAAAGCATACAACAGATTTGCAAGATATCTACAGGAAAAATTATTAAAATTTTATTTGATTATTAAAATTAAGGGATATTAGAAGAGCTAAGTAAAGTAACGCACCATGTTTATTGATAGAAATATATTATTAATATTGTGAATGTGCAAATATTCCCAAATATTCCCCCAAATAACCTTGTGGATTCATTGCATTTTCAAACAAAATATGAATAAGATTTTTCAGAGTAATGCATCATTTTGGAAAGATAACTCTAAAATCTCTACTGAAGTGTAAGGGACCAAGAATTTTCAAGACACTTTTGAAAAAGACAAGTGGCAAGGAGAGACTGGCTTCTTAGGAAGTTACAGTTGTTATGGCATCAGCCCTGCAAGCAGTGAAGTGGAAAAGAAAACCCAGACAGGTCCCCATATGCATGGCATTTTGGTGTTAAAAGAGATACATGTCAAATTAACACGGAAAGGAGATACTTGTAAAGAAAGCTAGAAAAACCTGCACATCCATATGGGGAAAAATATCCCTACCTCACACCATACACAGAGGTCAACCTAAAATGCATTAAGGACTCAACTCTCAGAACGAAAGTTGAAAATACTTACTAGAAATTATAAATATCATTTAGATGTTGCAGTGAGGACAGTTTTCTTAAACAAGACCGAAACATTTACTATAGGGGAAAAAAAGGCAAATTTGACTAACATGAAAATTTTAAAACTTTGTTCATTCAAAGACACTTATAAAGGGGGGGAGTAGCTTACAAACTAGGAGAAGATACTTGCAAAACACAGAAACAAAGCATACATAAAGTCATACAAGCATACGTAACTTCTATAAATAAGTAATGACAGAAGGCAAGTAGAAAAATGGGTAAAAGTCAGCCATGAGCAGTTCACACACAGCCAACAAACATATTGGAGATGGTTGATAGCATTAGTAATGAAGGACGTGTGATTCAAGATTGTAATAAGATGTCACTGTATACTCATCTTGGCCCAAATTTATAGGGCTGACAGTACTGAGTGTTGGAGAAGATATAGATCCATAGGTTCTGTGAGGTGCAACAATTTTAAGACATTTGTTCCCAACATTAACATTCACATAGGGGCGCCTGGGTGGCTCAGTCGGTTAAGCGTCCGACTCAGCTCAGGTCACGATCTCACAGTCCGTGAGTTCCAGCCCCACGTCAGGCTCTGTGCTGATGGCTCGGAGCCTGGAGCCCGCTTCCGATTCTGTGTCTCCCTCTCTCTCTCTGCCCCTCCTCCACTCATGTGCTCTCTCTCTCTCTCTCTCTCTCTGTGTCAAAAATAAATTAAAAAAACATTAAAAATAAAAATTCACATACCCGGTAACTCACCAACTCCACTTCTAGGTGCCCACTCAAGAGAAAGAAGCATGCAAGAGAAATGTAGAACATTCTTAGCAGCACTGTTGGCCATAGCAAAAACCCAGAGGCAACTCAAATTCCCACTAAGAGAGAGTCACTGTTACTTGGATACGATGGAATATTACACAGCCACCCAAAGCAGCAACTATAGTAACATGCAACAATCAGGATAGTCTTAGCAATGGACTATTAAGTGAAAACAGTGAGTTCAGGAAGATTACACACAGCTCCATATTCTTTTCATAAAGCCCCCCCCCAAAAGAACATGTATTTGTGATACTCTTAGAAATACATATAGGTGCAGTAAATGTACACAAAAGGGAAAGCAATGGCATGATGAATACAGGATTCAGGATGCTGATGATCTCAGGTCTGGGGGAAAAAAAGGAGTAGGAAGGGAAATTTTCATGGCTGTATGCACATTACTGCCCAAATCCTAGTTTTTGTTTGGGGTGTCAGGGTCATGAATGCTTATTATGTCAGTGTAAGGGAAGGAAGGAAGGAAGGAAGGAAGGAGAAGGAGGAAGGAAGGAAGGAAGGAAGGAAGGAAGGAAGGAAGGAAGAAGGAAGGAGGAAGGAAGGAAGGAAGGAAGAAAGAAAGGAAGGAAGGAAGAAGGAAGGAGGAAGGAAGGAAGGAGGAAGGAAGGAGGAAGAATGAAGGAGGAAGGAAGGAAGGAAGGAAGGAAGGAAGGAAGGAAGAAAGGAAGGAGGAAGGAAGGAGGAAGGAAGGAGGAAGGAAGGAAGGATGGAAGGAAGGAGGAAGGAAGGAGGAAGGAAGGAGGAAGGAAGGAAGGAAGGAAGGATGGAAGGAAGGAGGAAGGAAGGAGGAAGGAAGGAAGGAAGGATGGAAGGAAGGAGGAAGGAAGGAAGAAGGAAGGAAGGAGGAAGGAAGGAGGAAGGAAGGGAGGAAGGAAGGAAGGATGGAAGGAAGGAGGAAGGAAGGAGGAAGGAAGGAGGAAGGAAGGAAGGAAGGATGGAAGGAAGGAGGAAGGAAGGGAGGAAGGAAGGGAGGAAGGAAGAAGGAGGAAGAAGGAAGGAAGGAGGAAGGATGGAAGGAAGGAAGGAAGAAGGAAGGAAGGAAGGAAGGAAGGAAGGAAGGAAGGAAGGAAGAAGGAAGGAGGAAGGAAGGAAGGAAGGAAGAAGGAGGGAAGGAGGAAGGAAGGAAGGAAGGAGGAAGGAAGGAGGGGGAAGGAGGAAGGAAGCAAGGAAGAAAGAAAGGAAGGAAGGAAGAAGGAAGGAAGAAGGAAGGAAGGAGGAAGGAAGGAGAAAGGAAGGAAGGAAGGATGGAAGGAAGGAGGAAGGAAGGAAGGAAGGAAGGAAGGAAGGAGGAAGGAAGGAAGGAAGAAGGAAGGAAGGAGGGGGAAGGAGGAAGGAAGCAAGGAAGAAAGAAAGGAAGGAAGGAAGAAGGAAGGAAGAAGGAAGGAAGGAGGAAGGAAGGAGAAAGGAAGGAAGGAAGGATGGAAGGAAGGAGGAAGGAGGGAAGGAAGGAAGGAAGGAAGGAGGAAGGAAGGAAGAAGGAAGGAAAGAGGGGGAAGGAGGAAGGAAGGAAGGAAGAAAGAAAGGAAGGAAGGAAGAAGGAAGGAAGAAGGAGGGAAGGAGGAAGGAAGTAGGAAGGAAGAAGGAAGAAGGAAGAAAGGAAGGAAGGAAGGAAGGAGGAAGGAGGAAGGAAGGAGGAAGGAAGGAAGGAAGGAAGGAGGAAGGAGGAAGGAAGGAGGAAGGAAGGAAGGAAGGAAGGAGGAAGGAGGAAGGAAGGAGGAAGGAAGGAAGGAAGGAAGGAGGAAGGAGGAAGGAAGGAGGAAGGAAGGAAGGAAGGAAGGAGGAAGGAGGAAGGAAGGAGGAAGGAAGGAAGAAGGAAGGAGGAAGGAGGGAGGAAGGAAGGAGGGAGGAAGGAAGGAAGGAAGGAAGGAAGGAAGGAAGAAGGAAGGAGGAAGGAAGGAAGGAAGAAGGAAGGAAGGAGGAAGGAAGGAGGAAGGAAGGAAGGAAGGAAGAAGGAAGGAGGAAGGAGGGAGGAAGGAAGGAGGGAGGAAGGAAGGAAGGAAGGAAGGAAGGAAGAAGGAAGGAAGGAGGAAGGAAGGAAGGAAGAAGGAAGGAAGGAGGGGGAAGGAGGAAGGAAGCAAGGAAGAAAGAAAGGAAGGAAGGAAGAAGGAAGGAAGAAGGAAGGAAGGAGGAAGGAAGGAGAAAGGAAGGAAGGAAGGATGGAAGGAAGGAGGAAGGAGGAAGGAAGGAGGAAGGAAGGAAGGAAGGAAGAAGGAAGGAGGAAGGAGGGAGGAAGGAAGGAGGAAGGAAGGAAGGAAGGAAGGAAGGAAGGAAGAAGGAAGGAAAGAGGGGGAAGGAGGAAGGAAGGAAGGAAGAAAGAAAGGAAGGAAGGAAGAAGGAAGGAAGAAGGAGGGAAGGAGGAAGGAAGTAGGAAGGAAGAAGGAAGAAGGAAGAAAGGAAGGAAGGAAGGAAGGAGGAAGGAGGAAGGAAGGAGGAAGGAAGGAAGGAAGGAAGGAGGAAGGAAGGAAGGAAGGAGGAAGGAGGAAGGAAGAAGGAAGGAAGGAGGAAGGAGGAAGGAGGAAGGAAGGAAGGAGGAAGGAAGGAAGGAAGGATGAAGGAAGGAGGAAGGAAGGAAGGAAGGAGGAAGGAAGGAGGAAGGAAGAAGGAAGAAGGAAGAAAGGAAGGAAGGAAGGAAGGAAGGAAGGAGGAAGGAGGAAGGAAGGAAGGAGGAAGGAGGAAGGAAGGAAGGAAGGAGGAAGGAAGGAAGGGAGGGAGGAAGAAAGGAAGGATGAAAGGGAGGGAGGAAGAAAGGAAGGATGAAAGGGAGGGAGGGTGAAAAAGAAAGAGACAGAGAGAGGGAGAAAAATGGGGAGGGAGGAAAAAAAAGAGAAGAGAAAAAGAAGAACAAAACAAAGCAGCGAGCTCATTAAATAGCGCTCTGTGTCGCGGCATCTCAACGAGTGGCGGTTCTCGAGGCGGGCCTGCAAAAATCTCTCTGCAGAATGTCACTCGTTAACTTGTTTCCCAGACTTGCGGGCTCTGCTTAAATCTGTCCTGATTAGGGATATTAAAGAACACCTTGATGTCTCGGGGGGCATGCACGTGTGTGAACGGCGGCCAGCGACAATGGCACATCACCGGCGTGTGTTTAGGAAACACACACACACGCACAAATATGTCTTGTGGCAAAAAGAGACAAACCCCCCAGAACCTGTGTTTTTGGTTTGTTTGTTTTTTTTATTTCCCTCCTCTATCTTGTTCTTCTCTCCTTCCCCCCCCCCCCACCCCTTCCTTTCCTTAAATTTTCTTTCCCCCCCTGGCCTCCGGACATGAGTCACACTGGGGAGGTGCAATGGTGTGGGATTGCTTTAGGGAGAAGGAAGGTATTAAATCCGCCCGAGTGGCATCAGAACACATTTTGTTTGGGCGATTTGTATTTTACGGCCCCCATGTAAATTGCCATGTGGAATTTAATAACCCAATCGAGCACCTTCCGTCGAGCCAAATTGGCATTTATGTCCTGATTTCTGTAGGAGGTTTCTGGGCTTCGGGACGGGGGAACGTCTCACAGATGGCAGCGTTTTGATCTGAAATATTTTTCTGCGGAGAGATCAGTTCCAGACTTGCCCAACCCCTAGAATTTGGGGGAAGAGAGGAGCGGAAGGTGGTAATTTGCTAAGAAAGGGAGGAAAAACAATAATATTTATTTGATTACACTTTCCTGTGTTCCAGTGTGGGTAAATTACAGGCCTAATGACTTCGGTGTTGAGCGTTCGCCTTGAACAAAGCTTGCTAAGACTCGGAGGGCTTTGGAGCAGAAGGGAACACAGAGAGGAGACACTGTCGTCACAAGGGCTTTGTGTACTGGGTGCCAGGAATACTCTCAGGCTCCCAACACCCTCTTCCTGCTCTCCTTACACTGACTACACCAGCAATAACAGAATAAGGGAAACCGTTGTGGATTATTAGTAATAAAGAAAAGATTCCCATGACGCATGAGCTCCACAAACGTCTTTCGTTGGTATTGGTCACTTTTTTACAAGTTTGTTTTGTTTTCGACAGAGAAAGAGAGAGAGTCGGGGAGGGCCAAAGAGAGGGGGGAGAGTGAGAGAATCCCAGGCGGGCTGTGCATTGTCAGCAGCGCAGAGCCCCATGAGGGGCTCGAACTCACGAACTGTGAGATCATGCCCTGAGCTGAAATCTGGGGCCCGGCGCTTGACCGACACCCAGGTGCCCCTCGCTCGCTTTTAATCCTTGCAACAGCTCTGTGCAATGGGATCCTTACCCCCCTTTTATAAGTGAAGAACGGGGGCTTTTCACGATTGCAGAATTTACCAGGGTTTTAGACTTGAGCTCTGTAGAAGTGTCTTATTATTTTCCAAAGACTGAATTCCCTAGCGTTGCCCGCTCGCTTCCTTAGAGTTCCAGACGCCTCTATGGAAAGGCTGTCCGGGCCCAGAAGAGACAAAACAGGATGAACCCCAAGGTCGAGCTGTACTGGGATGGCCCCCCACCCCACCGGGAGGGATGATGAGCCCCCCAACATCTGGGGCACCCCACCAGCCTCCCTGTGCCCTGCCCACGTGGCTCACTGGTGCCCTGTTCCACCTGCTCTGGGGTGGGAGCACCAAAGGAGCACAGACGTTGAGAACGGGCCAACCTGGGTTTGAATCCAGATGGCCTGCTAGCACCGGGACCTCCTGGGGACTGTTTACCACTTCAAGTTTCCAGGCCTCGCCCTTCGTTTAGGGGAAGTTACACGCAGGTCGCATCACTGCTGTGAGGCTGACACGGGGTGGGGCCCTCCCTGACGGGCCACGTGTAATACTGCGCTAGTCCCAGGCCGCGGGGACACTGGACTTTACCCCGATGGGAGAGAGACTCTTGATCAAGACAGACTTCTTGGAATTCCCTGGAAGGCAGAAGGGAGGCCTCGCCAGTTTCTGCAAAAGTCAAATCCTGCCCTCTGTCCACGACTCTGCGACGTAATAGCAATCATGGGGAGAACGCTGGATCAAAACCCCCCAAATCTTTGCGATTCAAAATCCCCACCGTGACCCTTAATATCTGTGTGACCCCGAGCCATTCACTGGGCCTCTCGGAGTCCCTCAAATAACACCTGTCCTGTCTGCTGCGGTGTGGAAGGAATTGAAAAGAGGGCAGACAAGTAAAAAAGAGTTTTTAATTATAAAGGAGCCTCAGACATAAAGCTGTATTTATCTCCCCAGCTGTAATGACCGATATTCGACTCCGCAACGTGTATTTCTCGACAAAATTCCTCGAGGAGACTAATACTTCAAAATCTTTCCGAAATAGACCAGAACCTTCTTGGTTGAGTAGAAAGTCCCAGCTCCAGTGCCCCTGAGTGCCCGGGCTCTGTGCTCACAGATAGCAGAGGAATCTTTATCACTGGGGGATCGTGGTGGGGGGTGGGGGAGGGATTTCTAATTTGTGGGACTAGATGAGAATAAGATCATACGCTTTCTCCGTCTCAGCAGGAGAGAAACGCTTTCCCAACACAGCTGACAACCTTCAGATAAAGCGGTCCGGGCGACCAGGTATTTGTGAAAGGTTAATTGAAGGTGCCTTCCACATGTTCATGGAGTCTCAGGCCGGACATGATTGCACTTGGCTCTGTCTAACCAAGTTTTCATTCCCCCCCCCCCCCCCCCCGCCTTCTGCCTGCACTCATCTGATGATAAAATGCCGTCTCTCTATTACTGGCATTCGACCTTTAAATGGCAAAGAGCCTCTTTGTCATCAGAGAGAGTCATGAGGAGCCGTAAAGGAGGAGACGGAGTGAGAATACTAACGCACATTACGGAGCCCTATCCGCTCCGGTGCGGGCGGCTGAGGGAGGAGGCGAACACAGGACGCCCAGACTTCCCCTCCCTGAACACAGGACGCCCAGACTTCCCCTCCCCGGTGCTGTCCTGCAACACTCGGTGGCATTGCTGGCCGCCAGCCACGTGCCCATCCATGCACAAGCCTTCCCGCTTGCCACCTTAGACGGAAAACTCTCTTTTTCCCTAGGAGTCCACCCACTTCTTCTGTGCAAGATTTACGTGATCATAATTTATACTGGATTACCAGCTCCGCGGCGATGCATGGCTCTATCTGCTTGGGTTATTCTTCAGGGCCCCAGTCACGGGCGCCAAAAATTCTCTGGCACTTGAACACGCACTGTGGGATCCTACCGGGCAGGCCTGTCGAGCAGGACGCTCAAGGGTTCAGTTGCCATCCAACTGCTGGGCAACTCTGCTAAGCCACTTAACCTTTCTGTGCCTCGGCTTCCAGAGCTATAAAGTAGCCTGAGTTTAATAGTGTCATCTCACCTTCTGATGGGAGTGTTTTCAGGAATCACTAATGCCAAACCTTGTAATACACACGGGAAACTACGAAACCTGACAAGAAACCTTGATCTTAAACTCGACTTTTCCTCCGGGGCGTGGGGAGGAGAGTAAGGGGAGGCAGCGTTTCCGCACTATTTCCCCAAACAACCAAATCCTTTTCGAGGTTTGCACACCAGAAATCAATATGTAACATCTCTGGCCTGGACGGCAACGATGTAGTCCATAGAGAAGAATGAATCGATCCATCTGGCAATTCTGGGCTTCCCAACGCCAGCTGGGATCTCAGGATTCAAGGTTGACACCTGTCCCTCCTTATTGGTCAGTCTATCTTCCCGCTCCGGGCCGTGATCGCTACTCTCCCGCCATGCCTCACGCATCCTCGCACGACAGACCGCTGTCGCCAAAGCGAGGTGACGAGACCCTGGTATCGAATCGGCATCTTTAGAGATTTTGCTTGAGGTCCCGGTGTTTAAGTTTAAACCTGTGCCTTCACCATCTTCAAATCAGTCTGCCAGACGTATCTACGAAGCGCGTACGAGGTAGATGGGACTTGAGGAGACGTAGAAGAAGAAATGGAACCCATCCTCAAGAACCCGACATAAGGCGACCAGGCAACGGGACGACAATGGCTCGCCGCCTTATTTTACAAAAAATGTTGAGTCTAAGGGAAGTGCTCCCTTTTTTCTCGGGACTAAAATTTGTGGACCTCGTGACAGTCATGTACCACTCACAAGACTCCCCCGCTCGCCCCACCCCCCGCCAACTTCCTAATATGGTTTGGTATTCTGAGCGTCTGGAAGTCGAATTTTTGGATAAATGGGCTTTTACAACCATCCCTATAGGGTCTACTTCATAGCATCGCTGGAATGAGCACACCGTCGCATTTGAAAGCATTGTTAAAATGGTATGAAAATAAAAAAGTTAGAGTGGATGATACAGGGTCAGCTTAATATCGAGACACGACAGGCAAATGCCCGTTCGTGGTGTGATTTCAGGGACTTTGGGAAACGCCCGAAGTGTCCAAGAAGAAAATGCTCCCCCACCTTCTGTGACTGAAATTCCTACCAACATCACTTAATCCCTTTCGTTTCAGGAGTTGATCCCCGTTAAAATGTCTATATCCATGGAAGCGGTAATAATTTAAGCTGCCCCCTCGAGCTACTGTCCTATTTTTTGCTTCTTTTCACTGTAAACTTCTTAACGGACTGGTCTGCACTCCATTTCCTTACCACCCACTCTCTCCTTAATCTCTTCAAATCTAGCGTCTGTCTCCAAATCTCAATGGCTACCGTTCTCCCCAAGGTGACCAAAGATTTCCGAATCACCGATTCTTTCTGACCACTTTTGAGCCCTCTACGGTGCCCTTTTCTTGGAAACTCTTCTCGCTCAATATCCAAACTACCATGCGATGTGAGTCTCCTCTAGAGGCCCTGCTCGTTTCTCTATGTAAACTTCAGTAGCTGGATTTATTTTATTTTATTTTATTTTATTTTATTTTATTTTATTTTATTAAAAATTTTTTTTTAATGTTTTTATTTATTTTTGAGACAGAGAGAGACAGAGCATGAGCAGGGGAGGGGCAGAGAGAGGGGGAGACAGAGAATCTGAAGCAGACTCCAGGCTCTGAGCGGTCGGCACAGAGCCCGACGCGGGGCTCGAACTCACAGAGCGTGAGATCATGACCTGAAGTCGGACGCTCAACCGACTGAGCCACCCAGGCGCCCCAGTAGTTGTATTTCTTTAACTCAGGTCTTCTGCTTTACAGGTGGCTAAACACCTTCATCCACAGTATGTCTGATTTTCAAAGCTTTATGCCACCTCTCGAGGATAAGAAAATGAGAGGTCAGAGAACTGCTAATAAAAAGTGGAGCTGAGAGGTTAGCCCAGGGTTCCCGACTCCAAGCCTGTGTGGTCAGCACGCCTCTAACTGCCACCCGACGATATCGGAAGGCGGAATGAAGGTTGAGTTCTGGGTTAGACTCCCGGGTTTTCTGCTCAGTGGTCCTGTGGCATCGGGCAAGTCGTCTCACCCTTGCGATCCTTTCCGTATTTATAAAATGGGAAAAATACGAGAAAGTCTTACTTACTAGTTTGGTGAGGTTAAAGGAGATGATTCTGACAGACCATTGAACGTGGGGGTCTAAGACACCAAGATAGCTTGAATATAAATGTGAGACACTGTTGTTAGCTCTAACAAGGAGACTTGAACAGACGTTCTTGAAGAACACTTACTCTTACCCCTTCTTTTCCTATCCGAATGAGTGCCCTTCTTGAGTTTCCATCTTTCTGTCCATGGTATTGACATCCTTCACTCCCCTAGGCACCTGGATTTGAGATCTGGCTCCTATCCTTCCTCTTATCCTGTCACCTACCAAGCTTGGTTTATTGTTTCTTCACTGTGTTCTTCCCACTTGCATCACTGATGAGTCCTCACCCTAGTCTCTGAGTGTTTGATCTCTCCCTACTCCCCTCCAGCCTTCAGTGAGATTGATTTTTCAAAAATATAGTTTTATTATTTTTTTTCAAGGTCGAAAAACACCCAGTGGCGGTCCATTGCTTTAGGGGAAAGCTAACTGTTCCATATGGAATTCAAAGTCATCCCGGACCTGACCCCTGCGTCCTTCTTCCTATCCATTCTGCTCCCTTCATCCCTAACCCTCATTCTCTGTTCAAAGCTTCTGTTTCAATCAGAAGTTACAAACCCAGACAACCTCACTGCCACGTCCTTTTCTTCTTCCAGGGGATCTGCTGGGATACACTCCGTTTGTTTCCCCTTCTAAGTCAACTTGGCCCTAGGTTCAGCCTCAATACTCATCTTCTCCAAATTCGGCCCCACTGTCAACTCAGTTGTATCTCAGCTCCCACAGTAACAACAGCTACTATTCATTGACCATCTGCTGTACCCTTTACCCACATTGTATGTCACCAAATACTACCCTGCAAAGTGGATATTGCTGCCATCCACATTTTGCAGACGAGGAAATGAAGGCGTTAACACTAAGAAATTTGACCAAACTTTCTAAGTGGTAGATGTGAGGGTTAAGCCAATTCTGAATACGTACCTCATTCATTACACCTTGACTGCCCAGCACTTATGTCCATTTTATTTATTTATTTATTTATTTATTTATTTATTTATTTATTTAAATTTTAGTGTTTATTTTTGAGAGAGAGAGAGAGAGAATGGGGGAGGGGCAGACAGAGAGGGAGACACAGAATCTGAAGCGGGTTCCAGGTTCCGAGCCGTCAGCACAGAGCCCGACGCGGGGCTCGAACCCACGAACCGAGAGATCACGACCTGAGCTGAAGTCGGACGCCCAACCGACTGAGCCACCCGGGCGCCCCCTTACTTCCATTTTAATATAAGTATCGGCTGAGTCGCATAAATATTTTAAAATATTTTAATGAGACAAAGTATTTTAGTGAGAATCTTTCTTCCCTTCAACTAGATTTTAAGTTTCTAGAGGCTATTTTCCCAGGACCAGACACTGTATTTGTCTGTAGCAGTGGGCAACTGACGTCTAGAGGCTCCACGGAAAATCAAAAGGATTGGTATGCCTGGCTGTATAAATTCTCCATATCCCGAGACATCCGGAAAAGGTAACACGTTACCGAAAAAAGGATGGAAAGTATGAATTTCGATGTAAGGGGCTGCCTATGAGGACACGTGCACATTAGTATTTCATGCCTCTTGGGGGCGTGTCAGGTATTACAGCAGCTGGGAACCCCTCAGAGATTTTGTGTCACAGCACGTGACTTTTTGTGACATTCTGGAGTGGATCCACATACCTCGGTTGGTATTTCTATCTCCAGAATCAATCTTTTGGACCACAAGTCTGTTTTGGTTTGTTTCTGATCACAAGACACCCTCCCCGTGAGCAGGGGCATGGCCATATTTCCATAGTGTGATATCCAATATGTGTTCATATATTACAGGCAGCACTGGTCAACTTCTATTAAGTAGCTGATATGCAATTATGGGAGAAAGGTGGATGTGGGGCCTTAGAAATGCTGTCGCAGATGGCTTTTCTTTCCCTCTTGTCATTCCCACAGTCACCCAAATTTTGGAAGTAGCCCATTCATTTAAACTTATGTTCTTGGGAGGGGAATTTTAGGAGAGGTCTTCAAATAAGTAAGAAAAAGGAACAACCATTTAAAAAGCTGGCGATAAAGGGGCGCCTCGGTGACTCAGTTGGTTAAGCGTCTGACTCTTGATTTCACTGCTGTGAGACCAGGCCCTGCATCGGGTTTCACCCTGGGATTGGGGTCCGCTTGGGGTTCTCTCTCTCCCTCTCTCTCTCTCTGCTCCCCTCCCCTATTCATGATCTCTCTCTCTTAAAAAAAAAAAAAAAAGAAAGAAAGAAAAGCTAGTGATAGACGTGAAGGGCATTGTCTTGATAAAGACATATTTCTAGGCCAATCGTAAAGAGTTGAGAAGATACGGGTACACGGAAGTCGCTTTCCTTTGATCTTTCACTGGCCTCTGTTGGTGTTGGGGTCCTCTCATGCCTCACATTTCTCATGGCCTCTCTGGGTCCCTCACGCTCCTTTTGGTGAAAACCCCCTGTTGTCTCTCTCTCTGGATCTCTCTTCCTCTCTGATTCCCCCGAACCTTTTATCCCCTGCGTCTTTGTAGAACTCAACTTTTCTCTTTCATGCGACTTGGCCGAAGCCCCAAAAGGCTGAAGATTATGGTCTTTCTCTGTATCTGTGTGTGAATCTTTGTAATTACATTCTCAGTTCGAAAGGAGTAATTTTCTTTACACCTAAGCCCTGCAGCTCCCCTCTAAAATTTACAACTTGCCTCTGACTCAACCTGCTTTAAGATACCCACTTACTAACGTCCAAGCCTACAAGAACATGATTTCCTTTAAAGTGTATTTAGTCAGAATATACAGGCACTTAAAAAAGAATAGAACGTGCGTGCTCTCGCTGTTTAATTCCGTGATATTGGTCAACAGAACCAAAGTGAACTCCATATATTCCTAACATCCTTGAATCACAAGTCTATCAGGAGAGGTGCACATTGAATTCCTTTTGGTTTCTGGGGTCAAAATGACATTTTGATTGCAAAGCAAACAGCAATGATTCAGCGGTCCCTGGGCACCTGCTCTGAGCTCCTATACCAGGCACCATGGGGGTTAGGAAAGTGGATAAGATACAGCCCTTATTTTCAACATGCTTGGAGTCTACTGAGAGGGCAGAGTACACATCTGAATCAAGGAGCTACAAAGCAGAATTTTAAGAAAATAGATGAAAGAGAAGATTGACAGGGACTCAGGGAAGGAAGGACAGTTGAGGCTTCTGCCTAAACCGCAGAGATGATGTCAGGAAGCAGAAATAATGGGTGCCTACCCGTCAGGTAGCAAGAGGATGAGCAATGATGACCAAGACTGAGAACTCCCAGCCTTGATCTAAAATAGTTTCAAAAATATATTTGGCTAGAGCAAGAGGAGAATGAAATCTAGGGGCGCCTGAGTGTCTCAGGCGGTTAAGCGTCTGACTCTTGGTTTCAGCTCAAGTCATGATCTCACGGTTCATGAGTCCGAGCTCCACATTGGGCTCTGGGCTGATGATGCAGAGTCTGGTGGGATTCTCTCTCTCTCCCTCTCTCTCTGCCCCTCCCCTGCTTTCTCACCCTCCCCCCCCAAATAAATAAATATACTTCAAAAATTTAGAATGAAATCTAGTAGCGGAGGAGAAGCCTGAACGCGGAGTTTAGGAGTCACGTACAAGTGGGGCTTGAATGACGTAAAGGAGGTTGAACTTCACTCTTTGCCAATAAGAAGCCACTGGAATTTCCAGAAATAATTTGATATCAATCCTTTGGCCATAAAAGAATTCAATATCACCTCTGATGTACAATCTTATAAAAACATGAAATTTTTTTCGTGGGAAAAAGAGGCCTTCTCAAGCTTACGAAGAAAGAACACAAACATAAAGGGTAAGAGATTAATAGCGCAAGTGACGGAGGAGAGAATGAAACCAGGCATCCTTGGTGGATATTAACGTTCCATTTCATGGTGCGGGATGCCAACAGCCGCAGCGTCGTAACAATGGATACTCAGAGCCTGATGTTGGATTGGGTGTTAGGCAACATAGTCCAGGGTTCTTGGGTTTTTTTTTTTCTTTAAAAGGCTTTGCCATCCACGGGGGGGAGTATGTGGCCTCTCCCCAAAATCCAAGCGTAATCTTTACAGGCATTTTGTCGGCATAACAGCAGACTGTTACCGTGCAAACAGTCATTAACCGCAGGCCGTAGGCAAAGCTAATCCTGAGTGCATTGCAACCCATTGGAACCAGGAAATCTGAGCTGCTGCTAATAGCCTTCTAGCAGCTGAGTCCTTAGCCAGTTGGCCCAGCTTTCCATCCATGATAACAGGGCTCCGTTCTTGCTTGCGCCCTGGCGTTGTATTCTGGTAGGGGAATTTTTCACTGGTTGAAAGAAAAACTCCTAGATTTGATTGACGTTTTGGTTTTTCACTCTGAAAATTCAAACTCAGGGTGGGACAGGGATCTTGAAGATTTTAACGTTCGGCTAGGAGTGGTCTGCGGGTGCTGAGGCCCAGCAGAGGTGGGCGGGGTGACCAGTTCAAAGCTACACAAGGGTTTCCTCTCCGTGCCCCCCTTTCTCAACCCTGCTTCTCTTTGGTTCAAGCTCAACAGATCCGAGAAACAATGGCGCCTTCCTCTCTGATTTTAATCTGTATCTTCCCTTTGCTCCCGGACATCTAAACTTATAAAATATTTCATGGGGTTCTGATCCTTTTCCACAGTGTCTCCCAAACCCAGTCCTTCATGCACTGCTTGGCAAAATGAATATCAAGGGAAGGCGAAGGGCTGACAGATCTGAAGGACTGGAATGGCTAGAAGTTTCTGGGAATGTGTTCGCAGGGCACCTCGGCGCCCTTAGCCTAACGGGTGTCAAGGACCAACTGTGGAACGTCTGTCATTTCAAGGCCACCGGGAAAACATTTCTGGACGTCTGATTTCAACGCTCCTTCATTCGTTGACGAAATAAGACATAGAGGCTCCTGCCACGTGTGAGGTGTTGAGCTGGCTGCAGAGATAGGCCATCCTTTATTTTGTCTGAGAAGGTTACATTTCTGTGACACAGAACCTGGGTCATGGGTCCATATCTTAGTTGCGAGCCGCCTCAACCAAGACTCACATGGTTCAGAACGTTACATATGCAGAAATGGAGGCTCAGGGCTGAGAGGCCAAAGCAAGTGCGGAGGGGGAAATCTAGCGTAACTATGCCCATGTGGCATTGGATGTGGACCGTGGCCGGGAGACCCCAGGACTCAGGAGATGAGACTGGATGCTGAAAAAGAGCGAGAGGACACACTGCAGAGGACATTCCTGTCCTCACCACGTTCACAGAGAAGAGAGAGTCCGGGCACATCCAGATCACACGTTATGATCAGGTAAAATGATCACGACAGGATTATTCCCCCCGTACTAAGAAAAACGCACCATATGAAACATGTTATAAGCTATGGAATCGGTCCAATGCAGCACTTTTATACAGAATTTTCCTTCGTGTAATGGATCTTGGCACGAAGAAGCTGCAGCTCATTATCATTGCTGTGTGCGAGCGTATGTGTGCGTGTGCACGCACGCGCGTGTGCGTGTGTGTGCGTTGAGGGTGGGGCGGCAGATGTACAGCCTGGGAAATTATGGCTAATTCTCCTCTTTGGGATGAAACCTTTCTGATTCTTTTCATCATTACAAGATGGGGATACTCAGAACTCTAAGAGGTAACCTTAGACTCGTATCTCGCCAGTCAGAAAGTTCCCTTCATCACTTACTGAAATTCCCTTTATCGGACCCAGTAGAATGTTCTGCAACATTCACATGTCAACTGTGCACCTTTAACGTTCCACCAAGAGGGAGGGAACACGTGACAGGCAGAATAGGCTGGCCTTTGGAGACGATCGGGCTTTCTCAATCATGGGGCTGGGGGCACAAGGGATGTCTCCTGCACCCACATGGCTGCTCTTTTGTGGGGGCAATTAGGAAATTGCTTCAGTAATTGGGAGATGTTCCGACTCATTTTATTTTCTTCCTTGGGGCAGAAATGTGGTGATAAGCAATCACATGTTGTAACTTATTTGGGGGGCACTGGAGGAAGTCTCGCTCTCTCTCTCTCTCTCTCTATCACGAAAGCACGATTTCTAAACAAAGAGAACCTTTAAACAGGGAAATTATAGATATCACATCTTCTCCTCCTTGTTATAGATGTGAAGCCCATTTTCTCTAAAGGGACTTAGTTTGTCTATCCCACTTAATAACTATATATTCATGTCCATTAATCCATTTGTTTTCTCTAAGAGGAAAAATAATTACATAGTGATGTTAAAGATTCTTTTTTAATTTTTTTTAATGTTTATTTTTGAAAGAGATACAGACAGAGACAGAGCATGAGCTGGGGAGGGGCACAGAGAAAGGGAGACACAGAATCCGAAGCAGGCTCCAGGCTCTGAGCTGTCGGCACAGAGCCCGACGTGGGGCTCGAACTCAAGAACAGCAAGATCGTGACCTGAGCCAAAGTCAGATGCTTAACCAACTGAGCCACCAAGGTGTCCCAAAGATTCTTGATCCCTTTACAACATATTTCATGTGGTTCTGATCCACATGAGAAGGATGCTTCCTCTTTGTCTGGACACGAGAGTATTGGGGAATAAGATAGTCATTTAAACATCGAATCTGTGATTTCCAGCCCTCGTGCTTTCATTTTTGGATCTATGGTAGACTGACCAACAGTCCTGAAGTTCTCATTACTAAACACAAATGCTAGGGAAGATATTTATCAAAAACATTTTAAATTCAAAGATGAACTTCTAAGAAAGCAAAGATGTCCACGTGAAGACAGAAAAAAAATGTGTACACATGAATCCAGGGAGCTGAGAGATTCCTGGAGCCACCGCTATCCCTGGGGCACCTACTGATCTGAGAAGCCCAGAACATTGGCAATAATGGCTACCTGCAAAGTGGGACAGGAGACAAAGCATTTGGACTTTGTGGGCTGAGGAGGCAGATCAGAGAATCCAACATATATTATTGGCACAAGATGACGTCTAACCTCAACATATATTATTGGCACAAGATGACGTCTAATATCTTGGGCTTGGCTCTGGATAGAGGGAGAATAGGGAAAGTTCTCTAAAAATTCATGGATAAAAATTCATGGAAAAGTCTATATCTCAAACCACATAAAAGACACGTATATATATTTAAAATTAAAACCCAGTGAAAGGGGAAGATTGGATTGAGGTGAAGAGTGAGTTAATGAAATGGAAGGTAGACTTTAAGGTATTAAATAGAATGCTCCACAGAGAGAAAAAAATCGGAAAAAATGAAACAGATATTGAGAGATATGGAAGAAAGAGCAAAAAATGGTCAAGTATGCATTTAATCACAGTTCCAAGAGTTTAATAGAAATAATGGTGGAAAGATAATATTTGGAGTTTGATAGTTGAGAATTTTCCAGAATTGATGAGAGATAGGACTTCCTAGATTCAAGAAGCCCAATAAACTTCACTCAGGAGGGGCGCCTGGGTGGCGCAGTCGGTTAAGCGTCCGACTTCAGCCAGGTCACGATCTCGCGGTCCGTGAGTTCGAGCCCCGCGCCGGGCTCTGGGCTGATGGCTCAGAGCCCGGAGCCTGTTTCCGATTCTGTGTCTCCCTCTCTCTCTGCCCCTCCCCCGTTCATGCTCTGTCTCTCTCTGTCCCAAAAATAAATAAACGTTGAAAAAAAATTAAAAAAAAAACTTCACTCAGGAAAAAAAAAATCAGAGAAATTCACACTCAGACATGTCAGGGTAAAATACCAGAACACTAAGTACGACCAAATGACTTTAAGGCAGACGGAGGAAAACATCACTTGCAACGAAAAGTGAGTAAACCAACATCTCACTTTTCAATAGCAACAGAGACATCCAGAGGAAATATAATAGAAGTATAATACCTTCAAAGTGATGAAAAGAAATGCGTGTCAACCTAGAATTACATTTCTGGCTAAGCTACCTTTCAAAAACAAGGATTAAACAAAGACATTTTCTGGTACGCAAAATCTGAGAGAGTTGATCAGTACGAGGCTTGCAATACAAGAATTTCTAACGCTTGTGCTTCAGGAAGAAAGAGTGTCAAGAATTCAAGGAAGATAAGTAAAGGAAATGGTACTCGGAGGAAAAAGGTAAACACCTCTTAATGGTAGAAACAACAACAATGATAACATAAAATTTATTTTTTAATTAACCCATTAATTAATTATTTGGGGGGGGAGAGAGAGAGAGAGAGAACACGAGTCACGGAAAGGGGCAGAGGAAGAAAGAGAGAGAATCTTAAGCAGGCTCCACGTTCAGCACGGAGCCCAACACGGAGCTCGATCCCACGACCCTGGGATCATGACGTGAGCCGAAATCGAGAGTCAGATGCTCAACAGACCAAACCACCCAAGTGCCCCTCATGTCTCATTATTGAGTTAAAGAGGTACAGAGCTAAAATACTGGACAATAACACCACATAAGCCAGACTGGACATTTACAGCTAAAATAGTCTAAGCTTCTTGTACTTTTCAGAATGGAGGCAGAGATTAACTTAAAACTATGCTAAGGATACATGCTAATGTGTCAAGGCAGTCCCTAAATAATATAAATGTGGCATATAAATTTCAAACCATTAAAGGAAAAAAAGGGGAGAATAAAGAGGAAAATAATCTCAATAACTTCAAAAGAATAAGAGAAAGAAAGAAAAGGAAATGAAGGAAAAGAAGATACCTAGGGTAGGTTGCCCTCAAAAGCAGAGCCTGAAGTGAGGGTTGTGTACAAGGGGCTTATTTTGGGAACTGACGGGAGCACCAGTGGGAAGGGTGATGCAGTCCAGTCCATTATTTAGATAATCATCACTGACATTTCATCAGAGACCCTCTGAGGAGCCATGAGGCACATACCCCACAACTGTCCACCCGAAGCATGGGAGAGGGGAGTGTTTACTTGCTGATGTCTATCCCTCACCCATAGGCCATGCTTCCCCATTCCAGGTTTGTGCACATGCCAGAATAGTGAGTATACTCTTGGAGATTTCTTACATGGGAGCAATAGAGATGCCCCAAGGGGCTGAAAGGAAAGACACGCGGGACAGTTGAGATCAGCTGCTACCAGTTCACACCTGCGTGGACCTCGCTGCCACCACCACAGCTGGAATAACATGATACAACACTGGGCACAGACGTCTGATCAAAGCACAGATGGGAAACAAGTATAAGATGGTGGAAAGGATGACCAAGTTCCTGGAATCCACAACAAATGTAAACAGGTTCAACTCTTTAGGTAAAAGGCACAGATCATCTGCCTAGATTTAAATGTTAGTTCTCTGGTGGTTCCAAGAGATGCTTTGAACGTAAGGACCATGAGGTGGCAGGTCAAAAGATGGAAACCCCTCCCCGCCACCGCCCCCCGTATCATTGGCCTACATCCTTCCCATCTGGTGGGTCCGTTACTTCCCCCTGCAGATCACGAGCAGCCTTGGGCCCCTGGCTTCCGAGCAAGAGTTGTGAAAGAAATTAGAGATCTTCTTCTTTACAAAGGAAGAGCTTGAGATGTAGGGACATGTTCAGAGACACAAAACTCAGAGGTAGATCTTGGACCAGAAGTCAGATACGTTAATTTCAAATTCGTTTACTCTTCCTCTATACCAAGGCAGGGACGAGGGAGGGGGTCAGGAAACATTATGTAACAGTTCAGGTATTTCCATTTCTGCGGGCCCTGTGGTCTCTGTTGCAACTACTCAAATCTGCTACCGTCCCCCAAGAGCAGCTACGGCCGGTATGTTAATGAATGGCCGTGTCTGAATTTCAATACAAGGACATTTATAGAAACAGCCCGATTTGGCCCGTGGGCAATCATTGGCACACCCTCGCACTACACCACGGTTATTTTCTCGACTATTCTCAAAGGAATGTCTAGCCTCCTCATTGCCCCCATCACACGCTGGAGAGAAGCCCAGCCTCGCATCTTCAGTGATGCTCGGGTTCCGTCTCAGCACATCGGAAGTAGTTGCCCCCCCCCCGCCCCCCCGCAACTGAGGTGACGGTTCTTACCAAGATGACCACTCGAGCCACACCGTGACTTCCGCCGTCTCCCAAATTCCTTTCCGGGGCGTGGCGACGTGATCACGTGGTGTGGGAAGTCATGCTGGCTAGAGAAGCGGTATCACCTCAGTCAACATCGATCGCCTAGTTTGGTAATAAATTTCCTGAAACCACATCCCTCTTCTCCTTGGATAAGTCCCTCCTCCTGTTAGGGCCATTTTAGACAAACACAAAAGAGACCACCCAAATCTACAGCAATGTAAGATTTCCCCTCTTTCCCATTTGCCCAAGATTATGGAAATTTTCCTCTCTTTGCTCATATATACATCTTCCAATATTTTTACAAGGAACACAGATTTCTTTTTCGAGAGAGAAAGAGAATTCGGCGGTGCCACCAGAATTACTTTGTTATCCTTCCTCCATGGGCTTCTCTCCCTCTAGACATGACAGAAGATGGCTTATGCTTATTAACATATGGAACTTGGCACCCCCAAAGCTAAAAAAAAAAAGGGCAGAATTTAATTTGCCCTTTGTAGTTCCTCTTTTCTAACCCTTTTGGTAACATTTCATTAACTCCATGCTTTTCTCTAAAGTCACAGTGTCTTGTTCTTTGTTTTTTAAAAACAAGACGAAACAAAGCAAAACCCAAAGCTAACAGCCCTTGTACAAAGAACAATAGGAAATGAACAGCCGACGCTTCCAGGGATGATGATGACGATTATGAATCTTTGTGAGAAAATGTCATTGGGACTCTGCCATGGAATTGAATTCCTCTTCCCAATTTTATTGGCACTTATTGGGTCTGACAGTTTGATGAGAGAATTGTGGATTATTTAGAACCTCTTCCATCACTGGCCGATCCAGTTTGATAAAAAGCATTTACTGAGTGTTAGTTACAACCTCAGTTACCATGAGGAGGAAGGAGAAAAATGAAATCATTGCCTTCCCTCCCCAAGGGGAGGAAAGGAGAAACTCGTGACAGACCTTCGTCTCTGTATTCAGCTAACCAAGATTTAGCCCTCGCTCGCTTTTTACACAGCCGAAGAAAAAAAGGTACAAATGATTGCAATACAGAATTATTTATTTATTAAAAATATATTTTTTAAACGTTTATTTATTTTTGAGATGGGGGAGACAGCGTGAACGGGGGAGGGGCAGAGAGAGAGGGAGACACAGAATGTGAAGCAGGCTCCAGGCTCTGAGCTGTCAGCACAGAGCCGGACGCGGGGCTCGAACTCACGGACCGTGAGATCGTGACCTGAGCCGAAGTCGGACACTTCACCGACTGAGCCCCCCCAGGCGCCCCAATACAGAATTATTTAAAAGGAGTTTCTCGAGGAGGGGTGGCACTCACTGGGAAATTCTTCCCAGGGGATTAAACCGGGCTAGGTTGTAAAAAGAGAAAGGAAGGGAGACTGTGTGACAGGAGTCTCAGTATCAAACCCGAAAGTCCGGGGAGGTACATTTATTTCCTTCTTTGAGTGCTCCATTTTGTTTTCAAAAAATATTTAAATTTCCAGCTTAAATTAAAAAGTACCCCCATCTGCACCCACTGCCTTTGAGTACGGGCCAGACTTTGACTAAACTCACATTCAAAGAACAGTACACAGAAAGGGGGAAATCCTAACGGTCAAGAGGAGAAACCCAGCCACACTGCCTTCGCCGAATGATCAGAGTTAACGTCACCCGTGGTAAGAATTCTTGATGTCACCTGCGTCCTGAGAGGCTGTGATGAGATGGGCACTCCCCTTCCACGGTCTTCTTTCCCAAAACCCTTTGCCCCAGTCTCATCGGGACAAACACATCAAACCCAAATTGAGGCACATGCTACAAAATGCCGGATCAGTACTCCTCGAAGCTGTCAAGGTCACGAAAAACAAAAGGACTGAGAAACTGGGGTAAACGAGGGGGAGACTAGGAGGCCTGACAGTGAAATGCAGTGACATCTTTTGGTTTGGATCTGGGACAGAAAAAGGACGTGAGTGGCAACATTAGTGAAATCTGAATAAAGCCTGGAGTTTACTTAATGGTAATGTTGCGGGACGCCTGGGTGGCTGTCGATTAAATATCCGGTTTTGGCTCGGATCATGATCTCACGGCTGTGAGTTGGAGCCCCAAGTCTGGCTCTGTGCTGATGGCGTGGAACTTGCTTGGGATTCTCTCTCTCCCTCTCTCTCTCTCTCTCTCTCTGCCCCTCCCCTGTTCACTCTCTCTCTCTCTCAAAATAAATAAACTTAAAAAAAAACTTTTAAAGAAATAGTAAGGGGCACCCGGGTGGCTCAGTCAGTTAAGCGTCCGACTTCGGCTCAGGTCACGATCTCACGGTCCATGAGTTTGAGCCCCGCGTTGGGCTCTCTGCTGACCGCTCAGAGCCTGGAGCCTGTTTCAGATTCTGTGTCTCCGTCTCTCTCTGACCCTCCCCCCGTTCATGCTCTGTCTCTCTCTGTCTCAAAAATAAATAAACGTTAAAAAAAATTAAAAAAAAAAGAAATAGTAATGTACAAATAGCGATGTACCAAAACAACATAACAATTCTCAGTTTGGGCGAACGCTCAGGCCATTGCGACGTGTTAACGGTGAGGGAAACCGGGTGATAGAAACCGTCTCCACCACGCATACGGCTTTTCTCTAAGTTTGCGACTGTTCCAGAACAAAAGCTTTGAAACAAAATGGTTTCCGGGTCATGCAGTCAGGTAGGGAAATGGGTTTGTTATCCAAACCCTGTCTTCACAGTGGCATTGTTACAATCCGGTAGCGCCTGCGTGAACTTCGACATTTGAACAGCAGCCCCACGCGCAGCAAATGCCGAAGAAAGAGACTCTGAGAGTGTCTATTGATGTGTTTCTAAGCTTCGGTTGGACCGGGATGGTTTACTGTGGGAAGTTCCAGTTCAAGCGTTCTACTTAACTGACCTTGAAAAAAAAGTAATAAGTATAAATATAAGAAGTATAAAATAAGTATAAAAATAAGTATAAAAATAATAATCAGTAACAACCACTGTTTCAACCTTTTCGGGCTTCCCGCTGAAATTCACATAGAGACCACACAGCAATCGCACGATGAAAACTGCCGCGTGAAAACTCAACACTTAAGGACAGCCTATCTCCGCACCCCTGGACCCTAGGACTTGAGAAACCACAGACAGAGGTTCCCCCCAGGCCGTGCTAATGTTTTCTCATCGGAGCAAAAGCCCCAGACAGAAAGTTAAGAACATGCCTTCTTCCTCTCTCGCCCAGGCGCGGGACTCAGAGATCCAAGGAACAGACCACCTGGAAAATGGAGAAGCTTCCGTTTTACCCCACGAATGCTGGGTTCTGAGACAACCCCCAACCCTCTGCTCTCATCCAGACAGCAGGTCCCAGAAATTTAGAGGAAAAGAGGGCAAGTGTGAGACTTGGGCATGGAGAACTGCAATCTTGGAAGAATGTTTTCCTACATAAAATACACCAAGAACTGCTCGTGGCTCTTGCCTCGCTCGGTGCACATCCAGAACCTGACCCCTTTCACCACCTCCATTACCGGCACCGTGGCTCCAGCCATCCTCCTGGCGCAACGGGATTCCTACATGAACCTTCTAAATACTCTCTCTGCTTTGACCCTTGTGCCCTCTGAAGTCGACGTTCAGCCTCAGAAACTAGAGTGATTCTGTTAAAATGCAAGTCAGATGGTGTCACTTCTCTGCGGCAGGAAGCACGCCCATTTTGATGGCCCGCAAGGCTCCAAGTGTCTGACATTCTGTTATCTTTCTTTCTTTCTTTCTTTTTTAATTCATGTTTGTTTATTTTTGAGAGAGAGAGCACAAGCAGGGGAGGAAAAGAGAGAGAGGGAGGCACAGAATCTGAAGCAGGCTCCAGGCTCTGGGACTGCCTGCACAGAACCCGACGCGGGGCTCGAACCCACGAACCACCAGATCACGACTGGAGCCGAAGTCAGACGCTCAACTGACTGAGCCACCCAGGGGCTGCCCTATGTTATCATTCTAATCTCAAACATACTACTCTCCATCTTGCTCTCTCTACTCTAGCACATACTCAAACATACCGGGTATATTCCCACCTTAAGGCCATTTCATCTGTCGCTTCTCCGACCCAGAACTTTCTTCCCTTAGATATTTAGTTGTACGGCTAGCTCTTCTTTGAGTCTTTGGCTGTTCAAATATTCAACCCCATTAGTATTTCAACTCATACCCATATACCTTTATTCTCTGACCCCCTTACACAGCCTTCATTTCTCTCTGACTATACTTTTACTGCCTACTAATTGTCTATAAAATGTATTTATTTATTATGTTTATTGTTATTATTTTTTAGAGAGAGAGAGAGAGTGAGTGAAAATAGGGGAGAGGGGCAGAGGGAGAGAAAGGGAGACTCAAAGGCAGGGTCCATGCTTAGCACGTAGCCCGATGTGGGGCTTGATCCCATGACCCCGGGATCATGGCCTGAGCTGAAATTGAGAGTCAGACACCCAACTAACGGAGCCACCCCGGTGCCCCTATTATGCTTATTATTTATTATCAATAGTGATAAAACCCACCAAGATGTAATTCCATGAGGAGAAGGACTTTTGTCTATTTTGTTTAGTGAACAATGTCTAGCACATAGCAGGCACTCAAATGTCTTTGGATAAGTAAATAAATAATGAAGAGAGTTTAGTCGGGCCAGAAATGAGAAGAACTTCACAGAAGGGCATGCTGGGCTAAGCAGTTTACTAGTCGATAGGCTTGATGTTAGAGAACCAGAGAACGTGGCAATCAATACCTCCTTGGTAGGAAGGAGTTGATCCAGTGAAAGTCTGCTAAGCGCAGGGAGTTGAATGTGGAATCGCGTGTATTAATGTGTTCCCTGACATGAAATATAAATGAATTTGGCCATCGAATAAGAATCAAGGCCAGTAGAAGCACTCTGTTTACAGTCTGTTGACAGTCAATCAGTCTAAACAGTTCTTGTTTTAGTCAAGGGTGAGATTTAGCAAAACAGCTTAGCAAAATTAGAAGACAAGCCACATCTGTCATAAGTATGCGGTGACCTATATTACAGACAAAGGACAGATACCCTTAATATATAAAGAGTCTACAAGCAAAAGACCGCTAATAGTGGGAAACAAAATGGGTGAAAGATGCAAATGTGCAAATCACAGAAGAAGCCGCTAAATTTCTCTAGTATCCAAAGACATGTAAATCGAAAGTGTGATATTCTGTTTTCTTTAGTCAGATTAAAACAGATTTCAAAATGTATTACAAAATGGCCTTATCAGAACGATTGAATCAGTATACAGCATCTTTAGGTTTGGTAATCCCACATGTAGGCATTAATTCCAAGGAAATAATGGAGGAAAGTAATTGAGTAACTAATGTTCCTCGCAGCTTTGTTTACAACGTCAAGACATTGGGAGCAATCCGCACATCCATAGTTAATTGGTTAGCACAGTGGATAGCCCAATGGAAAAGTGCACATAATCTATGATCATCGCTTGTATTTGAACCCCAACTCCACCCCGTCCAAACTGTGCGACTTTGGATATGTTACTCATTCTAAGCATTTTACAGGAAGGGACTGTGAAAGAGTATATTATAGGAGAGACAAGGAGTTCAATGTGGCTGTATTTCCTTAGTAAGGTGTGGATGAAGGTATGTGTGAAAAATTACGTGGGGTTCAGGTCTTAAGTGGTTGCTGGGGATGGGGGGGCGGGAGCAGAAGGGTTCTTGTAAGGGAATCACTTGATCATATATATGATTTTATAAAGACCACTACAGCAGAACTGAAGATTGACCAAAAGAGAGGCGATGTTAGAGAATTGCTTAGTTGGGAAGGTCTCGTAGCCACCCGGCCATTGGCTGTGAGGATGAGGGGAGATTTTGTGAGTTCTCAACTGAATTCCGCGTTCACTACCTTTCGTTTCGAAGACAATAAGCATTGGGATTGGAGAATCAGGGCTTGTGTGCAGATGCAAAGAACATTCAGAGAAACTGTTGAAATGGTCTCATTGATACTGGGTTCGTTGGGCAAAAAACCCACCTCACTCCCTTCTCTGGTTGGGCTCATCAAGGCAGCTTGGGTTCAGTGTCTTATTAAATCGGAGGGCCGCTTCCATCACGTAGAGACCAGACCCAGGCAAACGTATGCTGGCCATGCTCATGCTTCTGTTTTTCTGGATCTTACACGCTTAACACGAAAGCGCTCACGCTCAGCACTTCTCCACCTCTGCCCAGCGATCAGGAGAGTCGGGGGCAGCCCAAGCAGTGGTCTCCAAGAAGCTCCGAATCTTATTGCCAAGGGGATCCCAGTGCGCTGGGGGCAAACAAGTGCCAGAGCTTCAAGTTTGAGGGAGAACTCCCGCGCCCTTGCGCATGTGTGTGTGCACGTGTGCTCCCGCGGGTCAGGGGGTGGGGACACAAGGGAGGAGTAAGGGAGGAGGTAGCAATTTTAAAAAGAGGGAGAGAGAAAGAGCCCCCGAAGGAAAACTTTAAGACCCACTTCAGAAGTCACCACAGCCACTTCCTGCAGCTGTACTCCCCACTGGAGTTATCACACACCGAGAACAATACCCAGTAGTCTTTTGGATCAGTCGCTGGGGCTTCAAAATGTGCCTTTGAAACACCAGGCGCCATCTGGAGAAAATGACTTCCAGCCCACCCCAATGGCCCCACAGGCTGAACGAACACGACACTGGAGTCGGATGTCCTAACTTGCCATGTCGCTGTGTTTCTCACTTCTCCAGGGTGAGCCTCCACGAAGCAGTTGGCCTAGGATGTCCCAGAGCCCTAAGTCTATTTTGGCAGACTTTGTTGCACGGAATAAAAATATGGTCTGTGTGTTTCTGCTTTGGGGTTTCTGGATTTAATTAAGGGAATGAGGGGAGTGACGTACAAATTAAATTACTCCTTGGTAGAACTCTGGTTTCCCTGTCTCTTCTCTCTTCCCCCTCTTCCTCCCCACCACTTACCTCCAGCATTGTTCGGGGCTACTTGGGAAGTGTGTAAATTAGGATTAGGTTGGTTGCAAGCGACAAAGATAACTAAACACTAGAGCGGTGTGAACAATTTAGAGATCGATTTATCCCTTACGTAAACGAGGTCGGCAGGCCACCGAGAGCGTTCCAGAGTCAACAGGGACTCATGTTATTCTCAACTCACGGGCTCTACGATGGGACACTGTTCTCATGATCAAAGATAAAGACCCAGACCCCAACCATCATATCTGAGATCTAGGTATCAATGTGGAAGAAGAAAAGAGAAAGGAGAGGAGGGAATGGTCCCACGCAACAATCCCTTAAAGACATTGTTTAGAAGGAATCTCACGCACATATTATTGGCCAGAATTCAAATATGTTTGCACACTTAAATGTAGGGAAAACTGGGGGATGAAGACTCAACAAAAAATCTGGGGTATTCTTTCTAAGGAAGAAAGGGAGACTAAAAACACGAATTTTCTGCCACAGTCAACCATTTGGGCTGGTCACCCAAAATTACTTATTTGACTGAAATAATCACGGAAACATACATTAGGCATGGAACTCATTTATGCCTTTCCCCATGGAGTAAATGCAAAATTTCAACCATTCTCTACCTCCTAGCTCAAAATTCAGAATCTTTGGTCGTCTATGTCTGTCCCTAGGTCCTACTTCTTGTAATCTGGCAACTTGTATATTTAAAGATGTGTTAGCAATCAGAACACCATGATGAAGACCAGGGTAACCTCAAGGAAAGGTGCCACCCCAAAACCGGCAGAACGGGGTGACACAAGCAGTCTCTGGTTATGGCAAGATCAACCCTGCGGGATACAAACCATGGATATTTCTCGTCCGAAAGTAGAGAGCATTCCTTGGCTGGAGAACTTTCCTGGTGCTGCACTCTAGCAGGAACACCCTCATCTGGTTTCATTCACAGCCCCTGACCCCTGGTTGGTTCTTGTACATGGTCACCCAAGGGTACATCCAGAGAGTCAACTGCATTTGAAAGTATGATCCGCTTGGGGGCCATCCAGCTTTCCAGACCACCTTTCCTCATGCAAGTTCGGGAGCCCAGGGGGGTCATTAGAGTGTGAAGAGTCTCAACTTCTATAGATCTGAATCAGGATTCTTTGCCATACCATTATCTTCAAAAACAGAGGGCTCTGGAGTACTTGCTTTCGGTCCGTTCCACATGTGAGTGACCACAGTCAATGAGCTTGTCCTGAGCTAGTGTTTGAGCCTGATGCTTTTGTTTATTGGCTTAAGTGTTCTGGATGATTGGGATGCAGCTCGGAATGCTGCTTTGAAGCACCCGAAATGATGGGCTTAGGAGGGAAGGGCCACCTTGCCTCTCTCTCTGCCATCAGGCACATCGTCTTCATGGGGCAGAGCGGCTAAAACTGTAGTTTCAGAGCCATCCCGTGTGAGTGCCTCTGTTTGAGCTACAGAAGCAGTAGGTTTTTTTTCTCCCTTTTAAGGCTCTGAATTACACAACAGGGTGGGCTACAGGACAAGGGGTCCACACTAACAGAGTCACACCCCCCCTTCTCTGTGTTGGCCAACTGGGTTCATCTCTCTCCATGAGAACTTTGCTGAAGTAGCCAACCAAGGCCCCTATTCCACAGATTTCGGACAATTTGCCCTAACAATGCATCCTCGGCTCGTGGTCTGCCTTCCAACCTACACCAGGCAGCAGTAAACCGCCACCTTACGTGGATTACAAAATTTCCGCCTCCAACCACCAGCTCCTTGTCTGTTTCATCGCTCCCTCTACTAAAGCTGATGCTGAATTTCAAGTGTTGTTCTTACAACCGAGCACCTTCGGATGCTAAATTCTGCATCCGTCAGGATTGCCCTAGGCTTGGCTGAGGCAAGTGGAAATTTAGTTCTCAGGTAAGCCAAGTCATGAAGGCAGGCCATCAAAGGCATGTGGGGTGGCTTCACAAAATCGTTAGGGAACTAGACTTCCTCCAGCTTACGGATCCACTATCCTTCATGCTCAAAGTTTAAGATTAAGGCTAGAACTCTGACACTGTGTCCCAGTTCCGGGTAAGGAGGTTGAGAAAGGGAGGAGGAGGAAGAAAGCCAAGGGCACAAGCCAGATGTCTACGAAGGGGGCTTCCTGGATGCCACCATATAACACATCCACTCACATCTCCTTGGCCAGAATTTCATCACATGGGTCTGAGCTGCAAGGAAAACTGGAAATCCATCTTTATTCGAGCCGACCAAAGTTCCAGCTCCGATCAAAGTTCTTGTTACGGAAGTGTTATTCCTATGGTACAAGGAGCAAATGACTGTTGGTAGTATTTGCCTCAGTAGTCTTACCTACGTTTAAATGAGATGTTTGGGACAATCTCATCCAGGAAGGGATGATACTATCAATTGGTCTGTGGAGGGCAATTTACTATTATTTATTTAAATTTAAGGTGAGTCAATTCTTTGACCACGCAATTCCACTTTAAAGAATTTATGCCACAGAAACATTTACCCCAAGAACCGCTAACTAAATGGCAAAATAGAGCATATCTTCACATAGGGATGCGAAAATCCGATATTGTGATGACGTCAATTCTCAAGTTAACCTATTAATAGAATAGAAAAATCAATTCTGATAGAATTTTTTTTTTTTTATAAAGGAGGTGAACTTTTCAAAATTGTGTGAAAATGTAATGGACCAGGAAGAGACAATACAATTTTGGGGAAGGGAAAGACATACAGAACTTGACAGATATTAAGATTTACTATAGGGGCGCCTGGGTGGCTCAGTCGGTGAAGCGTCCGACTTCGACTCAGGTCACAATCTCACGCTCCGTGAGTTCGAGCCCCGCATCGGACTCTGGGCTGATGGCTCGGAGCCTGGAGCCTGCTTCCAATTCTGTGTCTCCGTCTCTCTCTGCCCCTTCCCCGTTCATGCTCTCTCTCTGTCTCAAAAATGAGTAAACTTCAAAAAAAAATTAAAACAAGAAAAGACTTACTATAACGCTAGCATAGGGATAGACAAACAGATCAATGGAGCCAAAGAGAGTATACAAAATAGACCTGGATTTTTCTGAGACTTTGTTATGTGATTGAAAGGATATCAGAATTAAGTGGGGGGCCAGATGGATGAGTCAATAAATATTCTGTAGATATATCTACCTGACACAGTATATGCACAAAAATAAACTCAAGTTGCATGAAAAATCTCAACATGAAAATATAAAGCAAGTTTACAATATAGGAGAATATTTTTATGACATGGGGGTAAGAAAGAGTTTCTTCTTTTGATTATTAAGCTTCACTGGTCATTTATTTTGAGAATTATTGTAGTTTAGCTGTGACAAGTTTAGATATTTTTTTAAAAACGTTAACCATGGCCATTTTTAAGCACATACAGAACTGGAGAGAATTGTAGAGTTAACTCCACTTATCCGTCAACTAGTTTCAACCTTCAACAACTCTCATAATGGAGAATCCATAGATACTTTCTAAAGACAATGAATCGAGAAACAGAGGTCCAAGACAATTATTGACATAGTTCAACAGAAACGGTGACATTTGGTGATCCCTGGGTTGTGGGACTAGAGTGGAGGTGGGAGTATTAATGTTCATTATTGTTATTAATGTTATTAATGTTAATGTTATATTTTCCAGTATTTTTTAAAATAGTTTTTATTTTGAGAGAGAGAGAGAGAAAGCATGAGGGGGGGAAGGGCAGAGGAGACAGAATACCAAGCAGGGAGCACCAATGTGGGGCTCGAACTCCCGCACCGTGAAATTGTGACCTGACCTGAAGTAGGAAGCTTAACTGACTGAGCCCCCCCAAGGGTCCCTAAACTCTCCGGTCTTCACTGAATCTTTATAACCATGCCTGACTATCAGGAGTAAGAAAATCTAACCATATTTACTAATAGAACCCAGAAGAAAAAGCACCAGAAACCTCGCTTCCTCAAAAGGCCAGGGGAAGGCAAGGAGGAAGAGAATGTCAACCGAACTGAGACCCCAAATTGTGGGTAGAGTAGAGAAAGGATTTGTTTTGTGACCTCACGTAAGTCACTTAATCTCCATGTTCTTCATCTGTGAAATAAAGATAATGATAGCAACTTTCGAAGGCTATTATCAACATTAATAAATATGTACGGAACCTAATCGTGCCTAGCACATAATAAGTCATCAATAAATACTGATTTTTCCTTTCGTTGAAGAATTATGTCCCACGATCCCCATAGTTCTGTCCTTTTCGGGTACCTAGTCTCTGCCAGTCTGATTCTGTTCCCCAAGCCCTGGTCACTCATTAAACAGGGAGCATGAATGGAGGACAGCGGGTTAATGACCTGTGTCCCATGCTAACTTGTGAATACTTGCCCCCAATTAACTCCTTGTGGTCTGTCTACTTCTCCTGGTTCGTTGGCAAAATAAAACATGCTATTCTACCTGCCTAAAATTTCAGTCATCGGGCAAACACAAAGACATGTCTTCTTTATGCCTCCTCACCGATGTTTTAAAATTAAAGCTTTTCCTATTAAAATGTATATTGTAGGGGCCCCCCGGGTGGCTCAGTTGGTTAAACAGCCAACTCTTGAGTTTGGCTCAGGTCATGATCTCACCGTCATGAGATCCAGCCCCTTGCGGGGGCTCCGCTCAGCATGGAGATTGGGATTCTCAGTCTCTCCCCCGCCACCTCTCTCCCCTACTCACGCATGCTCTCTCTCAGTCCAAACAAATAAATAACCATTTTATTTTTTTAATGTTTCATTTATTTTTAAGAATGAGAGTGTGAGCAGGGGAGGGACGGAGAGAGAGGGAACAGAAGATCTGAAGCGGGCTCTGTGCCGACAGCAGCAAGCCTGATGCGGGGCTCGGACTCACAAACTGTAAGATCATGACCTGAGCCGATGTCGGACGTTCAACCAACTGAGCCACCCAGGAGGCCCGTAAATAAACATTTTAAACAAACGTGGTTTTTTTTGGATGCTTATTTATTTTGAGAGAGAGGGAGCGAGTGGGAGATGAGCAGAAAGAGAGAGGGAGGGAGAGAATCCCAAGAAGGTTTCACGCTCTCAGTGCAGAGCCCAACTGGGGGCTCAGTCTCATGAACCGTGAGATCATGACCTGAGCCAACATCAAGAGTCAGATCCTCTACCAACTGAGCCATCCAGGTGCCCCAATAGACATTTTAAAAAATGTGTATTTTATTAGGTCCTTTCTTGATCACTTACTTCTATATTGCTCACAAATGGGATTTTGGGGTTCCCTAGCTGGTTCCTGACTTCTTCTGTCTCCCATGTTGGTCCTTCTTGCCCTTTGGTTTTGTTCTGTGTCTCTTTGAGAACCTCGCACCTGGTGCTTGACAAGAGCATTGAGATCTTGGAATAGAATGGCTGGACTGGAGACACCTGAGAAGGGAAACGTGTATCCCTGAGGGGCTCACTGTCTTTGTGTTCTCATCCCCCATATCAGAGTAGATCAAGACAGATCCGGGTGATTTCACACCCTGTCTTCCTTGCTCTCTCTTATCCTCAAGGGCAAGCGAAGACTGGCTTTACCAGCCTGTAAATCAGCGGCCGCTATAAAACATGTCTGTCCTCAGCAACGACTTTCCCCTTGTGGGATACTTTATAACCATGGCACATGCCCAACATATTAATGACACAAATTCATTACTCTAAATGCACAGTCTGAAAGACACATTGCAGAGTCGTGGGGAGAGGTACGTGTGGACCCGAGTCAGGTATGGCAAACACCGGCTGTCTCTAACTGACTTTGAGGCCTAGACGGATTAGCAGGTCCGCCCCCACCCTGAGATATTTAATGAACGAGTTTCAGCGAAGCGACCGCCCACACTCCCACTGTCCCCAGGGAGCTTGGGGAATAGGAAGATTTGAAATGACAGAGACAGACGGGACATTCCGGGTGAAGACAGTTGAGTCGTTTCGCAAAAGGAACACCGGCCAACCCACCCAAACCCTGTGCTGCCTTCCATATTTTATACATTTTCTGCTTCCTGTTGGCAAGGCAGTTTAGCAACAAAAAGGGCTTTAAAATGAAGAAGTGGGCCGTTCACAATCTCATTCTTTTTTAAACATGTTTCTCTTCTCGGTTCCAGTTGATTTATGGAAATCAGTTCACATCATTATGATCAGGTCACAGATTACATTTTGTTCTCGGCACATTTACAATGGCCTAAAATCTTTAGGTCTCCTATTTTAAACTGTAACCATAAAGTCTCAGAGGAAAGCGACCGTCATTTTCTTGGGACATGGGCCAGCATAGCACAGGAAAGGGCATCCACTCCAAAATGCAACTGATGCCCCGCCCCGCCCGTTGTTGACATGCTCTTTGATGGTTGACTTAATGGAAAACATCGTAATCTATAAATATCCTCTTCCAATTCCTCAGGACTCAATGTGTTGATCTTGCTGTTTAGACAACCAAAAAATTCTCCCTCTGCATCTCACCTCAGGTCTCATTTGGAACCAGTATGTTAGTTCTGCCCGTACGGGTGTGTGAATGTGATAATTCAGTGGAGGAGACAGTAAGTGTGCATGAATGATTACTCTCTAGAACCCTCTTATTCACATACAAAACATTATGTGTGGATTCCCCAAAGCTAGGGTTGAAAGGCTTGTTTGGTGCATTAAGCTTGTTACACATTGATTTCCCAATGGTGGGGCTGAATCTGGTGATTGTCTTAGTCAGGATACATGATTGTGCCACAGAAACAAATAATCCCAAATCTTAAAGACATATCCACCACCACCCCCCCCCCCCCAACAAAGTTATTGTCTCTCAGTCTACATGTCCATTATGAGTTGGCTGGTGACCACTCCATGTCATGACCCACACTGGGCCCCCGGGTGATGGAACAACCACCAAAGGAAACACTGACAGTAGCTAAAGAGGCAGAGGAAAGGGACACAGCCATCACACATGCACTGGCTTCTCACACTTCCACACAGAGGTGACCCACATCATATCTACTTGTATCCCCCTGCTCAGACCAAGTGCCACAGTCACACCCAAGGACATGACTTCTTTGCAGGTATCTGGAAGAATTATTTTCAATAGTCCTGGTAACTTCCACGGGGACTTTGCATTTTCAAAACCACCTAAGAGAGACGTCTTAGGGAAATAAAGTGTGGATTATATACCCTAGAGAAATGGAGGGGATTTGCAACAGATTGCCCAGACTAGCTTATGGTATCAGTGCCATGGTGTTGCTTCCATTATTATCATGGCCTCCCTAGATGGTTACTTGATGGGATTCACTTCGTTTTCTGGTTGCTGGGTCCTCCTGAGGCATGGCCTGTGGAGTGGGAGGGATTCCTGGAAGCAGACCTTCCAGTCACGGCAGCACCCACAGACTTGCCCCATAGCTCTCTCTGAGCAGAGTGTTGGCCAAAATCTGAGAATAGACAACAGGGGGTGAGGGATTCCCTTTACCTCACCAGTCACCAAGCTTATCAAGGGGATTCCTTTATCCTTCTAAATGAGCTAAAAATTAGAAAACTATGTACCTTCTAATCAGCTAATTGACTAGTTACTTCTTGTGGCTCGAGCTCTTTGTAGAGCTCTTTGTAGAGCTTTAATCTCTGCCTTAAAGCGGCTCTAAAATAATCAGGGAATTAAGTCATGCGTACATGCAGGTAAGTGATGATTAGGCCTTTGCTCCATACGTTCGTGAGAATTTAGGACTTAAGAGTTCAACTCTCAACCCAACTGGATTTTGGCTGGCTTCCACACTACTGTTCTTGCTCGTCCTTCATCAAACACACAGACTTCCCTTGCTCACTTTTTAAATGAAATGGTATGTTTGCATAAACACTGAATGGACCCCACTTGGATTAATTGGCCATGTCAGTCTATAGAGGTCAGCTGTGGCACACAGGACACTCTTGGGCTGTGACTGACAGTGGTCAGCCCTGGAACAGGCTAGGATACCCACCATCTGCAATTGGCTGGGACACAACATGAAGTGATTTTTTTTTTTTTCCACTGAATTGTCTGGATCATCCACCCAGTTTGTTTGGCCTTACCTATGATAGTTTTGCCTGGAAAGGGGGCCTGGCAGAAATCTCACAGAACACTTGCACAGTCTGTGAGCTCAGTCATGTTGACCGATGGAAGAACAACCAAGAAATGTAGTTCAACAAAGTTAAACAAGTCAACTGACTCATCAGAAAGGTGACTCCAAGCTCACGATCCAATTGATTTTATGAATAGCCAGTTTCTGCTCATCACAGTCAAAGTTAAGTCAAAGGGAAAGCTGATGGTATGGCTAATGTGCTCCAAATTATTCAGAAAACTGCCTTCACTCTCTGCTTGGCCTTAGCTGAAAAGATGGCGTCAAACGTCTACCAGTAAGAACCAAAGAATTCCAGCCATGTTACTAGTTTGTGACCCAATGAGCTATGATACAATTCAGAGCAGCGGCATGCAAAACCTGAGCAGACAGAATGAACGGAGTGTGTGGGATTAGCTGAAGAGAATTATTTCCTGCACAGAATATCATTATCCACAATTCTCAGGCCTTTGCAAACAGCACTTATGGTCATTTTGAGCCCATTAAAATGCTTTTTAAGCATGATGTTGAACTAAATAGTAGTCATTGCTGCAAATCCCGGTGACGAGCTGATTGCATTGCTACCCAAATTACAGGCTTTGCAAAACTATTTGCTGGGAATCCTTCTAACATTGGTTGTTGAGGAGAACTTCAGAAGCTTTAATTTAATTATGATTAAAGCAAATTCCTGAGTGAAACGAGGGTGTGAGAGCAAAGAACTTGTTGTTTTTGTTTGAACAAGAAAAAAAAAGAGCTTTGGAGGCTTTATTGATCTGGTAAATAAGGGAGAATAAATAAAGAAGTCAGCGACATGACTTTTGTAGTTAGAGAACCAAAAAGGGGTCAACATACTGCTCGCTTATCTCTTTTTCCCTTTTAGGATTACTAACGAAGGAAAGGAAAGACCAAAAATCTGTCTTATTCCATGAATTAGGCAAGAATCGAACTTACATTGAATTTTATTAAGAGCAATTAATTTCAGCCTCTTAAAAAGTCCATCCAGCACAAAAGTATGAAATCCTTCAGAAGCACATACTCTAGAAAAAGTTGGGGACGATGTTCCATTCGGCATCATTTTAGGTTTGGACACATCGAACTGTGCTACTTGTCACGACTTTGCAACTCAAGTTACCACTTGCGAATACTGACTTGGGAATGGAGAAAAGTTAAGACGAAACACAACGTGAACTGGCACCACAGCACACAGGGTCTGAAAATCACTGGGATTTCCCATGACTAGTTCTGACTCACTTGTCCAAGGAGACATCAGTCTTTTTTTTAAAGTGTTAAGACCACGTTAGCCTCTGCTCGCTCTTGCCTTGCAGAAAGCATAATAAATGCTTCACTGAAAGGAGAACTGGGGAGGAGACACACATCCTTCTTCCACTTCCTTCCCAGAATCATACCACCGAGGTGACGTCTGGGGGGTCTAAAGAGCACAAGGGTCTGTCATCGTTTGGCTTATACTCTGTCGTTCTCCTCGACACTGTTTTGGAGCCACCTAGGCTCAGCCCAGATTGCCACGATGGCTCCTGGTGGAGAAATACTCTGGGCACATGGGGGACAATCCAGGGGCAAATCCCACTCGGTATCCATTTCCGGGTTGCTCATCCTGACTCGTGTTATGGCGGCCATAGAAGAAAATGTGATGTTCGCCTTGGTTGAGTCTGCATCTGGGCTTCAAGACCAGCCTACACCTTGGCTGGCAGTCTCGATGGCTTTGGAGCCCTCCTACTCCAGATGAAAACCTCCTTACTTTTGATCTATCAGGATGTTCATGCCCTTTCACCTGGGCGTGTGGCTGGCTTCACCCTCCCCCCACACCAACCTCAGTCCGGGCGTCTCACTTGTGGCCCTGTGACCTTGCGGAAGAAGAATGGCATATTTTCTTGGATGCCCTCTTCATCACCTCAAGGACCAGTGGCTCTCCCAATTTCTTCAAAAATCAAAGTGCCTTTTAACCTTACCCCCAAGCCCTGTTTCCTGTGGGAGGAATGTTTGAAGCTGAGGGTCTTTGAAGGAAAAAAGGTCACCAACACAACGGCACATGACAGAATCACCGGGTGTGAAACTTGCACGGATGGGAGTTTACTGCTGGCCCTTCCACTCCATCCCGCTGCTGGTCCGTATTGCTTGTTCATGCACCAGTACCGCATTATTTTCGAGGATTTATGGTTTATTTATTAGGGGCAAGATCGCCCCCTCAACACATTTCCTTATTGTTTTCCTGGCCACTTCCGTGCTGCTTTGCTTTAGGAACCTGGGTGTCAAGTTGTCTAGGTTCATAAAAAGCCGGTTGGTGCTCTTATTGGGAAGGCTTCCTTTTTGTTCACATTTACCCCAACATTTTCAGCCTGATTTCTTTCTTCACTGCCAAACATAAGGCTTGTATTAGTTTCCTAGGGCTGTAGTTACAACATACCACAAACTGGTGGGTGGGGGAGCTTAAAACAACAGAAAGCTCTTCACACACAGTTCTGGGGGTTAGAAGTTGGCACGAAAGGTGTCTGCAGGGCCGTGCGCCCTCTTTGGACTCTAGGGAAGAAGAATCATTCCTTCTTCTTCTAGATTCTGGTGGTTGCTGGCAATCCAATCTCTGTCTCCATGGTCACATGGGGTTCTCCCTTGGAGATGACTGTCTTTACATGGCTTTCTTCTAAGGACACCAGCTGCTAGATTTGGGGCCCACCTTAACCCAGCGTGATGTCATCTTACCTAAATAAACACAAATTTGCAAAGGGTGTGTCTCTAAGTGAGGTCACATTCTGAGGCTCTGGGTGGATATGAATTTGGCGGGGGCTACACTATGCAACCCAGTACAAAGCTGTTCTTATGAATAAGATGTGTGTGGAGACCTAGTGACAGCCAGGCCAATGGGTCCCACAAGTGATAACTATTATCTTGGCAATGGCTTCCCCTTGGCTTTGCTCCTGCCTATAGCCCCCACCATCACGCTGGTTGATAGAGGGTGTGCTGTCTCAACTCCTGCCTTCTAGCAAATAGCTGTCTATTAGCTCAGCTGCAACTGTTCTCTTGAGTCACCTAAAGCCCCCTTTGAACTCGGTTGAAATTGGCTCAACGGTAGCATGTCTGGTGCTTGCTTCGTATCATTTGCACATTAAAAAAAAAATCTGCATTGGAAGGCCGTTGGTGTATTTAGTTTCTGTTTTATCACTCATCCTAAGAATGTGTGATGCTTTGCCTGAAGTGTATTTTCCAGAGCTTGTTGGACCATCATACTTTTCCAGTATTCTCACAGAAGTTAGAGACTGGTGGCCCATCTGGGGAAATGAGAGCAGGAAAGCCTTAAAAAAGAACAATGGTTTGGGGGTCCTTTAGATAAGACTTTTTGTGTTCTATCTCATCCAGTCCTCCAACCTCCCGTTGCTTTGTACCATTATGCATCCTGCTTCATGTGAGTATATGTCCACTGTTGGAGATGTTTGTAGCCCCCAAGGAAGGGTCAGGTTATAAATTTATGCCCCACTTTACCTAGGGGCCGTCTGTGAGGCACCAGGAGCCAAATGCTTTCTCCCCTATGCCTTTATGATTCTTAGGTATGTCCGTTAAGATTATCTGCCTTTTTGGCAGGGGGATTACTTTCCCCTCATTGATATACAAAATTTGTTTTCTATATTAAGACTATTCAGTTGTTGTTTGTGTGGTAAAATCCTCCCCCCCATCCCTTGCTCAACATTGGCCATTCAATTAACTTCTACACTGTAGAAGTTATGAATTACATGTAATTGTCAATTTTCCTTTATGGCTGTCGCTTTTAGTGTTATGGTGGTAAAGTAAAGATTTTTAAAACTTGCCTAATTGAAATTTGGGACTGAAAATGCGTAACATTTATAGATCAATTTTAAGAACATTATAAGAACTCAATGTATTCAAAATAAAAAACGTATTCTTATTTTGGGTACTCTTGCAAATGGAGTCCTTTACCGATGTTGTATTTCTTAAAGCAATTTCTCATTATTCCAGAAGCAGATGTATGGGTTTTAGAAAATTATACCATACAGAGAACAGAAATAAGAATATAGGAACATTATATCTCACTATTTACAGAATGCTCTTTTTAACATGATAGTAGGTATCTTTTCAGACCCTTTTATAATTTTTGTACCAAAATGAGTTCGTGTTGTATATACCACTTGTAACTGTTTGGTTAATATTCTTCATCTCTCCATTTCAATAATTTTTTATTTTACCTAATAGGTAAATATTGCCTGATAGGCAATATTCAGATTCCTCTAATTGTCTTCAATGTCTTTCAGCTTTTTTTTCCTCCAAAATCCTATCTAATCCACACCTACACATTGCTTTTATTTGTTATCCTCCTTAAGTCTCTTTCCAACAGTGAGTTTAAGAGATCAGGCCAGTCATCTTCCAGAATGTTCCTCCTACTGCCATTGGTTTCTTACTCCCTGTATCATTTAGCTTGTTCTTCTATCCCATATGTATCTAGTAGACTGGAGTTGGATCTACAGCTTAATGCGTTCAAGTCAAATATTCGTGTGATATGCTGAATCACACCAGAATACATCCGGCTGTTCCACCACCTGTGATGCTGACATGGGACAAGATACTAAGATCAACCACTGGTTTGCAGTGATAAGAGTATGATTCATTTGTTGTACAGTCACATCTCCCCCCATGACTATGTTGTGTTGTGTGCCATTTGAAAATCCAGTTTATCCAATTGTCTTAACATTGATTCATCATCATTTCCTGAATCAGCGATTCTATTAGGGTTTACAAAATTATTTGTTTTAGTGCTTCAGAAAAATATATTCTTTCCTATCAGTGAAGAATCATCAAAACAAAGACTTAGTGTAATAGCTGATCCAATTGTTACCAACGAATTTTCTGTACTTTGAGTATTTTTATGATTCATGATTTTTTTATAAAAATGTTTAATGTTTATGTATTTTTGAGAGGGAGAGAGAGGGAGAGAGTGTGAGTGGGGGAGGGACAGAGAGAGAGGAAACACACAATCTGAAGCAGGCTCCAGGCTCTGATCTGTCAGCACAGAGCCCGATGCGGGGCTCAAACCCACGAACCGTGAGATCATGACCTGAGCCGAAGTTGACACTCGACTGACAGCCACCCAGGCCCCCCATGATTCATGAATTTTCATTGACTCATTGTATTTGAATTTGTTCTAATACCATTTTTTATTTTTTTAATTATTTTTAAATTATTATCTTTTTAATTATTATTTTTTATGTATTTTTGTTTTATTTATTTTTATTTTTATTTTTTAAATTATTATTACTTATTTTTTAAAGGCTTTATTTTTTGAAGAGCAGTTTTAGGGTTACTACAAAATCAAGAGGAAGGTGCTGAGATTCTCATAGACCCCCTTGGTCCGCACACACATAGCCTCCCCCATTATCAACATCATTCACCAGAATGGTGCATTTTTAAGCAAGGATGAACCTACACTGACATATTATAATCACCCAAAGTTCCAAGTTTACCTTGACATTCACTCTTGATGTTGTATATTCTGTAAATTTAGACAAATACATAATGACATATATGCATCATTATAATATCGCACAGTGTATTTTCATTGCCCTAAAAAAATTCACTGTGGTCTGCCCGTTCATCTTCCTGCACCCACCCTCCCCATCCTGCAACTGCTGATCTTTGCATTGTCTTCATTGTCTTGCCTTCTCCAGAATATAATGTAATTGTAACCGGATAGTATGTGCTCTTTTCAGATTGGCTTTTTTTACTTAGTGACATACACTTATGTTTCCTTCAGGTCTCTTCATGACTTGATAGCTCATTTATTTTTATGATATTTCCATTTTCTGGATGTACCACAAGTTATTTTTCCATTCATCCTCAGAAGGACGTATCAGTTGTTTCCAAGTTTGGGCCATTATCAGTAAAGCAGCTATAAAATTCTGTAAGTAAGTTTTTGGGTGGACATAAATTTTCAGTTCCTTTGGGTAAATAGCAAGGAACATGATTGCTGGACTGTATGATAAAAGTATGTTTGTTTTGTAAGAAACCACCAAACCGTCTCCCAAAGTGGCTGTAATATTTTGTATTCGCACCAGCAACGTACGAGAGCTTCTGTTACTCCATATCCTCACCAGCATTTCGTGGCATCCGTATTCTGGATTTTGGCCATTCTAATAGGAGTGTAGTGTTACCTCACTGTCACTTTCATTTTCCTTCCTCTGATGACATGTGATGTGGAACATCTTTTCAGAGGCTCATTTGACATCCGTTTATCATTTTTAGTGAGGTGTCTGTTAACGTCATTGGCCCGATTTTTTGTCAGGCTGTGTACTTATCATTGAGGCTTATTATTATTATTTATTCATTTGCACATATCCATATTTATGGGCAAAGTACCAGGTGTTGAGAAGAGATGATTCTCCACTTCTGAACAACATAGCCTCCAAATGATCATTCTTAAGCCCATGCGTTTGTAAGTTCAAAGAATAATTATAAATATAAACATACAGCCAACAATTCATAGTAGGCAGAGTCGATGAGACTTTTTTCTTTTAGACTCTGTGCTATGAAGGTTTATACGTTCAAAGATTCTTGAAAGCGATGCTGCCTACAGAAATAAATAAAAACATGTTTTAATAAAATCACAGACTAGGGGTAAAAAGTGAGTAAATAAAATTACATTATAACATTGCCCTCTGGGGAAGAGGGCCTGAAGGATGAAGATTATTCTCATTTCTTCTTAATCTTTTCTTATGGAAAATTTCAAGTGTATGAACAGGTAGACAGAAAACTATAGTGAATTCAATATACTCATCACCCAACTTCAGAGATTGTCAATACATACTCATTCTTATTTCAGCAGTTGCCCTATTCACTCCTTTCTGGCCCCTGGATAATTTGAAGTAAATTTCAGACATCAATGACATCAATCACATACAAATCATAAATATTTCAGCACCGATCTCTAAAGATAAGGATGCTTAAAAATGTAATTATAATACACTATCACCCTGGAAAGTGAATAATAAATATTTTATACGTCAAATATCTCACAGTGTTCATATTTTCCCCGTAGTCTTCCACAATTTTGTAAAGCGAAGTTTGTTTGAGTCTTGGTCTAAATAAGGTCCAAATATTCCAGGTGGTTGATATGTATCCTCAGACCCGAAGATTTTTTTTTTTTACAGGTTTTTCTCTCTTCTTACACATTTATATTGAAGGGGACAGGATCCTTGTCTTGAAGGATTTCCTACAGTGTGTTTTTAAAAAATTATTTTTAATGTTTATTTATTTTTGACGGAGAGAGAGAGAGACAGAGCATGAGCCAGGGAGGGGCAGAGAGAGAAGGAGACACAGAATCCGAAGCAGGCTCCAGGCCCTGAGCCATTAGCACAGAGCCCACCGCGGGGCTCGAACTCACAGACCGTGAGATCGTGACCCGAGCTGAAGTCGGACGCTCAACCGACTGAACCACCAGGCGCCCCTCCTATAGTGTTTTTTTTTTTAACACAAGCCTTCTATGTTCTGTAAATTGGAAGTTAAAACCAAAGGGATGAATTCAACCTGAATCCAAATCCACATTGAAATTTATATTTTTCAGGAAGAATACTTCATAAGTAGTGTTGTATACTTCCATCAGGGGGCACATGGTATCTGGCTGTCACTCTTTGGTGGAATTATCAGCTTCAATGAGCATCAGTAAGATCCAGTAATTCATTAGAGTTTTCAAAATGGTGACATTCAAATTTTATCTTTCTTTTTTCATTCATTAGCTGGAATATTTCTTTTGTTTGTTTGTTTTCTGTTTTGAGAGAAAGAGTGAGAGAAGGGGAGAGGGGCAGAGAGAGAGAGAGAGAGAGAGAGAGAGAATCTTAAGCAAGCTCCATGCGCAGCATGGAGCCCAACATGAGACTTGATCCCACCACCCTGAGATCATGACCTGAGCAAAATAAAAAGTCAGTTGCCCAAACTGACTGAGTCACCCAGGTGCCCCTGGCTGGACTATTTCTAAAAAGATTACTATTTCCCCATTAATTTCTTACTTGCCCAGTGCCATAGATCATACAGAAAAGGCAAGATAAATGCTTGACTGTTTTCTTTCACTTACAAATTTTGAAAATAATGGAGAGTATTTACAGAATATTCCAAAGGCGACCAATGTCTTAACTATCATTATAAGTTCATGAGCTTCAATGCAGTTGACATACTTAAATCTACTATTGTTGTTGTTGTTGCTGTTGTTGTTGTTATTTTGATGCTGAAGTTGTCCCATCCTTGGCCAGTGGGACTCTCCTCAAGTTGGTTCTTGAATCCTTTCAACATGGCCCCAGTAAATTTTGTCACCTCCCTTACTTCTGGCACCACAAGGTACACCATGTTGTGCATATCCCTCCCCAGACCTGAAATCAGCCATTTTTCCTAGGAGCCCTGGTTCCTTCTAGGGAGAAATATTATTCAGAAACCATAATGGGTGCTCCAAGGGTTCATAAGCTAGTATATATTTTTCATCGTTTATTGTTGGTGTGGATGGAAACATTTATCCCGAAAATAGCCACCGCAGAGAATGCTGAGTAGTTCACAAAGTTTTCATTAGATTCTCTTGGAATGTCCAGTAGACGGGTTACCATCAAGGATGACATATGTATTATTTTGAAATAGGTATCTTTTTATAATTAGTTTACCAAGACTTTTAAAAAAATACATTGAGGGGGGTGTGTGGGTGGTTCAGTCGGTTAAGCGTCCAACTCTCGATTTCTGCTCAGGCCATGATCTTACAGTTCATGAATTCGATCCCTGCATCAGGCTCTGCGCTGGCAGCATGAAGCCTGCTTGGCATTTTCTCTCTCTCCCTCTCTCTGCCTCTCCTCTGCTTGTGCTCTCTCTCTCTCTCAAAATAAACTTTTAAAAGAATAAATTAAGGTTGAGTGTACCAAAGCCATTTCCCACACCTCACAAGATTTTCTGTGTTCTCCTTTGGCCAATGATATAATGACCAATGCAAATAAATTCTCTAATATTGAATCACCACCACCACATGGTGAACTTACTTGGCCTATGCTTCTTTGAACAGAGTACTTGTTTCCCTTTGTTGGTATTTACCTGGAACGTTTGTAACGATATGCATATTCATGGAGCGTCTATTATTTTCATTTTCGTTTGTCAGGCTACGCACCAAGGAGAAGCTGGCCCCGCGAGCGGAACTGGCAGACTTCTGATCTCTTCCTACACGTTGGGACAGTTGACACGGTATGGGGATCGTCTCTTTGAAGACTCAGAAAAGTCACCCGCAAAACCATCTGGGCTTGGTGCCCTTTTAGTTGCCAACTACCTGGAAGCTGTCCTTAAATGCTTCACTAAGTAGAATTCCTAAGAATCCAATTCAGTTCTATTCTTTCCACTGCTTCCCACTGTGCTGTATTCATAGATTTTTGCCTGTTGAATTTCTATATTTTAGAATTCATTAAGGTTTCACTTCTAGCCTAGTGTCATAATCCTTTTAACAGGTGTCTGATAGATTTTTAGAAAGAATTGTATCCTCTTAGGCATAAAGTTTGATATATAAGCACACTTGGTAAAATGACCCTATTAGTTATACTATTCAAATCATCTATGCCAGTAGGTATTTTTATTTGGTTTAGTTTTTTTTTTCATTTTTAAATGTACACCCAAGTTAGCATAGAGTGCAATGATTTCAGAAGTAGATTCCTTAATGCCCCTTACCCGTTTAGCCCATGCCCCCTCCCACAACCCCTCCAGCAACCCTCTGTTTGTTCTCCATATTTAAGAGTCTTTTATATTTTAATCTAATGGTCTAGTCCAATGATTTAGTCTAACGATCATCACTGAGTTTCTGGCCCTACGAGTATATTCATATACCTAATAATAATTTTTATTTATATATTTCCATTTTAGATCACTTGGACTATACAGGCTCATAACTATGTTTCGTTGTAAATTGGGTCTACCCATTTCCAAAATTTAATTTTGTTATAAATTTTGTTGTTCCTGATGTTAGTTTTGCCAACCTACTTTTCTCTTCTTTTTTTTTCTTGTCTCCTTCCTTACTTCCTTCACTCCTTCTTTCCTTTGTTCGTTTGCTCATTCCTTCCCTCCTTTTTCTGCCCTTCTGTTTATGTCTCCAGGTCTTTAAAATTAAAATTCATTTGTGGGGCGCCTGGGTGGCTCAGTCAGTTGAGCGACCGACTTCAGTTGAGGTCATGATCTCACGATTTGTGAGTTTGAGCCCCGCGTCGGGCTCCGTGCTGACAGCGCAGAGCCTGGAGCCTGCTTTGGATCCTGTGTCTCCCTCTCTCTGCCCCACCCCCCACTCATGCTCTGTCTCTCTCTGTCGCAGAAATAAACATTAAAAAATTTTTTTAATTAAAATTCATTTGACTTTTCCTCTGAGAATCTTTGATTTCAATATGGCTGTTTAATCCACCTAGAGTGTTATAAAGACCGTAATTTTCTTCTATTATTTTGTTTTATACTTTCCGCATTTTATGCTCCCTTTGCTATGCTTTTCATTTTCTTTCTTATGTACTTTTCTCCCTCCCACCCCCCACCCAGTGTAGTGTTGTCCTCAGAAACTTTGGCAAATTAATAACTTGAGGAGATGTTAACAGAGGCTCTGGAGAAAACAATATATAACACATTCCACGATTAAACAAGGTAGGGAAGCATTCGGAGATTGTTGTGGGGAAACTATGATAAGTATCAAGAAAGTAGAGCTCCTAAGAATCCCAGCATTTAAGCAACTCGTTTAAGTATGTTAAACCAGAGTTCACAACCTTATTTGAACTCAGAACAGATTTTTCATGATACATCTGGTGACATCTTATGGAGAAGTAATTTGTGGACTACCAGTCTGGGAAACGCGTTCCTGGTGATTTGAAACTCATACCTCCTATTCTGTTATACCTTTGCTCACCTTTGAGCACTCCAACAGTACATATTGAACCTATTTTCCCAAACCTCTTTGCGCGGATCTCCTGTTCTCTGGGTCTTCTCATTCGGCCACTTCGACTGATTCTTTGGATTTACTGCCGCTCCTTGTGACCCGGTATCATGGCGTAATTCTATCGCCATTAGAGTTTTCCAGCTGAGAGCTTTTTATCAGCAAATGATTAAATCAAGCTATTGCGAGAGAAATTTATGGCGACCACCAGAGCTTGGCCCCAGGTAGGTGTCCTAATTGCTACGGGTAAGAAAGTCATTTCGTTTCTCTTACCCTCAGGTACTGCAACTGGAGAAGAGAGCAGATGAGTAGCCTAAGTGACCCAATCATTCCTACGTTCTCAGAAATTCTGCAATTCTGTGAATATGAATTTTGAGGTGTTGCTATAACAAATGTCAGAAGGAACAGGTTACGAATGTTACGGTGTCACCCAAATGTCTCAACGTCACAAGGAACACCCTCCCACACATCCCCATATGACGTTTGAACATTTCTTTTGGGGGGGGGTATTGGTTGCGACCCATGAAAGGGTTGTGAAATCAATGTAATGAGTCACTTCCAAGGCTTAAAAAAAAAAATTTTTTTTAATGTTTTATTTGTGAGAGAGTACGAGGAGGGGGAGGGGGCAGAGAAAGAGAGGGAGACACAGAATCCTTGGCAGACCCCAGGCTCCGAGCTGTCAGCCCGGAGCCTGGCACGGGGCTCGAACTTGTGAACCGTGAGATCATGACCTGAGCCAAAGTCAGCCACTCAACGGACTGAGCCACCCAGGCGCCCCTCCAATGCTTTTTTAAGAAAGATGATAGAGGGGGCGCCTGGGTGGCTCAGTCCGTTAGGCGTCCGACTTCGGCTCAGGTCACGATCTCACGGTTCGTGGGTTCGAGCCCCGCGTCGGGCTCTGTGCTGACAGCTCAGAGCCTGGAGCCTGTTTCAGATTCTGTGTCTCCCTCTCTCTCTGCCCCTCCCCTGTCCACGGTCCGTCTCCGTTCCCAAAATAAAGAAACATTAAAAAAAAATATTTAAAAGAGAAAGATGATAGACAAGTATAAAAAAAATATGAGTGCATCACACACAGTTAAGGGTAATGAGTATTTTATGAAGTTCTGTTTTATTTTATTCGCGAATGTGTGTGTAGTAGGTTGTCCTGTGAAAGGCACATTCCGCAGTGGATTGCTTAACAGCAGTTTGCAATACACTCCCCTAACAGTAATTATCTAGACATGGAATTGGGGAGTTAATAGCGAACTTCATTAGGTCTGGCAAATTTTTCACAAGGCGGGAAGTATCAACTTGCACTCTGATCCACTCCATTTGAATATGGAGCGTTCCAGTCTGGATATACACTAGCACGTTGTTGTTGGGTTTTCTTAGAGGTGCTGAGTTTTCCCAAGCTGAAGGGTGTAAAAACGCATGACATTTTCCACTTTCTTTCTCCTGGTTGCTAGGCACGGTGAATAACTTTTCAGGGATCTATTGGTCATTTGAATTTCCCATTCATGGATTTATCTGCTTTTTCCACTTTGGCCTTGTTTGTCCTGTTCGTATTGGCTTAAAGGAGTTGTAAAAATATATTCTGGCTACTTCGTGAGTTATACCCGCTGCTAATATTTTTTTTTTCAAGTCTATCGTGTAAAGAAATGCAAAGCCTTGGGGCCCCTGGGTGGCTCAGTCGGTTACGCATTGACTTCGGCTCAGGTGACGATGTCGTGGTTCGTGAATTCGAGCCCCGCGACGGGCTCTGCGCTGACAGCTCGGAGCCTGGATCCTGCTTCGGATTCTGTGTCTCCTTCTCTCCTTGCCCCTCCCCTGCTCACGCTCTCTCTCTCCCTCAAAAATAAATAGACATTTTAAAAATAAAAAAAAAATGCAAAGGCTTATAGGACCTTATAGTTCACGCACTTTAAAATGTAATAGGGTCAAATGTACCCATATTTTTCTATTGACTTGTGATTTGGGGGTCTTGTTGAAAGAACTTCCTTGTTCCAAGTTCATAAAAACACACTTGTATGTATTCTTCTAAAACTTTTAAAGCTTGCTTTTCAGATGTAGGTCTTTGTTCCATCCGGAGAGCATTTTTGTGCATTGCGTGAGGCAGGGATCTGCTCTTTTGTCACTATGCATAGCCCTTTTTTTTTTTTTTCAAGGCCATTTACTGAGTACTTCCTTCTTAACTCAGTTGTAAAGTGACCCTTCTCAGACGCCCGGCTCCCAGATATATGTGGCTCTGCTTTTGTTATAAAAATGACGGATGCCTTCCAAAGCTGATCTTATTTGCTGTTAGACACTCCCTGATAACTCCTGAAATAGTTTAGAGGATATTATTTTGCAGAGAACTGTAAACTCGTATTAATAGTTGAAGGGTTTCAATCACCAAGAAACAGGAAACGCAGGTGACAGGCATTAAATAAACAGTAAAATATATTGGTGTCTTCCAACCGAAGGCATTCTGTTATGAACTGGGGATAGAGTTATAAATATGATCGTTATCCTTGAATGATAAGAAAATCTTCAAGGAAGTTACTGTCTGGGGTGGTACTTTGCAACCCTATCAGACTGAGCACTGCTTTTTTTTTTTAAATAACGTTTTGAAATCACCCCTATGACGATCCTGTGGTTTATTTTGTTTATACCCATAGTTTGTCCCATCTAGTCATACATCAAAAAAATCAATGCGGCACCCTTTTGTAATATCAATAAAAAACAAAAGTGCTGCGCAAGAAAACAATACACGTTTCAATATGCAAATGCTCAGGGAGGACCCATGGCAGTAAAGTCATCACATGCCCACCCCGCATGTAGAGTCACCTTGAACGTGACAGGCGCAGTTACTTTCATTTTGTTACTTTTCGTTGGCTCAGTTACCGCGAGAGGCATCACCACTGACAGCCGTGAACAATTAACTAGGTTCCAAGCGAACCAATGTCCTATCGTGTCTTGGTTGACATGGTAGTTGCGCTTCTGGAAAACTCAGTATACGCGAAGGCGTAGAAATTTGCTTTGTATATAATGCAACGTGAGAGTCGTGGCTTGAAGGGCGTGAACTGCGTTTTCACCTACGTGCACGTCCAGCTGAACGCTGAAAAGTCAAGAGTTACTATTTCTTTCCCGGGGGCCTGTCCTCTGCATCGCAAGAAGGCCCAGCTTCTGCAGTCTTCACTCATTAACGCTCAACAGTATCCTCTAAATCATGTTGGCCACCAAAACATGCTTCCTCCCTCCCCAACAAAGTCTCAAAATGCACCCCCCCCCCCCCCCGCCGGGGTATTACCAGCCTTACTGAACCATATTGGTCTAAACGTAAGAGAAATATGGGGTCGCCTGGGTGGCTCAGTCGGTGGAGCATCTGACTTCAGCTCAGGTCATGATCTCGCGGTTCGTGGGTTCGAGCCCCGCGTCGGGCTCTGTGCTGACAGCTCGGAGCCTGCTTCGGATTCTGTGTGTGTGTGTGTGTGTGTCTGTGTGTCTGCCCCCTCTCCCACTGGCTCTGTCTCTCTCTGAAAAATAAATAAACACATTAAAATAAATAAATAAATGTACGAGAAATGCGAAAAGTCCTGGAACAAATACTTATGTGGGGTGCCTTGGGCTACAATGGGAAATGGCTGAGTTACCACGGTGGGGTAAGGTGTGGCCAGCCATGGAGTGCTTGAAAATGCCAGGGGCAGGCAGGAATCATAAATAAATGTCACTCAAATGGCTGAGTCTGAGGAGGGGGTTGAAAGCTTTTCTCATTTCTCTATTTCTCATTTCTCATTTCTCTGACGATGGCAGACGTCACAGACAATGAAGAAAATCATACCTTCAAAAATGTCACCAAAGCCGGACCCAACACCTCCCTGCCCACCCACCCCAGGACTCAAAGCACTCGCTGTCTCAACTAGGTCACAAACAGAAAAGACGTATCCTTTTCTTAAGTCTGAGAAAAACAGGGGTTTTTTGCCCCTCCCACCCCCCATAAAACTCATGCACAACGATGTCCCTGATTTTTTTTCATCTGAGACACCAGCTTAGCTCCACAGCCTGCAGAGCTCAGCCTTCATTGTATCTCCCGCGAGTCTGTTTTGTTAACATATCTCTCCTTTGAACTGGTATCTGCAAAAGGAAAGAGAGAAATGGAGACATCTTCACTCGTTTACTCCTCGCCTGACCCTTTAAAGGTCACTTCCCCCTGGAAGGATTTATTTGAGCATCGGCAGACCAGGGATGGAAGGAAAGGGGAAGCTTAGCAAATTATCATGCAGAATACCCTCGGAATAGATTTATTAGCGCCGCCGGGAAGTTCACAGTTGGGATAGACTGCATCAAATATCGAAGGCCTCTTCCTCTGGAGAGGCAGGAGCAACCCAATCCCTAAGCTAAATGATTCCAAATGAGACAGGTTTTACAAGAAGTCTTATCGCTAAGCAAAGCAATTCTTGCAGGAGTCTGAATGCTGCAACCTAATGTCTGTTTTTAACTCCATTCGCATTCTTTAAAAAAAAAAAAATGTTGGAGGGAGGCCTGGGTGGCTCAGTCGGTTAAGCGGAGCCGACTTTGGCTCAGGTCCTGATCTCGCGGTGTGTGAGTCCGAGCCCCGAGTCAGGCTCTGTGCTGATGGCTCAGAGCCTGGAGCCTGCTTCCCATTCTGTATCTCCCTCTCTTTCTGCCCCTCCCCTGCTCGACTCTACCTCTCTCTTAAAAATAAATAAACATTTCTTTTTAAACGCTGGATACGAATTCTGGATTGCCTTCAACATGGGCCCGTGATTAAGAACGGCACGTCCTCAGTGCTGGTCCTGTGTCTGATGTAATGAATGTTTGTTGAGTTAAAGGGAGGATAAATGAATGAAAGTTTGACTCCGACAAATCACAGGAGCACACGCTCTCCGTTAGTTTAGTCTGCTGTTATTTCAACACGTTATCTGGACCCTTAAATAGCCCCCTTGGAATCCAAATAGAAGATCCAGTGCGGCCCTAAAGCAAAACTCTCTCAAGCTAAGCGGGATTTGGAATTGAGCCTAAAATATTAATGGTGGCATCTCGTTTTCTCTTTTTGATTGATCACGACTTTTGACGGTCAATATTTCCGTCCTGGTTTTTCTCCAGCATGCTTCTGCCTGGTAGAGAGAAATAGAATACCAAGATAAGTAAAGGCCATTTACTATTCTTACCTAATTGAAAAGACTCTTGTAATGATGAAATCAACTAACGTACCTCGACGTATTTCTTTTTTTCTTTAAAAAATTTTAAGTTCATTTATTTATTTTGAGAGAGAGAGAGAGAGAGAGAGCCAGGGAGAGAGACAGGGTGGGGCAGAGAAAGAGAGGGAGAGAGAGAATTCCAAGCAGGCTCTGCACCGCCAGCACTGAGCCTGACATGGGGCTTGAACTCACAAATTGTGAAATCATGACCTGAGCCGAAATCAAGAGTTGGATGCTTACCCAACTGAGCCACCCAGGCGCCCCTCGAAGAAGTATTTCTTAAATTGCTAAGTACAGCGATTTACTTACTATCCGACGTATGCCAGTCACAAGCCTGTATGTTGAGAATTAGAATGTGAGTAGTACAAATGTTCTGTCCTGAAAAATCTGACAATCTAGTGAAAATACTGACATACGAAAATTCACTTAATGGAATTCCGTAAGAGGTTTCTGTAAAGGGACTGTAGTCTACACAATTCCAGTAGGTATGCATTTAATACATGGAGGATACAGTATCTCAGGACTTTATTGGACAAAGGATCTGATGATAATGAGTGGTAGAAATTCATGGAAAGAATGGTACATAATCTTACTATATAATTCTATACAGTGAACTCTGAAGGATACACCATGGGTTCCGAGATCAAGTTCTGTCCTCCCCACAGAGGAGTTGGTGATAACTCATAACTGTGTGGCTAGGTCAATGGCTTGGGCCAGTCTAGTCTGGTCCCACTCTCCTTGTTCTTTTCCTTCTTATCTGGACTGTGCCGGGATACCCACTTCTTGATAGATGGCCCTTATTGAAAACGTTCATCTTTGCCAACAGATTTAGTAAGAATACAGAATCTTTACCAATCAATTGCTTTCAGAGTCTTTGTTTTCCTTCAATACCTTTGAGAAATGTCAACTATGGCTTTTCAACTCTACCTAATCAGAAACATTGCCTGTCTGCCTTGGTGACTTCCTTTGGTAGCTGTGTCCTGATGAATGCACTTTTTTTTAAATACTTCCTTTGCCAATGGCAGGGATGTTTAATTTATTTCGGGTAGAGAAAGTGCTAGCTCAGAGGCTGTGGTTTCCATTTCTTTTTCTTTTTTTAAAGGTTATTTATTTATTTTTGAGAGAGAGAGAGAGAGCACAACTGGGGGAGGGGCATAGAGAGAAAGGGAGACACAGAATCTGAAGCAGGCTCCAGGCTCCGAGCTGTCAGCACAGAGCCCGACACGGGGCTAGAACTCGCGAACTGCGAGATCATGACCTGAGGCGAGGTCGGACACTTAACCTACGGAGTCACCCAAGCGCCCCTGAGAACTCCCTTTCTTTACACCTTTGAGGGATAATTATTCCTCCTGTCCCCCTCCTCCCTCTCCCTCTCTCTCTCCCATACCCTGGAGTTACAACAGCCACGACTGCACTGACAGGTCAAATATTATCTTCCTGGTAGAGGCAGACAGTGAGGGCAGTGTTTGGCTTTGGAGCTGGGAGCTTCCAGAGACTTGGGGTCAAGGCTGCTGTTTGTGGGGGTGACCATCCTGTACAGATGAGATATCAGTGAGTTCTAAGTACATGAGATAAATTATTGGGCCCTCATGGCACCTGCTGGGGACAGGGGAGGCACCAAAGGACACAGATTTCAGGTCTACCTTCTCACTTGCACGGACCCGTCCCCATGACCTCTCCAGCCATCTGCCCCCCCCTTGTGTGCCTGTGACTTCCAATATTTGCAGCTTGTGAAATCGTGGTCTCCTCCCCACCTTGCTTGACCGAGGCCACCTCTCGTCCCAGGTGATCCTCCCTCCATCCCCCCAATGATATTTAGCTCACCATCGCCCCGGCTCAAATCTTAGATACATCTGTATCCCCCCGTGGGGCCAGGAGGTCCCTCTGCTGACCTTCCACACCACACAAGCGCTAATAAAGTCTCCCATATGCTGGATTGTCTACTGGCAATTTGGCCTCAACATTACCCCCTTCTTAAAGTCTATTTATTTATTTTGAGAGGAGGGGGCAGAGAGAGAGAGAGAGAAAGAGAGGGAGAGACAGAGAATCCCAAGGAGGGTCTGCACTGTCAACACAGCCTGACATGGGGCTGGAACTCACAAACGACCCAGACGCCCCAACACCACCCCTTTAGGGTACACGCCGCGTATGGAGAAGCCAGAAACTACATTTCTAAAATCTCCTTTCTCATGACGGTCCAGGGTACGGTCCCCTAATGAGACACGCCCACGGGACATTTGGAAGGTGGACGGGAAGGGGAAGCATTACTCTCCAGACGCAGTCACAGACACGCGGGCAGACGTGAGATTCACAGTGCAGCCCCCACACGCTCTTGAGAAGCCCCGTATTAGTGTTTTGGGCTCCAGTCAGTGGGCGTGTCTTCTCTTGCCTTCATACTTCAACTCTTCCAATGGCTGTGTAAGACCCTAAGTTCCTACATAGAAACCCCTCACACCCAAGTGGCGCCTGGGTGGGTCCGTCGGTTAAGCATCCGACTCTTGACATTGGCTCCGTCGGTTAAGCATCCGACTCGACATCGGCTCAGGTCGTGATCTCAAAGTCGTGAGATGGGGCCCCACATTGGGCTCTGTGCTGAGCGCGGAGCCTGCTTGGGGATCTCTGTCTCCCTCTGCCCCCACTCCGTGCGCACATGTTCTCTCTCTCAAAATAAACAAATAAAACTTAAAAAACAAAACAAAACAAAACAACTCATATCCAAAATATATATGGTAGCTGTTTTCTTGACCTAATCTTGATTAATGGATACTTGTAGTCTCTTTCTAGAGACCCAAGGGGAAATTGGGTAAACACTCTTTTGCTTCTGGTTCTCTCCCAATCCTACATATCTCCCTCTCAATCCTGGGGTTTTTCCAGCCATTTTATATATGTCACCATTCTTGGTCTCCTGGTGTCCTTCCCCCTTCCCTCACTCTTGGGAAGAGGTGAGTTGTTATTTACTACACGTAATTCTACATGACCATCTTGTATTATTTTGCTCAGCGTCACAAGACATTTTAATGGTCAACAGAAGAGCCAGTAACTATAAATCACTGGAAATGTGGGAGGAGAGACAGGAAACGAAGGAGAGTGAAATTCTCGGCTATCATGGCGGAGACCACCGTCTAAAATTGACAGGTCAGGAGAGAGTAAGTAACCACCTGGTGGATGGAGAAAGAAGAGTTGGCCATTGGATTAGCTTGCTCCGGCCACCATAACAAAGTATCCCAAGACTGGGTTGCTTCAACAACAGAAACGTATTGTCTTGTCGTTCTGGAGGCTCGAAGTCCAAGATCAAGGCGTCAGCAGGGTTCATTTCTCCCGAGGTTTCTCTCCTTGGCTGGCAGATGGCCACCTCCTCCCTGTCTCTTCACAGGACCTACCCTCTGTGCCTGTCCGTGTCTAACGTCCTCTACTTAGGATGCCAGTCACACTGGATGACTCCACCTTAAGTTCATTAACTTCTTTAAAGACCTTGTTTCCAAATACGGTCACATTATGTGGTACTGGGGGTTGGGATTTGGGGGGGGGGGACACACTTCAGCCCGTGTTGTCATATCTGACACGACATGACATTTTCTCTCCTCCAGCTTCTAGATCTGGTACAAACATCCTGACGCGTCCATCATTTTAGTCCCTGTCTGTGTTCCTCAGCCCTAATTCTTTCAACCCACACCCCCCACCCCCCCCCACACACACCAATCCATCGCTAGGATTTTTTTTAAGTTTATTTATGTATTTTGAGGGGGGAAGGGGCAGAGAGACAGAGAGAGAATCCCAAGCAGGCTCCACCCTGTCGGCCCTGAACTTGATCGAACTCACAAACTGTGAGATCATGGTCTGAGCCCAGATCAAGGGTCGGACACTCAACCGACCGAGCCCCCCAGGAGCCCCATAGGCTTTTTGGGGCGTGGGGCACCTAAAGGTCTTCAAAGACACAACATTACAATGGCTGACGGTGCACTTTTAGAAAACTTTCCCTAAAATGACATCCATGATAGAGAAATCATGAAATAATCATGAAATCCTGGTGTATATCCCACGCTCCCTAACTATGTATGATTTCTCAAAATTAAACCGATGAGTAACCTCATTCCAAAATTAAACCCACGAGGAACTTACGTTCAGGGTTGGTGTTTGAGATAATGGGGCCTCTCATCACGGATTCAGGTGGCGGTTGGGGTCTAGGGTCGGGACACTGCAAGGTGCCTGCAGCCCGGATGGAAACAGAGACCGTGGTCTCTGAGCGCACAGACCCTGGGAGGTCGGACAGCTGGCTACCTTTTCAATCCGTCCTCCGCAGAAAAAGATTACAGAACATTTCCTTTAAGTAATATGCCAGGCAAGATTCAAGACTTGTTTTGTGCACTTAAAGTCAACCTTGAAGTGCACAAAACCTTTATGTACGCAGTTAGCGCTACGTGGTTTATATACGCTGAGTCTATTTTGCTCCATGTGTTTTCATGCATTGGAAGCAAATTTCTTTATTTTTTCAAAATTTTAAAGCTTTTTTTATTATTTATTTTTGAGAGAGAGAGAGTGGGGGGGGGTGCACGCACGCACTCGAGCAGGGGATGGGCAGAGAGAGAAGGCGAGAGAATCCCCAGCAGGGATTGCAAATCTCGATCTCACGACCGCGAGATCACGACCTGAGCCCCAATCAAGAGTCGGACGCTTAACCGACTGAGCCACCCAGGCTCCCCTAGAAGCAAATTTCTGCTGTGAACTCTACTGAAGTTTACTAGAAACATTATCATCCTTTTTGATCTATATTGTTTCCCAAGGGATAAGGCACCTTCTATCGTACTTGGACATTTGTGGGTTATATAATGTATTAAAGCCATTGATAGCATCAGGATCGGGAAAAGACCAAGCCCCATACGGGCTATGGCCAAGGAATGGCCTCTCCACCTCGGAAAGCTACGTCCCTCTCTCTGCCTCTCTGTCAGACGGTATCCAGGCAACTCAAAAGCATTTTGCAACATATCTTGCTGACACCCTGTGAACCGTTGACAAAAACAATGCCTGGAATTTGTACCTATTTAAATTAGCACCAAGGTGACAAACAGCCCTGTCTTTTTTTTTTTTTTTTTCTTTTTTAGAAAAAAGAAATACGTGAAACCAGACTGGGGAAAGGTGACAAAGGAATTGTGCCTCTGTTCCGGGTCCCAGTGCCAACTGGATCCAGAAACAGCCCAGAAAGCAACCATCGAAAGGGTACCTCGGTGCCTTCAACACAAAACCTGAGCAAAGCCGCGACCTCTCCGGACTTTGCAAACAATTATGAGATATATATATAGATATATAGATATAGATATATAGATATAGATATAGATATATAGATATAGATATAGATATATAGATATATAGATATAGATATAGATATATATAGATATAGATATAGATATAGATATATAGATATAGATATATAGATATAGATATAGATATAGATAATTTTTATATTATATATATATTTTTGTCTTTCACTGATGTTGGTTTGCCGAACTTTTGACAGGTAGAGAGAGAGAGAGAGCAAATGCCATTGTAAATGACGCAGTCTTTGGGATTTGGAAAAAGTGAAGCAGCAACGGAATGAGACTTATCTTAATATCATCTGACATTTATTTTAATTCTTAGCTGACATTTTGGAATACAGGCTGTTGAGGGTGTTGCCTGCATCCCAGTTTTTCAGGGAGCCTGTCTTTTGCTGCTGCCCCTGCATAGGGTCCCCTCTTCTCTACATCCCGAGGACCTTTGGTTCTAAGCCGCAGAAATGTGCCCAACCTTTTAAAAAGGGGGATATATTCTAAGGAAAAGGGAATTTTACGCTTCCCGGGTGTGGACAGTGCTGACCTTAACACATCAGCCTGGGGAAGGGGTCCGGGGATCAAAGCAGAAAGATACCCACGCCTTTCCCGCCCCCCGACCAGCAACGCAAAGCTCTTATGTCATCGTTAGGTCTCCTCAAAGAGACTTCAAGCGCAGTTAGTCACTCAAAAGTAACTCACAAGTATGATTTTCCACTGTGGGAAGTAGTAACTACCTCCCCCCAGATTGTGGATTGTCGCAGAGGCCGGGGGAGGCGCTGGCTTGTCACCTGGATGACTGGAAAGGAGCACACAGTTGAGAAAATACCAAATTAAACAACAACAACAACAACAGCAACAAAAATGACAAGTGGGAACAAGATTAAGAACATCCAAAAGACTAGGAAATGCCTCCTAAAGGCTTTTCCGATTAAATATTGGAACATTGCAACTCTCTCTGTCTCTCTCTGTCTGTCTCTCTCTCTCTCTCTCTCTCTCTACCTGGGCCACCAGGCAGGCTGCTTGCAAATGAGGCAGAAAAAGCCTGGAAAAAGGAAAAAGAGAGGAGCAACAAGCTAGCCTACAAAACTGTTCCATCCAGGTGGTAATTGAGAACTGCCCGCACCCGCATTGCATTTCTGGATGGCGGTTTTGCAACCCGCGATGGGTGCTTTAAATGTGCACATCCCTCAGCAGGATTTCAGATGTGGAAAACTGATTCTCAAGGAACAAACAGGGAAGTGAGTCAATAGGGAGCTGACAGAATCCAAACTGCAGCATTCTTTCGGAAAGCAAAGACGTTTTTAAAACATTTCGTGGAACTGTAGTTGACATAATACGTCAGTTTCCGGGGCATAACATAGAGATCCGCTAATTATACGCATTACAACGTGCTCACCACGGTCTGAATGGGAGACTGTATTTGCAAATGATCTATCCGATAAGGGGTTAATATCCAAAATATATAAAGAATTCAACACCAGAAAATAATCTGGTTTACACCAGTCAGAGGGGCTGAAATGAACAAGTCAGGAGACTATAGACGCTGGCGAGGATGCAGAGGAACGGGAACCCTCTCGCGCTGTTGGTGGGAATGCAGACTGGTGCAGCCATTCTGGAAAACAGGGTGGAGGTTCCTCAAAAAATTAAAACTAGATCTACCCTATGACCCAGCAAGAGCACTGCTAGGAATTTACCCAAGGGATCCAGGAGTGTTGATGCA